>NC_053490.1:538320990-538682301 GCF_905171775.1 Rana temporaria | reverse complement strand
AAACTTTGTATTTGTTACGTTCACTAACAGCCAAATTTGAAAGGAAATTGCAATACCTATAATTTATTTGTTTAGTTTATTATTTTGGATTTTCCTTTTCTTTCTTTTTTTTTTTCAACTTTCTGGAAAAAAAAAACGAATGAAACAAACACATTTTTTTTTTACAGTGCACATGTCTATTCCAGAGCACTAAGTGTAATTTCTGTCTGCTGCCTCCTTCCTCTATCTGCATGAGTCCCTCACAAGTGTTCCTGACACCAAGAGAAAAAAAGGTGACGGGTGAGGGACCACAGCCTGTGATTGACAGGCTCAGCTTTGTTCCTGTGCGCTGTGTGAAGGCGGGGGTGTCCCCTTCCCTCCCATCCCTCACACTCAGCTCTCATAGTACACTCTGCAGAGCTCAGTGAGGAGAGCTATCAGCTCTCCATTCCCCCTTTTTTTTTTTTTTTCTGAACTCTCGGGCAAGCTTTATAAATTTTGGACTTTGAAGAGACGTAGAGGAGAGAGAGTTGCAGAGACGGGTACAACTTCTGTAGGAGGATTTGTTTCATCTCTGTGTATCACCTGAGGCCAGTCCCCTCACTGGGTATATGGAGGACGTACAACCACTTTAATGGTCCCATAAGTTACATTTCAGGGTTACTATTACTGTGGACACTTTTAACCACTTCCCGACCGGTCAATAGTCAATTGACGTCCGGGAAGGGGTTGTGAAATCCTGACTGGACGTCTATTGACGTCCTGCAGGATTTCATGCCGGCGCGCGCCCGTGGGGGCGCGCAGCGCAGAGATCGGTGATGCGGGGTGTCGGTCTGACACCCTGCATCTCCGATCTTGGTAAAGAGCCTCCGGCGGAGGCTCTTTACCACGTGATCAGCCGTTTCCAATCACGGCTGATCACGATGTAAACAGCAAGAGCCGTTGATCGGCTCTTCCTCACTCACGTCTGACAGAGGAGAGCCGAGCCGATCGGCGGCTCTCCTGACGGGGGGTTTGCGCTGATTGTTTCAGCGCACCCCCCCCCCCTTCGGATGCCCACACTGGACCACCAGGGAGTGCCCCCCGGTTGCCAAATGGAGTAAAAACAAACAATAAAACAAAAATAATAAACACAATCGATGCCAATCAGTGCCCACAAATGGGCACTGACTGGCAACATGGGCACTGACTGTAATGATGCCCAGCAATGCCATCAGATCCACCCCTCAGTGTCCATCATTGGCACCTCTTAGTGCCCATCTATGCCCAGTGCCCACCTATCAGTACCGCCTATGAGTGCGCCTATGAGTGCCCAGCAGTGCCACCTCATTGGTGCCCATCAGAGCCACCTCATCAGTGCCGCCATATCAGTGCCCATAATTGAAGAAGAAAACGTACTTATTTACAAAAAAAATTAACAGAAAAAAATAAAAACGTAATTTTATCAAAAATTACGGTTGTTTTTTAGATGTTGCGCAAAAAAAAAAATCGCAGAGGTGATCAAATACCACCAAAAGAAAGCTCTATTTGTGGGAACAAAATGATAAAAAATTCATTTGGGTACAGTGTAGCACGACCGCGCAATTGTCATTCAAAGTGCAACAGTGCTGAAAATTGGCTTGGGCGGGAAGGTGCGTAAGTGCCTGGTATGGAAGTGGTTAAGCCACTTGGGGTTTGAGTTTAAGGCAGTGGTCTCAAACTGGCGGCCCTCCAGCTGTTGGGAAACTACAAGTCCCATGAGGCATTGCAAGGCTGACGGTTACAAGCATGACTCCTCCCACAGGCACGATGGGACTTGTAGTTTGAGACCCCTGATTTAAGGTGTCAGTCCGCCCATTTGAGGAGTGAGACTGGGGGTGATCCTAATGATACCAAAATTACTTTTTGGCTGGATTGACCCTGAAAGTGTGGCCTCTGCTTAGCAACAGATTGTGGCCCCCGGGGGCCCGCTGTCTTGGCTGAAGAGGTGAGTAAACCTGAGTAGGATCCTTGTAATGTGACCCTGTGAAGTGGCCTGCGGCACGCTCCTGTGTCCTGTGATTTCGGTTGGAATTGAGTGTCGTTGGGTTACAATCCCTTTAGGTGAGACGCAGGGCATCTGTCAGCTGACCCCCCCTCCCCCCTCAGGTAGAGTTTCAGGAAACCGTGTCACAGGTGAGAAAGGTCTCAGTAAACAATAACCCGCTGCCGGCCCGACATCTCAGGTTTTGTCATGGACCCAACACAAGGAAGGCTCAGAATTCACATTTAAAGGTGGCTCATGTGTCATGTTGGGGTATCCTTGAGGGGTCCCCAGGGGTAGTCTACAACCCCCCTCCCCCCATTTACACCTTTAGTGTTTTGTAGTTTGCTTCTCTACACCTGACCACGCTTAACATGCAGAATCCCATCAAGTGCGACTCTTCACATTTCATCACCCAGTCGCTTGTATGCGCTTCACTCAGACGTACGTGATCTGTATTCAGAGTATAAGGGCCCGCTTTCGGCCCCCATAGACGTCAATGGGAGTGCCTCGTGTTTTTTTACTATGCTTTTATTACTGACCCATCCCAGAAAACAAACGCCTGAATCCTTGTAAACCTTCAAAAACACGGCTTGTAAAACGCTCTGAAAAACTATTTAAAATCGCCAGTAATAAAGTGCCTTGCCCACAAGCAATAAGAAAATGCAAGGAGACCTGAATAAAAGTTATCTTTTGATAGGAAATCGGCAGCGATAGTTTAACCACTAAACCCCCGGACCAATATGCAGGTAAAGGACCTGGCCCCTTTTTGCGATTCGGCACTGCGACGCTTTAACGGACAATTGCGCGGTCGTGCAACGTGGCTCCCAAACATAATTGGCGTCCTTTTTTCCCCACAAATAGAGCTTTCTATTGGTGGTATTTGATCACCTCTGCGGTTTTTATTTTTTGCGCTATAAACAAAAATAGAGTGACAATTTTGGAAAAAATGCAATATTTTTTACTTTTTGCTATAATAAATATCCCCCAAAAAATATATAAAAAAACATTATTTTTTTCCTCAGTTGAGGCCGATACGTATTCTTCTACATATTTTTCGTAAAAAAAATCGCAATGAGCGTTTATCGATTGGTTTGCGCAAAATTTATAGCGTTTACAATATAGGGGATAGTTTTATTGCATTTTTATAAAAAAAAAATTTTTACTACTAATGGCGGCGATCAGCGATTCTTTTCGTGACTGCGACATTATGGCGGACACTTTGACACATTTTTAGAACCATTGTCATTTTCACAGGAAAATGTGCAATAAAATTGCACTGATTACTGTGAAAATGACAATTGCAGTTTGGGAGTTAACCACAAGGGGGCGCTGAAGGGGTTAAGTGTGACCTCATATGTGTTTCTTACTGTAGGGGGGCGGGGCTGGACGTGTAACATCATTGATCGCCTTTCCCTATATCAGGGAACAGACGATCAGTGACAAGCCACAGTGAAGAACGGGGAAGCTGTGTTTACACTCACCTCTCGCCGTTCTTCAGCTCCGGGGACCGATCACGGGACTCCGGCGGCGATCGTGTCTGCGGGTCCCGCGGCCACGGAGCTTCGGACCGGGTTCGCGGCGCGTCCGCGACCCACGGCTGGGCATTTAACAATCACGTACAGGTACGTGATTGTGCCCAGCCGTGCCATTCTGCCAAAGTATATCGGCGTTAGGAGGTCCTTAAGTGGTTAAAAAAACTTGAGTGCTATAAATAAGTTTTAATCTAACGATATTCATCATAAAAAAAAAAAAATATATATATATACACACAGACACACACTTGGAACTCTGCTTTAAGGTTCGAATTCTGTGCTGTAGCCCCCCCCCCCTTTTTTTCTTGCCTGAGCCCCAATCCAGTGATGTGTCGCTGTCGCTATCTCTCTCCTCATTGGACAGATTGATAGCAGCTAGGGCCATTGGCTGTGAGGCGAGGGGCGGGGCCGAGTCCCGCTTTCTGTGTCAATGAAAGCGGCTCTCTGAAGAGGAGGGGCCTGGAACACCGGCAAGGGAACCCCAGAAGAAGGATCGAAGCTGCTCTGTGCAAAACCATTACACAGAGCAGGGAAGTATAGGCAGGTTTGTTTGTTTGTTTGTTATGGAGAAATTATTTTTTTGTTGAAGGTTTACAACAACTTTGATGTTCTTCAGTTGGGGTTTAGATGTAGTTTCCTGCATAGTGGTCGGGGGAGGAATCTAGTATGGATCAAGCAAGGCCTCGTGTAAATTCAAAGAAGTTTTGGGTGGAAACGACTCCTGACCCGAAGGTTTAGAGGGCTGCAATAAACCAAAAGGCTGTCGCCAAGTTCTGATGACTTCTTGGTGGACAGCATGGGGTTGATTTACTAAAACTGGAGATTGCATAGAAACCAATCCGCTTCCAGTTTTTATTGTCAAAGCCGAATTGAACAAGCTGAAGTTAGAAGCCGATTGGCTCCCATGCACAGCTGCAATAGATTTTGCACTCTCCAGCTTTTAGTAAATACCCCCCTATGGGGCATTACATGGCGCACTCCATAGGAGCAGCCGGGTCTCCGATGTGAAAGGAGAACGGTCTGTTTTATCACTTTCTTTCCCTGCAGGTGAGATGATAGAAGGGGATCTGGCTGGTTTCTATGGGTACCTTGGTTGTGTCAGCAACTTTTATAAAACGATGCCGTATTCTGCACTGATCTCCTCCATGTACGTTTCGTCTTTGACTGCATTGGAGATATAGATGAGGAATAATACATAAAGATCTGTGATTTTATTGGATTTATAAGGCAGAGATAGATGGCGGTCTTCACTCTTTGGAATGAAATTGCTGAGATTCATCTCTCATTGTTTATAATGGGCCTGGAACAGAACGGACTCGCTTGCTGGTAATCTGGTTTTATGGAAATTCCCAGTTGCTCGTATGGTCAGGTTTTTGCAGCCTCTTCCACTTTCAGCTCCCCGAGATGTATAATAATTACAGAAATGGAGCCGCCTTTCTCAGTCAGAGACGTTTTCCTCCAGAGATTGCTAGGCATGTCTCGCCTCTCTAATACGTAACTTACAAGTGGTCTCTTTACTGACTACCCATATACCGGTATAAGAAGGCCTTTTTCTTATGGGTGTAGAGGTGGTCAGTGAAGGTTATAATATAGGCTACCTATATAAGAAGGCCATTCTACATTTACCTTCTAAGCACTTATTTAAACAATCTTTCTCCCCTGACGACCTACATAAGAATACCCTTCTCTACTGACCATCTACCTGTATGTACCTATATAGCATGGCCCTTTTCCCCCTAGAAGGTCCTCCTCCACTGACAACCTATACATCTATATTGGGCAGACCCTTCTTCACTCAAATCTATATAAGAAGGCTCTTCTCCATTGACCACCTATACACTAGAATAAGAAGGACCTTCTGCACTGACCACCTATACTAGAAGGGCCTTCTCCACTGACCACCTATACTAGAAGGGCCTTCTCCACCGACCACCTATACTAGAAGGGCCTTCTCCACTGACCACCTATACTAGGAGGACCTTCTCCACTGACCACCTATACTAGAAAGGCCTTCTCCACCGACCACCTATACTAGAAGGGCCTTCTCCACTGACCACCTATACTAGAAGGGCCTTCTCCACTGACCACCTATACTAGGAGGGCCTTCTCCACTGACCACCTTTACAAGAAGGGCCTTCTCCACTGACCACCTTTACAAGAAGGGCCTTCTCCACTGACCACCTATACTAGAAGGGCCTTCTCCACCGACCACCTGTACAAAAAGGGCCTTCTCCACTGACCACCTATACTAGAAGGGCCTTCTCCACCGACCACCTATACTAGGAGGGCCTTCTCCACTGACCACCCGTACAGGAAGGGCCTTCTCCACTGACCACCTGTACAAAAAGGGCCTTCTCCACTGACCACCTACCCTATATAAGAACCTTCTCCTCTCCTCTGACTACCTATACAAGAATTACCTTCTCCATTGACCACCTAGATAAGAAGGCTTTGATAAGACTGTCACATTCCTTATTCTTTTATCACTCCATCTACTACTTACACTAATGTGTGTGTGTGTGTGTGTGTGTGTGTATATATATATATATATATATATATATATATATATATATATATGAGCTTTAGATAATGTAATTATTACCAGGGGTTCTCTGGGACCCCAAATTGATCGTAATGGTTTCTCTATGTTAGAAGTGTGAGAGGTTGAGACGATGGTTTGACGATAGGGACACGAGTACGGAGAACTCATTTTTATCTCTGTATATCGGATGCGGTGAGCCTTCAAGCAGTGACTGATCTCTCTTGTGATATATCAGAGCCCGGGGCCCCGTCTTTGTAGAGACGGATGTTGGGTGCAGTCTGCGGTGATTTCTCCGTTTCCTGTGGTCAGATGATGAAATACTTTCTTATGCTGAGCAGATGATTTCTGGTGGTTTTTCTTCTTCCTGTGTGAAATGCAGTCATGTAGTTCAGAGTCAAACCAGACCGACTTTCAGGTTCTTGGTGGGCGAGATGTGGTCACCATTGGTTATCGCACATCACTTCGAGGAAATGTTATTCTGTGGAGCTGTGCCGAGCATGGAAGGAAAGTTCAGACTTGTGGGGGACATCAATCCCAGGACCTTTCCCAATTCCCCCATAGGTCGGCACAAGGTGACAACGATCCAATTTTTCTATTGTGTTGCACTGATGATCTTGGATATTATTATTTCTTTTTAAGTGTCAATCCACTCAAAAGCGATGTTTCAGTTTATACCATAGGTGTGCCTTTTTGAGGTCTCCAGCTCCCGGGTCTCAATTCTGTGGTTCCTGGCTCTGTTCTGGTTACCCTGGGTGGGGGGTTCCCTTACGCTTGTTAAAATTTACAGTGGACCTAGCATAGTTCTTGTGTCCGCCTTACCAGGTCACATTATTTTAAATGCAAAAAAGAAATTACTTGTGAAAAAACAAGTATCTACACTTCTTGAGGTGCTTCAGAATGACTCCCGAAGAAGTGTGGCGGGTTAACATTTCCATCTATGAGCTTATTCACAAAGTCCATCCACCATCTTCAGCGTGTACGTTCCACCACCAAATGATAAAGTTGTCTCCTTACCAGATCTACATGACCCCCCCCCCCCCCCATTACAGAGGATCACAGAATGCCTGTAACAGCCTGGATCTTTCTCTTTGAAAAAGCCCATCTATCTACAGGGTGCCTCTTAACCGCTCGTATGGATGCCCCATATAGTGTAAAACAATAAACACATATATTCGCATAAAAAATAATTGTACTTACAGCATCCGTATTCAAAGATAGCCTTATATGTGGTGTGCCAGCCGGTGCACATCCAAACAAACCCGCCCTACGCGTTTCGTCAGAGATGACGTCGTCCAGGGGCCCCCTTTCTAATTCATGAACTTTCCTATTTAACGCGATTCTATTTTCTAATTACTTATGCTCTACTGTGTTTATATTATACAGGAGAATCGCTGCTTTTATTCATCATTTATAACTTTTATTAATACGATTGTTTTGTATTTGTGCTTAGCGCCGTTTTTCCTTAACATTTCCATCTCAGGGTCTGGTTCTTGGTGGGTGGTGGAGTGGAAAAATTAGTTGAGCATCAGTCACTTTAGTCTCTTTACTTTACTTTTTTTTATAGTTGAACTTGATTATTATTATTATACAGGATTTATATAGCGCCAACAGTTTGCGCAGCGCTTTACAACATCAGAGAAGACAGTACAGTTACAATACAATTCAGGAAGGATCAGAGGGCCCCGTTACAATTCAATACAGGAAGGGTCAGAGGGCCCCGTTACAATTCAATACAGGAAGGGTCAGAGGGCCCCGTTACAATACAATTCAATACAGGAAGGATCAGAGGGCCCCGTTACAATACAATTCAGGAAGGATCAGAGGGCCCCGTTACAATACAATACAATTCAGGAAGGATCAGAGGGCCCCGTTGCAATACAGGAAGGATCAGAGGGCCCTGTTACAATACAATTCAGGAAGGATCAGAGGGCCCCATTACAATACAATTCAGGAAGGATCAGAGGGCCCCGTTACAATACAATTCAGGAAGGATCAGAGGGCCCCGTTACAATACAGGAAGGATCAGAGGGCCCCGTTACAATACAGGAAGGATCAGAGGGCCCCGTTACAATACAGGAAGGATCAGAGGGCCCCGTTACAATACAGGAAGGATCAGAGGGCCCCGTTACAATACAGGAAGGATCAGAGGGCCCCGTTACAATACAGGAAGGATCAGAGGGCCCCGTTACAATACAGGAAGGATCAGAGGGCCCCGTTACAATACAGGAAGGATCAGAGGTCCCCGTTACAATACAGGAAGGATCAGAGGGCCCCGTTACAATACAGGAAGGATCAGAGGGCCCCGTTACAATACAATTCAGGAAGGGTCAGAGGGCCCCGTTATAATACAGGAAGGATCAGAGGGCCCCGTTACAATACAGGAAGGATCAGAGGGCCCCGTTACAATACAGGAAGGATCAGAGGTCCCCGTTACAATACAGGAAGGATCAGAGGGCCCCGTTACAATACAGGAAGGATCAGAGGGCCCCGTTACAATACAATTCAGGAAGGGTCAGAGGGCCCCTTTACAATTCAATACAGGAAGGGTCAGAGGGCCCCGTTACAATACAATACAGGAAGGATCGGAGGGCCCCGTTACAATACAGGAAGGATCAGAGGTCCCCGTTACAATACAGGAAGGATCAGAGGGCCCCGTTACAATACAGGAAGGATCAGAGGGCCCCGTTACAATACAATTCAGGAAGGGTCAGAGGGCCCCGTTACAATACAATTCAGGAAGGGTCAGAGGGCCCCTTTACAATTCAATACAGGAAGGGTCAGAGGGCCCCGTTACAATTCAATACAGGAAGGATCAGAGGGCACTGCTTGTTAGAGCTTACAGTCTAGAAATATAGAAGAGAGGATTTTAGGGGTGCAGGATACCCAAAAAAGGGCACAAAAATAGTTATTCTTATATCGGCATGCCCTTTTACTGCTTGCTGACTTTCTAACACAGACATGCATTGGCAGAATGGCACAGGCAGGCAAAGCAATGTAAATATACGTTGCTTTGATTCCTGCCCCCTAGCGGGCGCATGTGTGCCTGCCGCGGTCTCCGTGACTGTGCCTGTGGGACCCACGGAATCGATGTCCGCCGGTGTTTCCGCGATCGGGTCACAGAACGGGGGGATACCTTTGTAAACAAGGCATCTCCCTGTTCTGCCTGGTGACAGTACACTGATCGTCTGCTCCCTGCCATTGGAAGCAGCGATCAGTGACGTGTCACTCGTAGCCACGCCCCCTAACAGTTAGAATTGCTCCCTATGTCACATTTAACCCCTTCCTCGCCCCCTAGTTGTTTACCCCTTCACTGCCAGTCACATTTATACAATAATCGGTGCATTTTTATAGCACTGATTACTATGTAAATGACAATGGTCCCAAAATAGCGCCAAACGTGTCCGATGTGACCGCCATAATGTCACAGTCATGATAAAAATCGAAGATCGCCGCCATAACAAGTAAAGAAATTTAAATAAAAATGCCATAAAACTATCCCCTATTTTGTAGGCGCTATAACTTCTTGCGCAAACCAATCAGTATACGCTTATTGCAATAGTTTTTTGTTATTTTACCAAAAATATGTAGAAGAATACGTATCGGCCTAAACTGAGGAAAAATTTCCTTTTAAAAAAAAATAAAAATAAATTGGGGATATTTATTCTAGCAGAAGGTACAAAATATTGCCTTTTTTTTTTTCAAAATTGTCGCTCTATTTTTGTTTATAGCGCAAAAAAATAAAAACCGCAGAGGTGATCAAATACCACCAAAAGAAAGCTCTATTTGTGGGAAAAAAGGGACATCAATTTTGTTTGGGAGCCACGCCGCACGACCGCGCAATTGTCAGTTAAAGCGACGCAGTGCCGGGACAAAGATAGTCTCCGGACAGCCGCACACTGAACAAATTGTAGCCTTTATTGAAAAAAGGACAGCACTACAAGTCACAGAAAAGTGAAATAAAATAAAACCCAACTGCTGACGCGTTTCGCACTAACACTAGTTAGTGGCCAGCCAAATGCTCCGGGGCTGAAGTGGTTACCAGCAGCCACTTGGTGTTCCTGTGTGAGCAGCCAGACAGATATATGATCACGGTCACACATTTTCTTGAGTTGCGATGGATCTCTCTCTCTCCCGCTAATCAGTCTTGACCCTCGGATAGCAGTCTGGGATATCTTGATTTATGGGCAATGAATCCATCTTCCAGCGCCCGCCATTCGCTTCCAGAAAAGCAGCAAGGAGATTTCTTGGAGAAGCTCCTTCCCGGCAGACATCTTCTGGCTCAGCTTACTCCAGGAGGCAGCTGGGACTTTTGGGCCCTCGGCACAAACCTGAGAAGAAGACGACTCTCTGCAGAGATCCTCTCCAGGCAGAAACCCAAAAGACTCTGCAAAAGAGCTCCACGTATTTATCATCTCGCCAAACCTCACCTCCTGGGGGATTCCTAAAACTCAACTCCAGGAAAAGCTAAAATACTTTCTCACACTCTGAGAAAAAACAAATATATATAAAAATAAAATCGTACCACACGATTAATAAGGGGGTAAGTAAAATAACCCTTTCACTGCTGCTACATTCAAATACCCATATAAATAATTGCACCGCTGTGATCCAAACCCCCCCCCCCCCCCCCCCCCCCCCCCCCCCCAGTGCTCATATAACCAATGTGAAAATGTATCAAAAGGCCATATTAAAGTTCCTGAAACTACTAGAGTATCCAACATTTTCCTCATCCAACGAGCAAAAACCTCTGTGCAATCACCAGCACCTTACCACCAAAGGGCAAGGAACTCATCAAATGTAAATGTCTCTCTTGCTAAAGACAGGAATATACTGTTGTATACTCCTTTATAATGGGCACAGCGGGTGTACAGACCCGTGAACTCGGCACAGGGATGGTGGGAACTCCTCATAATGGGCATAGTGGGTGTACGACCCAGGAACTCAGCACAGGGATGGTGGGAACTCCTCATAATGGGCACAGCAGGTGTACAGACCCGGGAACTCAGCACAGGGATGGTGGGAACCCCTCATAATGGGCACAGCGGGTGTACAGACCCGGGAACTCAGCACAGGGATGGTGGGAACTCCTCATAATGGGCACAGCGGGTGTACAGACCCGGGAACTCAGCACAGGGATGGTGGGAACTCCTCATAATGGGCACAGCGGGTGTACAGACCCGGGAACTCAGCACAGGGATGGTAGGAACCACTCATAATGGGCACAGCGGGTGTACAGACCCAGGAACTCAGCACAGGGATGGTGGGATCCCCTCATAATGGGCACAGCGGGTGTACAGACCCGGGAACTCGGCACAGGGATGGTGGGATCCCCTCATAATGGGCACAGCGGGTATACAGACCCGGGAATTCAGAGATCCCCCAATAATGTCCCTCATATAAGAATCTGCCGAGTGGTTTGACTCACCAGCTCTAGGTTGGATGACGGTACGCGGCTCACCTGTCAGCGTCTAAAAATACAGATTTTTCTCCTCTTGTCTCGGATGACGGTAATGTGACAGTACAGAGTCTCACTCCTCCGGTCAGAACACTGACAGCCGCAGGTCAGTGGACATTAATTGGGAGACTTGTCCGGTATGAATCCCCCCGGGAGAGTCGGCCGGCCTCAGCCACACATCCTGGAGATGGATTTGGCACTTCATTCCTCCAACGTCTTCCCGGAGGGATTTATCATCATCTCTCTGGTCGCTGTATACAGTAAATTCTCCTCCCCCCACTATGATCACTAAATGACTGTCAGGGCTCCTTCACACCGGCAGGCGATGGTTGAGGCTCCTTCACACGGGCGCAGCGAGCTGTACAGAGTGACAGGTGTCTGCTTACAGCCAGCTGTACAAATGACAGGCTGTAGCTGTGCATGTGTCACCCCCTCGTCCAATCGTTTACTTGTGTACAGATGTTCACCCCTGAGGGCAGATACTACGCCTCATAGGACGGCTCATCCTCCCCTGTACACGTGTAGCTGCAACCTGCGATTTGTGCAGGCGGCTGTATGGGAAAACCTTTCCTTCCTGGGTGACACCAATGATGGGACACTATTCCTCCCACTGACACCAATGATGGGACACTATTCCTCCCACTGACACCATTGATGGGACACTATTCCTCCCACTGACACCAATGTTGGGGCACTATTCCTCCCACTGACACCAATGATGGGACACTATTCCTCCCACTGACACCAATGTTGGGGCACTATTCCTCCCACTGACACCAATGATGGGACACTATTCCTCCCACTGACACCAATGATGGGACACTATTCCTCCCACTGACACCAATGATGGGACACTATTCCTCCCACTGACACCAATGATGGGACACTATTCCTCCCACTGACACCAATGATGGGACACTATTCCTCCCACTGACACCAATGATGGGGCACTATTCCTCCCACTGACACCAATGATGGGACACTATTCCTCCCACTGACACCAATGATGGGACACTATTCCTCCCACTGACACCAATGATGGGATACTATTCCTCCCACTGACACCAAGGATGGGACACTATTCCTCCCACTGACACCAAGGATGGGACACTTCCTCCCACTGACACCAATGATGAGACACTATTACTCCCACTGACACCAATGATGGGACACTATTCCTCCCACTGACACCAATGATGGGACACTATTCCTCCCACTGACACCAATGATGGGACACTATTCCTCCCACTGATACCAATGATGGGACACTATTCCTCCCACTGACACCAATGATGAGACACTATTCCTCCCACTGACACCAATGATGGGACACTATTCCTCCCACTGACACCAATGATGGGACACTATTCCACGGACACCAATGATGGGACACTATTCCTCCCACTGATACCAATGATGGGACACTATTCCTCCCACTGACACCAATGATGGGACACTATTCCTCTCACTGACACCAATGATGGGACACTATTCCTCCCACTGACACCAATGATGGGGCACTATTCCTCCCACTGACACCAATGATGGGACACTATTCCTCCCACTGACACCAATGATGGGACACTATTCCTCCCACTGATACCAATGATGGGACACTATTCCTCCCACTGACACCAATGATGGGACACTATTCCTCTCACTGACACCAATGATGGGACACTATTCCTCCCACTGACACCAATGATGGGGCACTATTCCTCCCACTGACACCAATGATGGGACACTATTCCTCCCACTGACACCAATGATGGGACACTATTCCTCCCACTGACACCAATGATGGGACACTATTCCTTCCACTAACACCAATATTGTCATAAAAACTGAAGAAGAAAACGTTGAAAATTAATATTTTTGTCCTTCTCAAAACTTTGTGCCTTTTTTATTTGCCTGGAGCTTTACCCCCCATCCTCCCCTGAGAAACCCCAAGTACATGAGCGCTTGTAGTGACCCCTTTTTTGCTGCAGTAAAGATTCTCGGTGGCGGTGAAGCACAGTGTGCCGCCTGCTGTGATACGGTGGGGAGGTTTGTTGTCGGGGGTACGGCACGTATTTGTATTCCAGGATGGATCTCGTATTCTGCATCTTCTGATTTGTACCCAAACAAGCGCTCCTGTGAAGAGCCTCTCCACTCACAATCACGCCACTTGGCTTGTTTGTTTCCCCATAAATAGCGCTTCAGATTCGCTCTCAGCCGCAGAACGACTCCAATATTCTCGTCACACTCGCAGCCGTCGTTATCTCTGGGGACAGAAGAGGCCCGAGCAGCCCGGTCCTCCGCAGCTAAAACACCTGACAAATTGACCTGTCAGAGCTTGTCTGATCCTGGCCTTTTCCCTTCGCCGCGTCTACGCCGTGCCGACGTGAAGAAAACTCGCTCTGTATAAGCTGGCGATAAGGCCGGCTCTTCCGTCAGACTGGTTGTGGTGAAGGGACGTCCGTCTTCTGCCAAGTCTGGTGTTTGTACAACTTGAATTACAATTTTTTTTTTTGGGGGGGCGATGTGTAAAAATCTACATAAGAACAGAATGCAATGATCTTATAAACCCGTATTTTATTCACGTCTCTGGACCATACAGGCAGGGGACAGGCTTTTCCACTCGGTTGTGGCTGCTTTTTAACCACTTAAGGAACCCTTCACGCCGATATACGTCGGCAGAATGGCACGGCTGGGCACATCAACGTATATGTACGTTGTCCTTAAAGCCCAGCCGTGGGGATGCGCGCCTACGGCCCGGTCCGAAGCTGCGGGACCCACGGACACGATCGCCGCTGGAGTCCCGCGATCGGTCCCCGGAGCTGAAGACTGGGGAGAGCCGCGTGTAAACACAGCTTCCCCGTTCTTCACTGTGGCGGTGTCATCGATTGTGTGATCCCTTTAATAAAGGGACTCGATCGATGTCACACCTACAGCCACACCCCCCTACAGTTGTAAACACACACTAGGTGTACCCTAACTCCTACAGCGCCCCCTTGTGGTTAACTCCCAAACTGCAATTGTCATTTTCACAGTAATCAGTGCATTTTAAATGCATTTTTTGCTGTGAAAATGACAATGGTCCCAAAAATGTGTCAAAATTGTCCGAAGTGTCCGCCATAATGTCGCAGTCACGAAAAATTTTGCTGATCGCCGCCATTAGTAGTAAAACATTTTTTTTTAGAAAAATGCAATAAAACTATCCCCTTTTTTGTAAACGCTATAAATTTTGCGCAAACCAACCGATAAACGCTTATTGCGATTTTTTTTTTTTTTTTTTTTTTTACCAAAAATAGGTAGAAGAATACGTATCGGCCGAAAATGAGCAAAAAAATATATTTTTTTTATATATTTTTGTGGATATTTATTATAGCAAAAAGTAAAAAATATTGCATTTTTTTCAAAATTGTCGCTCTATTTTTGTTGTTTTATAGCGCAAAAAATAAAAACCGCAGAGGTGATCAAATACCACCAAAAGAAAGCTCTATTTGTGGGGAAAAAAGGACGTCAATTTTGTTTGGGAGCCACGTCGCACGACCGCGCAATTGTCAGTTAAAGCGACGCAGTGCCGAATCGCAAAAAGGGGCAAGGTCCTTTAGCTGCATTTTGGTCCGGGTCTTAAGTGGTTAAAGAAAACCAACTAACACTTTGCCACAACTTTTTGTTTTGATGCACCTGAGGTTAACCACCTGCCAACCGCTCACAATAATTATACTGCAAGCGGGTGGCAGGTACAGGCACAGTCACACACATGTACGCCGCCTATGCACGGGTGCGCGGCGTGTTGCTCCTGTGATTACCGTTATCCGGCCTGTGAGCGATATGATTGGTCATAGCGATCGCATGATTACAATGCAAGCAAAACAGTCATGACCTGTTTCCATTCATGACTGCTTGCTTAGTGTTGTGAACCTGTGATTAGCTCACAGCTATCACATGGTACCTGGCAACCCGTACCATGTGATTAGCTGTTGCCAATCACAGCAGGTCAATAGCAACTAAGCTGTGATGAATGTTTTTTTTACCCATTCATGACACCTAAAACTATTGCTTATAACAGTGAACTTAACTGTTATAAGCAATAACTGTGTTTAAAAAAAATCTCTGATCACCCCTAGTGTTGCTATGGTGACTGGATGTAAAAAAAAGAAGAAAATATGTTTAACCGCTTCCCGACCGCCGCACACCGTACCTATATGTCGGCAGAATGGCACGGGCAGGTACGTCCCTTTGAATTTACCGCCCAACGGGCGCGCCACGTGCCTCGTGAGTGCGCCCACGGGTCGGGAGAGGAAGAACGGGGAGATGCCAATGAAAAAACAGCAGAGATCACAGTCATGTCACTCGAAGCCACGCCCCCTCACAGTTAGAATCACTCCCTAGGACACACTTAACCCCTTCAGTGCCCCTTACTGGTTAACCCCTTCACTGCCAATGTGATTTTTTTTTTTTTTTTAAGCCAATACCCGCCTGAGCTTCCTCTCGATTCAGCGATGTACACGAGAGCTGAGCTTCTCTCGGATCGGTTATTTCTCATTGGCTGAGGCAGCAATGAGAGCCGTTGGCAATCGCAGCCAGTGAGCCAATGAGGAGAGCAGAGGGTGATGCTGAGCCGCAGCTCTCTGTGTTTTGGACACAAAAAAAGGGGTTGCTCGGGAGCAAGCATGCACCGGTGCCCCCAGAGCAAGCAGCTTGCTATTGGGGGGCTCTGGCTGAGGAGGAGGAGCCAGGAGCACCGGCAGGGTACCCGAAAAGAGGAATGAGGAGAGAGCAGAGGGCGGGACCGAGCCGCAGCTCTATGCATCTTATGGAAGCATAGAACGGGACTCGGGGAACAAGCACGCACCAGTGCCCCCAGGGCAAGCAGCTTGCTAATGGGGGCACTGGCTGAGGAGCAGGAGTGCTGGCGGGGGGACCCGAAAAGAGGATCGGGGCTGCTCCTTACAAAACTATTGCGGGTAAGTATAACTTGTTTGCTGTGTGTTTTTTTTTTTTTTTTTTTTAGACGAGCCTTTCATTTCACTTTAAAACTGGGTGAGGAACAGCCAAACTCTGCTACTAAGGTGAGGTTGTGGATGGGCGTTTTATGTCGCAGGTCATACACATGGCAAGACTGAGCGTAGCACCATGACACATGGCAGTTAGACGTGTGTGTGTTTCAGTGCGTTTTTGGTGCGTTTTTACAACGTTCCAGTGCAGGAAAAATGCAGCATGTTCTACTTTTACTTTTCATGTAACTGAAACTGCAAGCACTGATCTGAACTATGCCATTGAAGACCAAATAACCTACATTCGATGCGATTTTGAGGCAGAAATAAAGTGCACTGACAGCGTGTGGTGTGAACTGACCCTTACCACCATTCTTCATTTACAGCATTTTTTCACACTGCCTAAAACTTTTGCACAGCGCTGTATATTGCGTCTTATATGCGCTAATATTAACTTTAGTGTTTTTTTACTTTATTTATTTTTTACTGACATTTTGCATTTCATTGACTGTTGTTGCGCTAATATTGCATG
Source organism: Rana temporaria (assembly GCF_905171775.1). Lineage (NCBI taxonomy): Eukaryota > Metazoa > Chordata > Amphibia > Anura > Ranidae > Rana > Rana temporaria. Next base: position 538,665,271 of record NC_053490.1, on the reverse strand, counting down.
ACGAAAAAAAATTCTGCGATCTTGTGAAGCGTGAGATTTCCGGCTGCGCTCTCACACCGAGACGTTTTCTGTATTTCTCTTCTTTCTATTAGTCCTGATGGATTTTCTCGCTTGTCCCCCCAATCTGCCTGTAGCAGGAAAGAAGTTCATTATCAGCTGGGAACCTTTTTTTCCCGTATTTTCTCCGAATCGCAGGCAAGTGTAGCGATCCGTTACTTTCTACTTCTTGATGGTACGGGGGAGAAGCAGACGGATTTGTCATGACCGAGAAGAGTTCATGGAAGGCTGCATTGCTGGCAGACGGTGCGTTCAGCTCGCAGCCCTTTTACTGTCTAGTAACCGTCTGGTCCCTGCGAGTGTACATTCTCTGTACTCCTTTACATGTGTATTACTGTGAGTGCAGCACAGCGACCCACTACAGATCTGTGTCCTAGGACAGTGCTCTCCAAACTGAGGTCCAGGGGCCAGATCCAGCCCTTTGCTTGCCTTTTATCCATCCCTTGGGGTCCTGTCCCTCCCGCTGACTCCAGGGGTGGGACGCCGTTCCTCCCACTGACTCCAGGGGTGGGACGCCGTTCCTCCCACTGACTCCAGGGGTGGGACGCCGTTCCTCCCACTGACTCCAGGGGTGGGGCGCCGTTCCTCCCACTGACTCCAGGGGTGGGGCGCCGTTCCTCCCACTGACTCCAGGGGTGGGGCGCCGTTCCTCCCACTGACTCCAGGGGTGGGGCGCCGTCCCTCCCACTGACTCCAGGGGTGGGGCGCCGTCCCTCCCACTGACTCCAGGGGTGGGGCGCCGTCCCTCCCACTGACTCCAGGGGTGGGGCGCCGTCCCTCCCACTGACTCCAGGGGTGGGACGCCGTCCCTCCCACTGACTCCAGGGGTGGGGCGCCGTCCCTCCCACTGACTCCAGGGGTGGGGCGCCGTCCCTCCCACTGACTCCAGGGGTGGGACGCCGTCCCTCCCACTGACTCCAGGGGTGGGGCGCCGTCCCTCCCACTGACTCCAGGGGTGGGGCGCCGTCGCTCCCACTGACTCCAGGGGGTGGGGCGCCGTCGCTCCCACTGACTCCAGGGGGTGGGGCGCCGTCGCTCCCACTGACTCCCGGGGGTGGGGCGCCGTCGCTCCCACTGACTCCCGGGGGGTGGGGCGCCGTCGCTCCCACTGACTCCCGGGGGTTGGGTCGCCGTCGCTCCCACTGACTCCCGGGGGTTGTGTCGCCGTCTCTCCCACTGACTCCCGGGGGTTGGGTCGCCGTCGCTCCCACTGACTCCCGGGGGTTGGGTCGCCGTCGCTCCCACTGACTCCCGGGGGTTGGGTCGCCGTCGCTCCCACTGACTCCCGGGGGTTGGGTCGCCGTCGCTCCCACTGACTCCCGGGGGTTGGGTCGCCGTCGCTCCCACTGACTCCCGGGGGTTGGGTCGCCGTCGCTCCCACTGACTCCCGGGGGTTGGGTCGCCGTCGCTCCCACTGACTCCCGGGGGTTGGGTCGCCGTCGCTCCCACTGACTCCCGGGGGTTGGGTCGCCGTCGCTCCCACTGACTCCCGGGGGTTGGGTCGCCGTCGCTCCCACTGACTCCCGGGGGTTGGGTCGCCGTCGCTCCCACTGACTCCCGGGGGTTGGGTCGCCGTCGCTCCCACTGACTCCCGGGGGTTGGGTCGCCGTCGCTCCCACTGACTCCCGGGGGTTGGGTCGCCGTCGCTCCCACTGACTCCCGGGGGTTGGGTCGCCGTCGCTCCCACTGACTCCCGGGGGTTGGGTCGCCGTCGCTCCCACTGACTCCCGGGGGTTGGGTCGCCGTCGCTCCCACTGACTCCCGGGGGGTGGGGCGCCGTCGCTCCCACTGACTCCCAGGGGTGGGGCGCCGTCGCTCCCACTGACTCCCCGGGGGTGGGGCGCCGTCGCTCCCACTGACTTCCGGGGGTGGGGCGCCATCGCTCCCACTGACTCCCAGGGGTGGGGCGCCGTCGCTCCCACTGACTTCCGGGGGGTGGGGTCAGTGGAAGTTTCCTGGCCTGTCCTTGATGGTGTTGTGTTACGGTTGGCGGGGCAGACCAGATGTCTCCTGATTTGTCAATTAAATTGGGCTGTGCCGGCACCACTGTCACGGAATAAACTGCAAGGACCGGTGTCCCAGGAAAGAAGCCGGCACAGCAGCCCCCACCCAGTCTTGCAACCATGAAATAAGTAACCCTGAACCCCTTTTATTGCCCCATTCCTGGGTTTTGCATTGTCTGCAGCAGTTGGATTCACAAAGAATAACTTTTTTTTTCTTCTTTTTATCGAAGATAAGAAATAACATTTCTGAGTCTGCTTTAAAATTCCTTTCCGGAGTTGAGCTTTAATAGACGGCTCCTTGTGGTGACGGCCTCGGCGATCCTCCTCCATGCTGGGAATGACGTGTGATTGGATGGAAGGCCTTTTTGTCGTCGGTGAAATGTTTTGGTACTTTCTGTAGAATCGGTCTTATCCCCGGGAAGGAGGCGAATGTTTTCTGTGTCACTTCTTCTTTTTATAGAAGTCCTATTATCACGTCTGTATCCGTCCCGCGGAGCGCCCCGGAGCTGCTTGTGTGACATCGGTCTTCTGCCTCGTCTCCGGCTTATGTGATGACGGAACGCCGCGCCATTATCGGAGCGATAAAGAGATTAGGCACCCAGGTGATCACATTACTCCCCGGATCATTCCATAAATTAATTCTGCAAGCAGCTTTTCTTTTATGGGCGTTAAGCGCATATGGTTATTTCTCAGAAGGCTTGTCTGTGATTGGTCCGTGTACATGGGGGGGGGGGGCTCGGGAGGAGGGGGGCTCAGCGCCTGGTATGGGAGGCAGTGCGGGCTTCTTTATAGGCATCAATATTACATCTTCTTTTTCATTCGGCTAATAATTGATGGTCTACAAACTGCATGTCGCTTCATCATTTTTTATCTTTATAGAAAAGTCTCCTATGAGACGAGTTTCTGCCTCGTGTACACCGGGCGGCTTTGTAGCTCCAGGCGCCAAAACGCCGGAGGAAAGAATTTCAATTCCTCTCCATACATGGACTCGGTTCACATCTCCATTCCAAGTCGCCTGAAGCCAAACGCCTCAAGTTCAAGAAAGTTTTGGACCTACTTTTGTAGCTCGATTCGGGTAGATTGGTGCATTTTTTAAGCGTAGAAATGCGTTGAAACACAATTTGTGCGTTTTATGGGACCTCTGGTCTATGGCTTAGGCTAGGAAAAAATCCAAGAAGGTAACGCCGCTCCAGGTGATCCCAATTAAATAGATCCAGATATGTCACAGCTGCAAAGGGTGGGGCCAACTCAATATTGAACACTCTGGACTAAGATTCGGATGCCATTCATGTTCATGTGCGTGTAAAGGCAGGTGTCCCAATACTTTTGATAATATAGTGTATCTAACCATCCTTCAAAGACTTGGCTCAACCTCCGTAACTGCTGCAGCGTCGGTCTGACACGGATCGCAGGCCATGCACGCTAGTTTTGGAATCCATTGTCTTGTTGTTTTTTCAGGGGCTTGCGTTTGGCCCCCTTCAGGGGGGTTGGGCTTGGCCCCCTTCAGGGGGGTTGGGCTTGGCCCCCCTCAGGGGGTTGGGCTTGGCCCCCTTCAGGGGGTTGGGCTTGGCCCCCTTCAGGGGGTTGGGCTTGGCCCCCCTCAGGGGTTGGGCTTGGCCCCCCTCAGGGGTTGGGCTTGGCCCCCTTTAGTTCCAGTGAAGGGAACTCTTAGGGCGTCGGCATAACAAGACATTTTGGACAATTTCATGGTCCCGACTTTGTGGAGAGATGACGAGAGGTTGGGACGTTCTCCTGTACATGGCCCAGAACCGCCAGACTCCCCCCAGGAACACGGGATTGGCTCAGTTGTCAGAAGTAATGCTGTAATCGGGTTATTATCGGCCTCGGAATGCAGCCGCTGTCCTCTAATGTGTTCAGATTACCGCCGGACCTTCCCTTCACAGAACATAATAACATTTCTGCACAATATTGTGACCACAACGTGACGGCTTGTGAGACGCTCTGTGTATGCGGTCAGATACCCAATGGAGACGTCGCTGACCGCGCCGCATGATGGAGTCCTTATCACCAGACACGAGGAAGGTCTCGGGTCCAGTGCCCAGCAGGACAAGAAGCGTCTTCTCTTCCTTTTATATAGGCCGACTGGCCCCTCCCCTTCCCTCTTACATTTCCAATTCCTGTGTAACATGTAGAGTGTAAGCTCCTGTGGCACAGAGACGGATGTGATTGGCTCAGTGTTCTCTGTACAGCACTGCGGTATATGTTAGCACTATATACATGTATAATAATAATGAATGGGGAGGGGGCATTAGAGTGTAAGCTCCTCTGGTACAGAGACTTTTGTGATTGGCTCAGTGATCTCCGTACAGCTATAGAAATATATAATGTATGACTGTGCGGGGGAGACATTAGAGTGTAAGCTCCTCTGGTAAAGAGACTGACGTGACTGGCTCTGGGATCTCTGTACAACGATACGTTATATGTCAGAGCTATAGAAATGTATAATAGTGACTGACTGTGGGGGAGGGGACATTAGAGTGTAAGCTCCTCTGGTAAAGAGACGGATGTGATTGGGACAGTGTTCTCTGTACAGCACTGCGGTATATGTTAGCGCTATATACATGTATCATAATAATGAATGGGGGGGGGCATTAGAGTGTAAGCTCCTCTGTACAGAGACTGATGTGACTGGCTCAGTGTTCTCTGTACAGCACTGCGGTATATGTCAGAGCTATAGAAATTATTTTTATTATATAGGATTTATTTAACAGTTTACGCAGCACTTTACAATATGAAAAGGGAGACAATACAGTTGCAATACAATAAAGTACAAGAGGGTTAGGAGGACCCTTTTTAGAAGAGCTTACAATCTATTAGGGTGGGGCGGCTGGTACAAAAGGTTGTAACTGTGGGGGGATGAGCTAATGGAGACGTGATCGGTTTCCCTGAAGTGATGAGTTGGGATCGCCTGAAGGTAGCAAGAGTAGGGGATAGCCGGACAGGTTGAGGTAGCGAGTTCCAGAGGATGGGAGAGGCTCTGGAGAAATCCTGGGGACGAGCATGGGGAGGAGGAGACGAGGGAGATTGAGAGTACGAGGTCTTGGGAGGAGCGGAGGGGACGGTTTGGGTGATAAATGTATTATAATAATAATAATAATAATAATAGTGTGTGACTGTGGGGGGGGGCATTAGAGTGTAAGCTCCTCTGGTACCGAAACAGATGTGATTGGCTCAGTGTTCTCTGTACAGCACTGCGGTATATGTCAGAGCTATATACATGTAGAATAATAGTGTGTGACTGTGGGGAAGGGGATATTAGAGTGTAAGCTCCTCTGGTACAAATGTGAAGGGTTCAGGTTATAAAGTAATCTGCTGACACCCTATTGGTCCAGAACCTGAAATATGGATGTATTGGAGGGATCTGTATGTAGAAGAGTAGGTGGGATTGATATGAAGGCGCCTGGCTGCACAGATGTTGCTCGGGTTCCTCGGACAGGCTGGGAATGTAGGCAGTTGCTCGGTGTGCGGTGATTAATGTGCCCCCTCCTATGATCTCATCTCCCCCTCTCTGGGGTGGAATACATGTATATATGATGGGGAATTGCAGCCCTGCACTGTCCTTGAACCGCAGAAGATAAATAAGTCCTTCATAGAGCCCATGTGGGCCCCAGAGAAGCTTGTGAAATGTGCCCCAGAGAAGCTTGTGAAATGTGCCCCAGAGAAGCTTGTGAAATGTGCCCCAGAGAAGCTTGTGAAATGTGCCCCAGAGAAGCTTGTGAAATGTGCCCCAGAGAAGCTCACGAAATCTGCCCCAGAGAAGCTCATGTTCTTTTTTTGAGCTTAGAGCGTTTTTCGGGCGTTTTGCTTCAGGTGACAAAACACTCAGATGTGAATAAGTACCATTGGAATGAATGGGATTTTGTTGGGTGTTTTTTATTTTTTTCAGGTGTTTTACAAACGTTTTATGAGCTGAAAACGTTCAGCTGTGAATGCAGCCTGAGAGCCGGTTCACACAGGGGCAGCGCGAATTTCAGCGCGACTTTGGGAGGCAACTTGAACACGACTTGAGTATGAATCGCAACGCGACTTGAAGTCGCCTCCAGGAAGGGGAACTCGATGCCAAATTTAAAATAAAAAAAACGGCATGGGTTCCCCCTCCAGGGGCATACCAGGCCCTTAGGTCCGGTATGGATTTCAAGGGGAACCCCCTACGCCGAAAAAAAACGGCGTGGGGGTCCCCCCCAAATCCATACCAGACCCTTATCTGAGCACGCCGGCCGGTGAGGAAAGGGGTGGGGACGAGCGAGCGCCCCCCCTCTCCTGAGCCGTACCAGGCGGCATGCCCTCAACATGGGGGGGGTGGGTGCTTTGAGGAAGGGGGGGCACAACCAACAGCCAGGGTTGTCGAGAAGAGGCCCTTGTCCCCATTAACATGGGGGCAAGGTGCTTTGGGTTGGGGGGGGGAACGGGCGCGCTCGTCCCCACCCCTTTCCTGAAGCGGCTTGAGAAAGAAGCATTACCGCCTTGAAACTTGTAGCCACGCCCCATCACACCTCCGCCTTTCCTTATTTTTTTTTTCTACTACATGTGAATTGTTTCCTTTTTAATAATTGATCATACTGCATTTAAAGGTGGTTCTACCTCTTTCTCAAGCGGCTTGAGAAAGAGACTTTACCGCCTTGAAACCGCCCCCATCACACCTCCCACCATGCCCTTTTTTTTTCCTACTACATGTGAGTAGTTTTATTTCCTTTATAATAATTGATCATAATGCATTTAGAATACCCTGTGACTACGCGTTTCAAGGTGGTTCTGCCTCTTTCTCAAGCCTCTCCCTCTCGTGGCTTGAGAAAGAGGCATCAGCGCGTTGAAACTTGTAGCCACGCCCCCCATCACACCTCCCACCATGTGCTTTTTTTTTTTCCTACTACATGTAAGTTGTTTCCTTTTTAACCACTTTAGGACCGGACCAATATGCTGCTAAATGACCCAAGGGGTTTTTACAATTCGGCACTGCGTCACTTTAACAGACAATTGCGCGGTCGTGCGACGTGGCTCCCAAACAAAATTGGCGTCCTTTTTTCCCCACAAATAGAGCTTTCTTTTGGTGGTATTTGATCACCTCCTACAGTTTTTATTTTTTGCTCTATAAACAAAATTAGAGCGACAATTTTGAAAAAAATGCAATATTTTTTACTTTTTGCTATAATAAATATCCCCCAAAAACACATAATTTTTTTTTTCCTCAGTTTAGGCCGATGCGTATTCTTCTACCTATTTTTGGTAAAAAAAATCGCAATAAGCGTTTATGGATTGGTTTGCGCTAATTTATAGCGTTTACAAAATAGGGAATAGTTTTATTATTATTTTTTTTTTTTTACTACTAATGGTGGCGATCAGCGATTCTTTTTTCGTGACTGCGACATTATGGCGGACACTTCGGACAATTTTGACACATTCTTGGGACCATTGTCATTTTCACAGCAAAAAATGCTATAAAAATGCACTGATTACTGTGGAAATGACAGTTGCAGTTTGGGAGTTAACCACAGGTGGCGCTGTAGGAGTTGGGGTTCACCTAGTGTGTGTTTACAACTGTTTGGGGGTGTGGCTGTAGGTGTGACGTCATCGATCGAGTCTCCCTATAAAAGGGATCACACGATCGATGCGCCGCCACAGTGAAGCACGGGGAAGCAGTGTTTACATACGCCTCTCCCCGTTCTTCAGCTCCGGGGGGCGATCGCGAGGGAGCGGCTAGAAACGAATAGACGCGGCGTCGTCCCGGATCGCTCCCCGCGGGAATCCGACCGCCGCATTTAGCGGGGGGGGGGGAGGTCCCGATCGGACCCCCGACCCACGTCTAGGCAGGGACGTACAGGTACGCCAATGTGCCTGTCCGTGCCATTCTGCCAACGTATATGTACATGCGGCGGTCTGGAAGTGGTTAATAATAAATATATCATACTGCATTTAGAATACCCCAGTGACTACGCGTTTCAAGCTGGTACTGCCTCTTTCTCAAGCTGCCGCCTCAAGCGTCTCGAGAAAGAGAGGCGTTACCGCCATGCGCTTTTTACTACTACATGCGAGTCGTTTATTTCCTTTTTAATAATAAATTGCTCCTACTTGCTGCGTTTCGAATCTTGCATTAATACAAGCCGCCCCGTGTCTGTTTATAATTCCTTTTTATCCTCTGGGCAGCCATATTTATTCATGACCCACTCAGGCTTTGACTCCTCGGTCATGCCTTTTGTGCGCCTTTCATCATGCTGGCAGTCAGGGGTCTGCGTGATTGAAAACAATCTTGTGTAACGATTGGCAGCCAGAGACCAATTATCCGCGTCACGTGCGAGTGGCGGCTCTCGATAATCACCGTTATATATGGGGCCGCGGATCGGATTCCCATTCATACCGACCCATGCAGCTGCTTGTTACATTAACAATCCGGATTTAATTTCATGCCGCTGTGTTTTCCCGCTTCTCACCCGGCCTCCTCCTGCGCGTCTCCGGCCTTCCACCGCCGTCGCCGCTCATTATTGATGAATGTGTTTTTATCTCGGCTCGCCGAAGAAAAAGAGGCCGTGAAATATTAATGGCTCTCTGCTGCAGCGCAAGGTCTCTGGATGAAATATTCAGCGGATTTATCACCGTGGCATCCTGCTGACGCAGAACCCCGCCAAGGGAGAATATTTACACCGCAAGCCCTCATCCGCGGGGCCGGGTATCTGAACACTGAACTGTCTGTGTTGCGTCAGCACCAATCGGCTTAAAGCGGAGCTCCACCAAGAAAAACAAAAATGCTGCCAAAAGAAAGTTTTTTTTTTTATATACATACCTGAAGTGCCTGTTGCTAAGCAAATCGTCATAATCTGCCACTTCCTGATCCGCGATCCGTCTTCTTTCTTCTCCTCCTCGCGCTGCCTCCTGGGGAGCGGGGTCTTCTGGGATCTTGTGTGTGTCCCAGGAGACATCGACCATTCACGTCGCACCGGGCGGCTCGCGCATGCGCAGTAGGGAATCGGGCGGTGAAGCCGCAAGGCTTCACTTCCTGATTCCCTCACCGAGGATGGCGCCAGGGCAGCCGAGACCCGAGCGATTGCTCGGCTTCGGCAGCCGTCATCGCGGGCTCCCTGGACAGGTAAGTGTCCTTATTAACCACTTAAGGACCCCTTCACTCCCATATACAGGCATACCCCACTTTTAAGTACACATTGGGACCAGAGCATGTACTTAAAGTGAAACAATATCTTTTTTGACTTATAGGGTGTAGTGGGGGGTCAGGGGGTGTAGTGGGGGTGTCAGGCGCACACTGCAATCCAACCGTGTCACATACCTTCCCACAGCGCCTTTTTGCTCTTTTATGACCCTTCTGAGCACTCTTGCTCGCTCCGAGCTTTGAAGAGGGAGGAGGGCCCGAGATCCCCCGATGACAGCTGGCAGAAGAAGAGGAGCAGCGGGATTCGGCTGAGCGTGGCTCTTCTCTGACCCGCCTGAGCTCTCTTGCCCGCTCCAAGCTTTGAAGAGGGAGGAGGGTGCGAGATCCTCGGATGACAGCTGGCAGAAGTTGAGAGCAGCAGGGATCAGCTGAGCTTGGCTCCTCTCTGACCCACCTGAACTCTTCTACTGGCTCTGAGCCTTGCAGAGGTGGGGCCAGAAATCCCCCGCTGACAGCTGGTAGAAGAGAAGGGCCACCCTAAACTAGGGCTTATTTTCAGGGTAGGGCTTATATTGCAGCCCGCCTTGAAAATCAGGGTAGGTCTTATTTTCGGGGTAGGGTTTATATTGCAGCCCTCCTGGAAACTCAGGGTAGGTCCTATTTTCAGGGTAGGGATTATATTGCAGCCCTCCTTGAAAATCATGGTAGGCCTTATTTTCGGGGTAGGGCTTATATTGCAGCCCTCCTGGAAAATCGGGGTAGGTCTTATTTTCAGGGTAGGGTTTATATTGCAGCCCTCCTGGAAAATCAGGGTATGTCCTATTTTCAGGGTAGGGTTTATATTGCAGCCCTCCTGGAAAATTAGGGTAGGTCTTATTTTCAGGGTAGGGTTTATATTGCAGCCCTCCTGGAAAATCAGGGTAGGTCTTATTTTCGGAGTAGATCTTGCTTTCGGAGAAACACAGTACAACTTTAAAGATGTTTGGGTTAAAAAAAATGTTGGCACTGCAGCTGCTCGCTTGTTGGCTGTCTCTCTCTAATTGACATTTAGACAGGAAGTTGGGGGCAGTCCCTCTTTTGATAATTTATCTGTTTGTTTTGGATAGAACAGGATGACATCAGGATGAATTTGCAGACTAGAGAGCGCCTCCTTATGGCTGGATGACCCAAGTATTATGGGTCATCCTAAGAAATAAAGGATGAGAGGTTGAAATGAGGACTCTTGTGTTTTGTTTTGTCGGACTTTCCCGCCATCTTTGTCGGCATACTGTTTTTTTTTGTTAATGGACTTTTTCTGGCGCCCCCGGCGCTCGTCTCCCCAGAGTCGGTATCTCTTCATCCTCTCAGCCTTCGCGGCTTTCTTCCCCCAATTCTAGAGCAGAACGGCCCGATTGTCTCCGTGTCTCACATTCTCACAGCCTTGTGAAGCTCCATTTAGTGATTTAATCCATTTTCACGGCCTCTCTGGGAATATCGGAAAACAATCCAAAGCCGGTCTTGCCTGTCACTCAACAAAAAGAGGGAGGGGGGGGGGTCCCGTCCCCGAGGGAGCGGCCATTACTGCGCGCCGCTCCGGATCCGTTATCACAGAGAGCAGGAGCCGGGCCGGGAGCCATTTCCACTCATATTATTCTGTGTAATTAGAAAATAATTTTTAGAGTCACGTTGTCATTGTTCTTTATCTGCTAATTGGAATCGGCAGCCGGCGTAGAGTTCTCCGAGCCAATGGGCATCACCTTCGTCTTACCGAGAATAACCTGCGAGCGACGTGCATTTCCCGAACAGGGTGCGGGAAACTGCTCTACAATGTATAAACTGGTCTCCCCGTAATACATCATTATTTATATATGGAAGACAAGGAGCATCCGATCAATGGGAGTACAGCCATTGGGTTATACAGTGGAACCTTGGTTTACGAGTAACGCGGTTAACGAGCAGTACCGCATTTGGCCAGAGGTGCGGGGCACCGGAGCCGAGCAGTGCCGTTCATAAAAACTCAAATGCTCCCGAGCCTTTACGAGTTCAACCGAGCTGTCCCCGATCCTTTCCAAGTATTTCCAAGGCTCTCCGTCGCCCCCCCACCTCTGGCCACATGCAGTATTGCATGCCATAGAAATCAATGCGGAACAAATTATCTTCGTTTCCATTGACTTCTATGGGGAAACTCGCTTTGATATGCGAGTGCTTTGGATTACAAGCATTCTCCTGGAACGGATTATTCTCGTAATCCGAGGTTCCACTGTATATGGAAGACAAGGAGCATCCGATCAATGGGAGTACAGTCATTGGGTTATACAGTGGAACCTCGGTTTACGAGTAAAGTGGTTAACGAGCAGTACCGCATTTGGCCAGAGGTGCGGGGCACCGGAGCCGAGCAGTGCCGTTCATGAAAAAACTCAAATGCTCCCGAGCCTTTACGAGTTCAGCCGAGCTGTCCCAGAGCCTTTCCGAGTATTTCCAAGGCTCTCCGTCGCCCCCCACCTCTGGCCACATGCGGTATTGCATGCCATAGAAATCAATGCAGAACGAATTATGTTAGTTTCCATTGACTTCTATGGGGAAACTCGCTTTGATATGAGAGTGCTTTGGATTACAAGCATTCTCCTGGAACGGATTATCCCCGTAATCCGAGATTCCCCTGTATATGGAAGCCAAGGAGCATCCGATCAATGGGAGTACAGCCATTGGGTTATACAGTGGAACCTCGGTTTACGAGTAACGTGGTTAACGAGCATTTTGAATAACGAGCAGTACCGCATTTGGCCAGAGGTGCGGGGCGCCGGAGCCGAGCAGTGCCGTTCAAAAAAACTCAAATACTCCCGAGCCTTTCCGAGTTCAGCAGAGCTGTCCCCGAGCCTTGCCGAGTATTTCCAAGGCTCTCCGTCGCCCCCCCACCCCTGGCCACATGCGGTATTGCATGCAGTGCCGATCCTGACCTCCCTGGTGCCCTAAGCAAAATGACATGTCACATTAAAGTTGAGAAGGTGGGGGGGGGGGAGGTGTTCTGCTCTCGGACGTGACATCTTCCCATTAAAGTGAGAAGCGGGGAGGCTGACTTCTTACCTCTTCTCCCATGCAGCCAGCGAGTTGAGAAGCGGGGTGAGGGGCCGATAGTAATTTGGGGGGCCCTCCGCAGCTTTGTGGGGCCCTAAGCGGCTTGCATAGTAAGCCTATAGGGCGGATCGGCCCTGATTGCATGCCATAGAAATCAATGCGGAACTAATTATCTTTGTTTCCATTGACTTCTATGGGGAAACTCGCTTTGATATGCGAGTGCTTTGGATTACAAGCATTCTCCTGGAACGGGTTATACTCGTAATCCGAGGTTCCCCTGTACATGGAAGCCAAGGAGCATCCGATCAATGGCAGTACAGTCATTGGGTTATATAAAAAAACAATAGCGAGAGAGAACTAAACTCCTCGCTTAAAATACATTCACCGCCCACTTTTATTATTTGCCTGGTAACACAGATTGCTAATCAGCCAATCACACGGCAGCAACTTGATGCATTTAGTCCTCTAGACGTAGTGAAGATGACTTGAATTTCAAACCGAGCATCAGAATTGAGAAGAAAGGGGATTTAACCACTTCAATACGGGGCTTTAATACCCACCTCCATACCGCGCCTATTCTGGCACTTCTCTCCTACATGTACAAATCATCATTCTTTTGCTAGAAAATTACTCAGAACCCCCAAACGTTATATATGTTTTTTTTTAGCAGACACCCTAGGGAATAAAATGGCGGTCATTGCAACTTTTTATCTTGCACGGTATTTGTGCAATCATTTTTCAAATGCCTTTTTTTTTTTTTTAAATGGTTTCACAAATTAAAAAATAACAAAACAGTAAAGTTAGCCCAATTTTTTTGTATATTGTGAAAGATGATGTTACGCCGAGTAAATGGATACCTAACATGTCACGCTTTAAAATTGCGCACACTCATGTAATGGCGCCAAACTTCAGTACTTAAAAATCTCCATAGGCGACGCTTTGAACATTTTTACAGGTTACCAGTTTCGAGTTACAGAGGAGATCTGGTGCTAGAATTCAATAATTCGATGTTTCCGCGCTAGGACTAGGTGTTTGAACGCTGCTGCCTCCCCGTACTTGCCCATAACCTAGAGATTTACAGCCCAGTACCAGGCTAACTGGTGCTAGAATTGTTGCATGCGCTCTAACGCACGCGGCGACACCTCACATGTGTGGTTTGAACGGTGTTTACATATGTGGGCGGGACTTGTGTGTGCGTTTTTGCTTCTGAGCGCGAGCTACCGGGGACAGGGGCGTTTTTAACCACTTAAGGACCGCCTCCTGCACATATACGTCGGCAGAATGGCACAGCTGGGCACATCCACGTACGTCCTGTACTAGTACCCAGCCGTGGGTCGCGTGCGCCCGCGACCTGGTCCGAAGCTACGGGACTCGCGTACCCGATCGGCGCTGGAGTCCCGCGATCGCTCCCCGGAGCTGAAGAACGGGGAGAGGTGTGTGTAAACACGGCTTCCCCGTTCTTCACTGTGGCGGCTGCGTCGATCGTGTCATACCTTTTATAGGGGAGACACAATCGATGACGTCACACCTACAGCCACACCCCCCTACAGTTGTAAACGCACTTCAGGTCACACATAACCCCATCATTTTTTGCTGTGAAAATGACAATGGTCCCAAAAATGTGTCAAAATTGTCCGAAGTGTCCGCCATAATGAAAAAAATCGCTGATCGCCGCCATTAGTAGTAAAAAAAAAAAAATTAATAAAAATGCAATAAAACTATCCCCTATTTTGTAAACGCTATAAATTTTGCGCAAAACAATCGATAAACGCTTATTCCCATCCGGTGCCGGACGATTCTTTCTCTGGGTCTCCGATGGCACTGGAGAGCCCGGAGAAGCATCGGATGGAGGGGGGGGGATATCCCCTCCCATCGCCTATAAGAACGATCAAGCGGCAGAACTGCCGCTATGATCGTTCTTATTGTGCACAGAATCGCTGCCGGCAAATAATGATATTTGATGCCTCCTAGCTGCCTCATCATTCAGATATTCCCCCCACAAAGCCCAGGACGTCATATGACGTCCACCCAGGATGGGAGGTCCCCTCTGTGGACGTCATATGACTATGGGCGGGCATTGAAGAGGTTAAAGAGGAAGTAACCTCCTGATGTGTTTTTTTTTTTTTTGTGGGGAAAAGTGACATCAATTTTATTTGGGTACAACGTCGCATGACTGCGCAATTGTCAGTTAAAGTAACGCAGTGCCATATCGGCAAAAATGGCCTGGTCATGAAGGGGGTAAAACTTCCAGGGGTGAAGTGGTTAAGGAGACGAGACACGGAGACGTGTGTGCACATATGAGCTCAGTATGTGTTGTAAGTGGATGCCTATTAAGGAGTATATTGTAAAAGCCATTAAGGAGCGCGCGGCTCCCCGGTGTCATGGGATAACAATCTGTCCTCCCTGAAGTGAGTGTCGGAGCCTCTGGGCAGAGCGATCGCTGGGAGTTCCTAGCGGTGAGACCGCCGACTGATCGGCAGCTGTATGAAAGTGAAAAACCTCTTCAGCGCCATTACTCTGCCCTCGGATTGCGGCTCTGACATACGCGCCGGATTGCTTCATTACCGGCAGTTTGCTTTTATGCTCACGCCAGTTAGCGAGCTGCTGGATTGCCCCCCCCCCCGCTGCGTCTCATGGCGGGGGGTTATTAAAGATCACAGCGTGATCTCTGACTGCTGGGTTAGATGTCTGCGGCGTCACATAGCCGAGTGGAGTGTCACCTCCTCTGTGCATTTCCAACCCCACCTAGGACTGCTGTACATACAGCGGGTGAAATACCGTATATACTCGAGTATAAGCCGAGTTTTTCAGCACATTTTTTTGTGCTGAAAATAACCCCCTCGGCTTATACTCGAGTCACCTTTTTGCGACTGATCTCCCGGACTTTGTGGACCCGGTACTGGCCGTCTGTAGGTCCCCTGGACCCCAAACTCTTCCTCTACAAGTGTGCAAAGTTTGTTGTTTGGGGGACCTACGGCCAGGGAGCACCGATTTTTCAAAGCCGAGCACCCCTTCCATAGACTCCCATGTTAAAACGTCAGTCTAGTCATGGGCACAGTGAGGCATGGGCACAGTGAGGCATGCACATGGGCACAGTGAGGTATGCACATGGGCACAGTGAGGCTTGCACGAGGGCACAGTGAGGCATGGGCACAGTGAGGCTTGCACATGGGCACAGTGAGGCTTGCACATGGGCACAGTGAGGCATGGGCACAGTGAGGCTTGCACATGGGCACAGTGAGGCATGCAGATGGGCACAGTGAGGCATGCAGATGGGCACAGTGAGGCATGGACACAGTGAGGTTTGCACATGGGCACAGTGAGGCTTGCACATGGGCACAGTGAGGTATGGGCACAGTGAGGCATGCACATGGGCACAGTAAGGCATGGGCACAGTGAGGCTTGCACATGGGCACAGTGAGGCTTGCACATGGGCACAGTGAGGCTTGCACATGGGCACAGTGAGGCTTGCACATGGGCACAGTGAGGCATGCACATGGGCATAGTGAGGCATGGACACAGTGAGGCTTGCACATGGGCACAGTGAGGCATGGACACAGTGAGGCTTGCACATGGGCACAGTGAGGCATGGACACAGTGAGGCATGCACATGGGCACAGTGAGGCATGGGCACAGTGAGGCATGCACATGGGCACAGTGAGGCATGTACATGGGCACAGTGAGGCATGCACATGGGCACAGTGAGGCATGGACACAGTGAGGCTTGCACATGGGCACAGTAAGGCATGGTCACAGTGAGGCTTACACATGGGCACGGTGGGGCATGCAGATGGACACCCTAGGCTTATACTCGAGTCAATACGTTTTCCCAGTTTTTTGTGGTAAAATTAGGTGCCTCGGCTTATATTCGGGTATATGCGGTAAGTATTGAACATGTCACCATATTTCTCGGTAAATCTATTGGTAAAGGTGAAATTGACATGAAATTCTCACCACATGTCGGTAACAAGCCGTGCAATCCATACATACAAAGACACCAAAACAAATACGTTCAGAAATTAAAGGAGAAGCCTGAGTTTGTTTGGCTGGGCTTCTCCTATTGGTCAATGGAAAAAAAATCTTCTGAAATTTAGGCCAATATGTATTCTTTTGCCTCGTACACACGAGCGGGTTTTCCGACAGGAAAACTGTGAGGAGAGCTTTTGGCCCGGGAATCCCAGCCATGTGTATGCTCCTCGCAGTTTTTCTGAAGGGAAAACCACCAGACAAAAAAAAAAAAAAGAGAACCTGCTTTTTTTTTTTTCCCGCCGGGATTCCCGACCGACTTTTTCCCGTCGGAAAACCCGGCTGTGTGTACGAGAAAACCGGTGTTTTTTGGCAGTTTTCCCATCGGATAAACTGGAGCATACACACGGTCGGGATTCCCGAGGAAAAGCTCTCATCTGCGTTTTTCCCCCGACGGGAAAAACCGATCGATAGGAGTACCGCTCCAAACCCCCAAAACACCGGTAGATCGCTCCCGCCCTGTTACACCGACAGGTGCTGGCTCTGCACTCATCCATGGAAAGAAGGAAACATCCTGGACTGCCGCACTCTGATTAGGCGAGGTTTATTCAAAAATAGCAAAAATATGAAATAATACAAAAATCATAACAAACAAACCGATCGTCTGTACGGGGGAAATGTAGCGAGCGGGCTCTCGGGATTTCCGACGGATCTTTTCCTGTCGGGAATCCCGCTCGTGTGTACGAGGCATTTTACATATTTTTGGTATAAAAAAAAAATCCCAATAAGTGTATATTGATTAGTTTGTGCAAAAGTTATATGTCCACAAACTATGGGATAGATTTATTTTTTTACTAGTAATATTGCGGCGGACAGTCGAACACTAACTGATACTTTTAACATTTTGTGGGAACCAGTGACACTAATACAGTAATCAGTGTTAAAAAATGCACTGTCACTGTACTGACACTGGCTGGGAAGGGTTTAAACATCAGGAGTGATGAAAGGGTTACGTTTGCCTAGCCAGTGTTTTACTATACCGTGGGAGGGGCTTTTTCATCTCTTCCCTTCTGTCAGAACGGCGATCTGCTTTGTTTACCTAGGCAGACCGCCGTTCTGCCTCTCTGCTCGATGATCGGCGGGTGACGGCGGACATCGAGTTTGTGGTACACGCCGCTGTGAGATCACAGAAGGAGCGAGCTGCCAGCGGAGCACATGCGTGCCCCCCTACCCCCGGAAGAGCCAGATAACGTATTTTATGTATGATCCGGCGCAGAGGTGCCGCCCTGTAGCAGTACAACTGCTATAAGACAGACCTGAAGTGGTTTTTGGATATAGTGGAGAAGGATTAGAACCCCTGACAGTTGTTGTTGCCCCCTTTGGGGAGATTCCTCCTCTCTATTTGTCCTGTGTACCATTATCCTTGTGGAAACAAAAAAACTGCGCTGATCAAACTAAATAGAAAAAGGCTGCAACAGACGTGTGATACACAATATAACAAGGAAACAATAAATAAAGCTGCGCCAAAAAAACAATCACAGTTATAAGGAGTAACCCCTATAATACAACATTGAATTCAAATAAACAGTCCATGGTGAGTATCTAGCATGAAATCAGTCCATAGTGATCTTTAAAAAGCATGGAAATAATTAAGGTGAATCTTCTAATAAGCACACTCATGCAGATGTTCCTTCACAGACCACACCGCTGTAGTGACAGATTAATTATGACCAAGGTGATCCCTCCACCAGTAAAAGGGGCTGCTTACCAGAGGGTAAGCCAATTTGAGCGTTTGGCTATAACCCAGCCACGGCCTTTTATCCACAGGATACCAGGGGATACCAGGGGAAAAGACCGCTCTCAGGAACCCGCTAGATAACACTCTCCCATATGTAGATTAACCACTTACTTGCCCACCGCCCCATGTCAAAAAGACGTCCTGTTTTTAAAGATGTATATCTCGGTAACGGCAGCAGCTGCTGCCACAACCGAGGTATGCATCTTTAGTGCCGACGGTCCTGTAAACGATAACGGCGGTCTCCGCGGCGGATTCGCCACGAGATCGCCGTTATCGGTGGCGGGAGAGGGGCCCCCCCCTCCCGCCGCTCTCCCGCGCCTTCCGCCGCTTACCGTAGCCGTCGGTAGCGGCGGAGGCGATCGGGACCGTTCGGCAAGTGACTGGGGACGAGGCTGAAGGAAAAAAAAATGTTCTGTCATTTAAAAAAATGACAGTTTAATTTTTTTTTTCTTTTTTTGCATTTAAGCCTAAATATGAGATGTGACGTCTTTTTGACCCCCAGATCTCATATTTAAGAGGACCTGTCATGCTTTTTTCTATTACAAGGAATGTTTACATTCCTTGTAATAGGAATAAAAGTGATATTTTTTTTATTTTTATTTTTTATTTCAGTGTAAAAAATTATAAAAATAAATAAAAATAAATAAGAAAACAAAAACATTTTTTAAAAACGCCCCGTCCCGACGAGCTCGCGCGCAGAAGCAAACGCATATGCGAGTAGCGCCCGCATATGAAAACGGTGTTCAAACCACACATGTGAGGTATCGCCGCGATCGTTAGAGCGAGAGCAATAATTCTAGCCCTAGACCTACTCTGTAGCTCAAAAAATGCAACCTGTAGAATTTTTTAAACGTCGACTATCGAGATTTTTAAGGGTAAAAGTTTGACGCCATGCCACGAGCGGGCGCAATTTTTAAGCGTGTCATGTTGGGTATCATTTTACTTGGCGTAACATTATCTTTCACAATATATAAAAAAATTGGGCAAAAATTATTGTTGTCTTATTTTTTTAATTCAAAAAAGTGATTTTTTCCCAAAAAAAGTGCGCTTGTAAGACCGCTGCGCAAATAGGGAAAGTGAGATCTCTGTAATTAGACACAGAAGGTGAAAAAAGAAAATCTCACAGGAGTTATAACACTGCCTTGTTCTATCTACAATGGGCAAAAATTAATAATTTGCTCATAGTTCTACTTTTAAGGTTAAAAAAAAAAAACCAGCGGGGTAACCCACACAAACTGCGGGGACGCGTTGTGTGAAAGCGGCCCTCCTTGGGTGAAGTTGGCGGTCTCACCCGGCTGATTCTGCCGCTGGCTGTACATAATTATAATCTAACACTATGAATATTGATGGAAGTGTCGTTTTTTTGCTGCGTCAACAACACTTTGTAGCTAAATGACTTGTTACTTTTCTTGGATTTATTTTTTCTTCTCTGTGGAGGATTAATGACTGGTGATTTGTAGCCGTAGCAGATAATGTTAAGTGAGGAGATGCCACACTTCTATCGGCCCCGTATGCTTAGTAAGGATTGAGAACGACCTCGGCCTTGACTTCCCGGCCAACGCGTTTCGTCTGCTTCATCCTGCCCATGGGATTTAGTCATGACCAAGCCCCCACAGGGGCTTGACGAAATGCAGGACAAAATGCACAAGAGGGCAGGGCTTGGAAGGCGCCAGGGCAGGGGGCACATTTCACAATGGGCTTGGATTAGCACTACGGACGCCGGCACCCGGATTCAGTTGCTCACCGTAGCACTACCACTTGGAGCGGCACTCTAAAAGTTACTTTATGGAGTTGCAGGTAGCAGTTAAATTGTCTGTAAACTGTTTACTTTCTGTAGGCATATAGGTTGGGCACAGTGCTGGGACAAGGTCATCCAGTGTAGTGGTCATCAACCCTTAAAGGAACCCCAACAGGCCATGTTTTATGTATTACCTTGGGGGAGATGCAGACTAGAATGCTGCAGTCACTGAGCGGCAAATACCACCTGTGATTGTATTTCAGTTATCTTGCAAACCTGGCCTGTTAGTGGCCCCTGAGGACAGGGTTGATGACCATTGATCTAGAGCAGTGATTCTCAACCCTGACCTGAAGGTACCCCAACAGGCAATGTTTTGTGAAACTTGGATAAAATAGCTGTCCTAAATACCAAGCCATTGACTCTGATTTAAAGCACATGTGCAAGATGAAGGAAAACCTGCAAACATGGCCTGCTGGGGGTACTTGAGGACAAGGTTGAGAACCACTGGTCTAGAGCGCAGGGCAAACATGCCACAACCCCCCCCCCCCCTCCATGAGCGTTATGTGTCAACAAAAATCTCCCCACAAAAACACTGAGCACTAATCTGCATGCTAACCCCCTAAGCATAAATGCCCCCCCCCCAGTACAAATCTGCCCCCCCCCCTGCTGAACCCCCACCCCCCCCCCCCCAAAAAAAAATGTGCCTCTTTTAGCACAAATCCTCTACCCCTAAAAATGTCCTATCCTAGTACACACCTTCTCTCCCCCCCATTTAAAATCTCTGCTCCTAGCACAAATTGCCCCCCAAATCCTCCCACCTATCACAAATCTTCCACCTCCCAACACAAATGCCCCTAAATTTGCCACTCTTGGCAGCCCCCCCCCAAATTTCCCATCCTAGAACAATACTTATACCCTGCAGACCCCTAAATTCCCCAACACAAATACCCCTCCCCCAATGTCCTTGTGGCTCCCCTTCACCTCACATGATACCACAGTGCCCAGGGCACAGAAGTGGTAATCGGATCCATCTATTAAAACACCGGTTTTCTAAGGTGCAGAAAAATCTTTGTTTATCCCTGTGACGGGAGGGCCCGTTGAACCCAGAATCCCTTGGAAAGGTTGGGAAACCCTTCAGCTCCCCATGCACCCCTTGTGTCCTGGCATAGGGTGACTGAGACAGTGTATCTTGGATTACGTAAAATGGGACATATTTATCCACAATATCTCCCAGGATAGATGTAAAGACTATTCTTGGTTTGTTTGATTCCGAACTCAACATGTTAGTTGAGAGAGCCGATCACATTGGCCTCTGTACAATGTAGGAGACGGGCCGACTCCTGCTGGAGCTCCTGCTATTGTGAGAAGGTGTCCTGTGTTTATACTTATGATAATGTATCATCTACTGTGTGAAGCTCGGTGACCTGTACTGAAATCCTATTTTATCATAACAATGACCAGGAGGGCAAATGGTCACATGGGCTGCTTTAAGGGATTAGTTAATTAGCTCATGTTAATTTATGTTTCTGGTTACAGGTGTATTGTTAGAGTAATATGAGCAGGAGGGGGGAATCTCCTCCTCAACTGTATATAAGACTTGTATTTTGGTTCTAATAAACAGTCCATGTTCAGCAATCAAACAAGTATCGTCTTGCTTTGTGCTTGGGAGAGGTTGGAATATCTGATCTCTATATTGGGAGGAAGTGGTTTATGACAAAAGCACTCAAGCGGAGTGTGGGACTTTTCGTTACAATCCCATTATTCCCAATCATGTGATCGCTTTTCTTTTTGCATTGCCCTGGTTGGTGGGCGGGGCTAAGCAGCAAAGCAGAGTGAACCAAGTGTGATCATGTGACTTTTGCAGAGTACTAAAATACTTTAGCTCGTTTTTTTTTTTGTTTTTTTTTTACATAGTAATTATCATTCTTCTCCTTGGATTGTTTCCTTTGTAACTTGTGAGGCCATTGGGTAAAAAATGCAGAAGTTTATTTCTGATCTTCCCACTGCTGGAGGCGGGGCCTATCTAGATTGACAGGTCGTAGCCACACCCTCAGGGCACCATGAGATTACCTTGTTAGACCCGCCTGGTCTAGTGTTCCTACCTGAAATGTGGACAGCTGGTAGAGGCAATGGACAGAGCAGGCAGCGGCACATGCACACTGGAGGCATGGTCAGGCTGTAGTGTGTTGCCACCCGGAGTAAGGAGGTGGAACCAACTAGCAGGATCGGAGGTATTTTCTCTTTACTGTTATCTGCTGTCAGAGCTCATCCCAGCTCTGTGTATATCGATGTGAAGAAAGCCTGGACTTCATCCTGGCCACACACCCCCAATGCGTTTCGCCCAGTGTTCAGGACGAACCACGTTGGGAGCTGTGTCCTGGGCGGAGCCCGGGCTGAGGCCGTTTTCACTTTCCACACACAGGGGATTTGTTATGGATTTTGGCATTTTACCTTTTTTCCAATCAGAACTCATAGACCATTTTCATAGGGAGCCATTAATCTAAAAAATATTTTTGGATGTACTGATGCTTTAACCTCCTCTTTTGTCCCCATCAAGGTAATGATATGCAGTGAGTTGATTGGATGAGTCCTATCGATTGTTATTTTTTTTCTTGCAGAGAGGAGGAGGAGCAGCTGCGGAATAAGATCCGAGCGGACCATGAGCGCGCCCTCCAGGAGGCCAAGGAGAAGTTAAAGAAGTCTCGGGATGAGATCAGGGCCGAGATCCAGACTGAGAAGAACAAGCTGATAGAAGAAATGAAGAAGAAAGATAATCCGCCCTTACCGCTGGCACCCGTGCCCAACCTGCCCGAGCTGAAGAACGGCGACCCTGGGGACCCAGAAATCCGAGAGAAACGGGATAAAATCAAGGAGGTGAGAGGGGCAAATGGGCAGTTCTTTACGGTTACAGTCCAGCACATAAAATATCACTTGCAAGGGGACCCCAGAAAAGGAGGATTGGGGCTACTCTGGGCAAAAACCATTGCATCACAGGTGTTCTGTGCATCCCCGTGTGGGCAAACATGTCCCTTGCATGGGTGTATTCTTAGACTCCATTCACACCTCGGCGTTCTAAATCGTGGCAAAACATGGAACGCATTTGCGATGCCATTATTTCTCGATGGTAAATTATGCGACAATCGCGACATAAACGCAAGCACGTCGCACATTTTGCCACGATTCAGAATCACGGGCATAATTTTAACAATTCCCCCTGCGATTCAAAACGCCCAGGTGTAAATGGAGCCCTAAAGGGGTTGTAAAGGTACATGTTTTTTCACCTTAATGCATTAGGGTGAAAAAACATCCGACGATCAGCGGCCACCTAGCCCCCCCCCCCCCCCCCATTTACTTACCTGAGCCCTCGAAAGTCCCGCGTTGTGAACGCGCTGGCTTCTCGGCTCTTTTTCGGCTCATTCATTGATGGCAGCGCAGCCATTGGCTCCCGCTGCTGTCAATCAAATTGATGACGCGCCAGGGGTGGGGCCGAGTGATACAGTCGACGGCAATGGCCGCTGACTGTATCACAGGAGCGCGCCCGCATGCTAACCCCCCTTGGGAGAGCACTTCCCAGAACGGGGGTTAGCTGCACAGTGGAGGGAAGTATGACATGTTTGTTATTAAAAAAAAAAAAAAAAGGAACCTTTTAGGTCCCTTTCACACGGGGCGGATCAGTGATGATCCTCCCCGTGAACCTCTGCTTGCTCAGCGGGGATCGCTCCGTTGATCCCCGCTGAGCCGGCAGACCGGAACGGGCCGCCCGTGTGAAAGAGCCCTAACATCCCCTTTAAAGTGGTTCTAAAGACTGAAGGTTTTTCTTACCTTAATGTATTCTTTTTTTTTTTCATTCAAGTTTAAGTTTATTGTCAGAAAAATAAGAAAATACAATAAAATAAAAACTGTGGGAATGTATTCTATACATACATTGGGGAAAATAAGTATTTGCTCCCCTGCAGATGGTGTAACTTTGTCCACTTACATAGAAATGAAGGGTCTATAATTTTTAACGACCGCCATTTTATTCTCTAGGGTGTTAGAATAAATAATATACATAATGTTTGGGGGCTCTAATTGGAGGGAAGGAGATGGCAGTGAAAACACTGGGGAAGCTCCATTAGAATTGCTGGATTGCTGGTCTACTTGTCATGCCAGCGGCCACCACAAGATGGTGCCAGATCACAGAAGGAAGCTTAGGCCTGCAGAAGGCCTAAGCTTCCCCGGGCGCCAGGTTGCTAATTCTAGTCGCAATTGCGACCAGGCGCCCGGATTTTGTTCAGCCCTGTGATAGAGACAGAATATAAAAAAATCCAGAAAAATCACATGATACAAATGTTATAAATGGAGTTGCAGTTCAGTGAGTAAAATAAGTATTTGATCCCCTTAGTAGTTGGGGGAGGTTCCTTAGTAGTTGGGGGAGGTTCCTTAGTAGTTGGGGGAGGTTCCTTGTTGGGAAGCACAGAGGTCAGACGTTTCTTGTAGTTGGTGATCAGGTCTCCACACATCTCAGGAGGGATTTTGCTCCTCTCTTCTTTACAGATCTTCTCTAAATCCTTAAGGTTTCTTGGCAACTCAAAGTTTCATCTCCCTTCATATATTTTCTGTAGGATTAAGGTCTGGAGACTGGCTAGGGGCCACTCCATGTCCTTCTTGAGCCACTTCTTTGTTGCCTTGCCGGTATGTTTTGGGTCATTGTCATGCTGAAAGACCCGTCCATGACCCATCTTCAGTGTTCTGTCTGACGGAAGAAGGTCCTCCTCCAATATTTTACAATACATGGTCCTGTCCATTGGCCCCTCAATGCGGCAAAGTCACCCTGTACCTTTTAGCAGAGAAACTGCCCCAAAGCATCATGTTCCCCCCTCCGTGTGACTGTAGGGATGGTGTTCTTAGGGTCATAGTCAGCATTTTTCTTCCTTCAAACACGGCGAGTCGAGAGCTGAATTTTGATCTCATCTGACCACAGCACAAGCCGTACATCACTCTTTATGCCCACATAGCTAATAGATGAGAGAACAGTAACTTGATCAGAGAACCGGGGGGGGCGGGGTTAGGGCCTTTAAAAAAAAAAAGGGTGGGGGTAGCCATCCGGGGCCCCTGGGGACCTCCGGGCCCTTTTAATAAAAACAACAACAAAATGTAAAAAATTAATTTTTAAAAAAATAAATAAAAAAAGGGGGGTTGCTATTTGGGGCCCTGGGGACCTCCAGGCCCCTTACAAAAAAAAGTTGCCATCCGGGCCCCTTACAGGTGGTACTGCCGGTACCCCCCCGATGGTGGCTCTGCTCACCTGTGTCCAGTCCTAAGTATGCCCCCCCCCTGTCATCTCCGGTTTCCCCCGTCTCCCGGCATCTTCATGCTCCTCTGAGCGCTCACTGTATACACCCTACAGAGAGCCAGGCACACGTGGTGGGTGAGGAGGAAGATTTCAGCAGCGCCCTCATTGGATACAGGGCTGGCAGA
Source organism: Rana temporaria (assembly GCF_905171775.1). Taxonomy (NCBI): domain Eukaryota; kingdom Metazoa; phylum Chordata; class Amphibia; order Anura; family Ranidae; genus Rana; species Rana temporaria. Next base: position 538,640,078 of record NC_053490.1, on the reverse strand, counting down.
GTCCTGTTTTAAAGTAACTTCTGATTGGCAGAATGTGTGGTGGGCGGGGCAAAGTGTTGGAATTATTCGTACACTACACAGTGCGTGAAAGGGGGGCCCGGGGAAGGCAGCACTTGTTCGGATATGCAGCCCTGGCATGCCATACAGCCAGTCCGACCCAGGGGACATAATTTCCCACTTCCACACACAGTATGCAAATTAGGCGTCCGCAAGGCCCCTGCAAGTGTGGGGCCTAAGGCAACCGCCTAGATAGAGAGCCGCCTCTGGCTCCAACAGTCCACCTTCTCACCAAGCTTCTTGCTGATGGTCTTGTAGCCCATTCCAGCCTTGTGCAGGTCTACAATCCTTGTCCCTGACGTCCTCTGACAGATCTTTGGTCCTGGTCATGATGGTGAGGTGTGATTGGAGGAGTTTTGAGAGGGACACTTACAAGTGTGGCACCTTGGTCACATCTCCACATACACTTTTTTACCACCTGCCTCTAGGGCCGAGCCTTTTGGCTGGGACCAGGGGAATTTTTGTTTCCTGGCCGGAGGGCCGGCCATCGTATTGCGAGTAGAAAGTGATAATCGTGCATCTCCCACCTTCCTTCTCCCCCACTGTCTTTTTTATTTTCCCCTGTGTGTTGTCACTTTATGTCTTTTTTTGTTGGTGCACATTTGTACACCTTGTGTGTGAGGAGTAGGGTGCCGGTGACTTGTCCTCAATGTTCCACTGTGGGGAAAGTTCCTTCACTGACTGCGCAGGCGCAAACTTCCCGACGGAAATTCCCGAACCTCGCCCGGCATCCAGGCTCATTCTTTAACATCCCCGTGGATTGGAGGATGTTAAAAAAAGAGCCAGGAGGCCAAGCGAGCGGAGCGAGCCGTCCGAGCGTAACGAGGATGTGAGGCCGACTGGCCACTTTCCTCTAAGTCCACGTCGCCCTGGATGCCGGCCGCCGTTCGGGGATTTCCGTCAGCAAGTTTGCACCTGCGCAGTGCTTGAAGGAACTTTCCCGATAGCTGGAACCATCTCAGCGCATCAGTTCGCGCATGCGCTGGAACTTCCGTGATACCTGGAACCAGCACGGCAGATCACCGGTCCTCGGGCCAGCCCTGAAAGTCTTGGGAGTGGGTGGACATGGCCTTCTGGCTTAGTTCGCCGGCTCTCATGGGGTCTCCCTTCGGGGGAGCCCCACCGAGGACGGTTGTGTTTCGGCAGTCCCTCCGAGGAAGTTGGGTCCGTGTCGGTTTCGGCTGCATGGACCACTGTTTGCGCTAGTCCCCGTCTGGAGCCTAATGCCCCGGGGATCAGGGCCAGGTCCTTCGTGAGGAGGACCGCTTCACGCAGCACCCGTTGCACGTTTTTGTGATGACACTCTTTGTGTGTGTGTGCAAATTTTTAGCTAGATTCAGGATGGTGAGCGCATACTTGCGGCGGCGTAGCTTATGGCATTTAGGCTACGCCGTCGTAAGTTAGCGAGGCAAGTACATGATTCACAATGTACTTGCCTGCTAAGTTACGGCGGCGTAGCGTAAAGCGAGCGGGCGCAAGGGCGCCTAATTCAAAATATGCTGAGGGGGCGTGTTTTATGATAATTAGGGTTGACCTGACGTGATTGACGTTTTTTTGGAACGGCGCATGCGCTGTCCGCCTACATATCCCAGTGTGCATTGCGGCAACGTACGCCGCACGGGCCTATTGGTTTTGACGTGGACGTAAATCCCTATTCACGGACGACGTACGCAAACGACGTAAAATTTTTGAATTTCGACGCGGGAACGGCGGCCATACTTTAACATTACTATTCCAGCTATTTGATGGAATAACTTTAGGCCTGATAATGCGTTACGTAAACGGCGTATCTGCACTGCGTCGGCCGGGCGTACGTTCGTGAATAGGCGTATCTAGTGATTTACATATTCTACGCCGACCGCAATGGAAGCGCCACCTAGTGGTCAGCCTAAAAATTACACTTTAGGATACGAGGGTGTAAGACACTTACGCCGCTCGTATCTGAGCCTAATTTAAGCGTATCTGGTTTCCAGAATACGCTTAAATTAGCGCCGACGCAAATTCTGACTTAGCCTAAGTCTAGCTATTTATCTGCACCGGGTGGAGTTTTTGAGGTTGTGTTTTGAGCGCCACAGGCTTTTCAATAGAAAAAAGGTCTGATTGGAAGAAAGATTCTGTAGACAGGTCTTTTATACACGAGTTGTCGTTAGGAGAACATTCTTACATTGACAGGACTGATCTGTGTGCCACATGAGCGCCCCCTGTAGCCAGTCTGTGGGGTGGAGAATTATTGTTTGTTGGTAGGGGATCAAATACTTATTTTACTCAAGGGCTCGACAAATCCTGGTCGCCAGGTCGCCATGGCGACTAGAAATAGTGTCCTGGCGACTTGGCTTGGAAGGTGGGCAAATTTTTTTTTTATTTTATTTTTTTTGTGAGCTGGGGCCATCTGGTGGTGGCCGTTGGTATTACACGTTATTACCACCAGATGTGAGCTGGCGCCATCTGGTGGTGGCCGTTGGTATTACAAGTTAAGCATTACAAGTTAAACGGCAATTCTAATGTCATTTTTCACTATTTTCACTGCCATCTTCTTCCCTCTAATTAGAACCCCCAAACATTATATATATTTTTTTATCCTAACACCCTAGAGAATAAAATGGCGGTCGTTGCAATACTTTCTGTCACGCCGTATTTGCGCAGCGGTCTTACAAGCGCACTTTTGTGAAAAAATTAAACTTTTTTAAATAAAAAAATAAGACAACCGTAAAGTTATCCCCATTTTTTTTAATATTATGAAAGATAATGTTACGCTGAGTAAATTGATACCCAACATGTCACGCTTCAAAATTACGTCCGCTCGTATGCCGACAAACCTTTACCCTTTAAAATCTTCATAGGCGACGTTTAAAAAAATCTACAGGTTGCATGTTTTGAGTTACAGAGAAGGTCTAGAGCTAGAATTATTGCTCTCACTCTACCAATCGCGGCGATACCTCACATGTGTGGTTTGAATACCATTTACATATGCGGGCGCTGCTCACGTATGTGTTCGCTTCTGCGCGAAAGCTCGGCGGGACGGGGCGCGTTTTCTGGCTCCTAACTTTTTTAGCTGGCTCCTAGATTCCAAGCAAATTTGTCAAACCCTGTTTTACTCCATTTATAACATTTGTATTTTGTTTTTTCTGGATTTTTTGTTGATTTTCTGTCTGTATCATATAAAATACACCTGTGATAAAAATTCTAGACCCGTCAGTCGGCAAATTTGCACAATCTGCAGGGGATCAAATAATTAATCCCCCCCCCCCCCCTCACCTGTACAAGAAACTCCCTGATGATAAAAGACAATTTTCCTTTTTTTGTGATTCTGCAAACTTTATATTACAGTGTGTGGGGGGGGGGGGGGTAATAGAAGCCCAAATCCTCCTCAGACGTGTGACCCGGCCATAGATGAGGCTTTAGATTGGAAGCTCTTTGAATGGTCTGGCAGCGCTTTGTGTTGGGTTTTGTCCCCTCCGTCTTCCCTTCTATTACCTCACATCCCTCATCCTTTTCCTCCCGCAGACCTCCTGACCCACTGCGCTCTTTCTGCCATGGTATCTGTGCCAGCCACTCACAGCTCCGTCTAATGGCAATTAAAAGCTTTTCTTCCTAACGAGGCTTCAAGCGCAGCAGGAGGGCCGCCGGTTCTGCTGCCAGCTGCCTGTCATTCGCTGCCTGTGAAGAAGAGGGTGGGGGGAGATGTCAGAGGGGGGGTACGCAGCCTGCGTGGAACGAAGCGTTCAGGATCGGGGCACTCCGGAGAGGCATATGGGGGCAATAATGGCACCCACTGCTCCGAGCGGCGCGGCTTCTCATTTCAGGGATTGTACAAAGCTGCAGCCCGCTGACTTTGCCAGATCTAAATGTCTCGTGTAATTAAACCTGTAATTTAATATTGAATGCGGGGGTGGGGGGGGTGCTGTACAGCAGAGATGGGGGGCCCTCCAGATGTTGTGGAACTACATTTCCCATGAGGCATTGCAAGGCTGACAGTTACAATTACTCCCAGAGGCATGATGGGACTTGATGGGATGATGATGGGAGAGGTTTGTCTGGGTTCCCCCGGACTCGTGTCTATTGCTCGTCACGGATTTGCTATGTTCAGCAAGGGCGTCATGAGAGCGACCTATAAGACCTTCATCAATTGGCTGAGTCTCCCGTAATCAGGGCTTTTCTTCAGGGGGAACTCGGTTCCACCACCTCTGGCTCCGACCCTTTGGTGCCCGCTCACCACAATCACTTGTAAACACAGAAGTCCGGTTTCTGTGTTTACAAGTGACAGCTCTGCACTCTGTATGTAATGCAATCCTGGTATTTAGTGCCCCTTAAACCACTTAAGACCCGGACCTTTAGGCAGCTAAAGGACCCAGCCAGTTTTTGCGATTCGGCACTGCGTCGCTTTAACTGACAATTGCGCGGTCGTGCGACGTGGTTCTTTTGGTGGTATTTGATCACCTCTGCGGTTTTTATTTTTTGCGCTATAAACAAAAATAGAGCGACAATTTTGAAAAAAATGCAATATTTTTTACCTTTTTGCTATAATAAATATCCCCCAAAAATATATAAGTTTAGGCCGATACGTATTCTTCTACCTATTTTTGGTAACAAAAAAACGCAATAAGCGTTTATCGATTGGTTTGCGGAAAATTTATAGCGTTTACAAAAAAGGGGATAGTTTTATTGCATTTTATAATTTTTTTTTTTTTTTTTTTTACTACTAATGGCGGCGATCAGCGATTTTTTTTTTTTCGGTACTGCGACATTATGGCGGACACTTCGGACAATTTTGACACATTTTTGGGACCATTGTCATTTTCACAGCAAAAAATGCATTAAAAATGCACTGATTACTGTGAAAATGACAGTTGCAGTTTGGGAGTTAACCACTAGGGGGCGGTGAAGGGGTTATGTGTGAACTAATATGTGTTTCTAACTGTAGGGGGGTGTGGCTGTAGGTGTGACGTCATCGATTGTGTTTCCCTATAAAAGGGATCACACGATCGATGGCGCCGCCACAGTGAAGAACGGGGAAGGTGTGTTTACATACGGCTCTCCCCGTTCTTCAGCTCCAGGGACCAATCGCGGGACTCCAGCGGCGATCGGGTCCCGGTCACGAAAACGTCGGACCGGGTCGTGGGCACGCGCTGGACAATAGCACAGCACGTACCTGTACGTACATGTGCCCAGCCGTGCCATTCTGCCGACGTAAATGTGCAGGAGGCGGTCCTTAACCACTTAACGCCCGCCCACTGTATATATACGTCCTCTTTTTAAAGGTGGATATCTTGGTAACGGCAGTAGCTGCTGCCACAACCGAGGTATCCATCTTTTCAGTGGGCGGGCCTGTAAACGATAACGGCAGTCTCCGCGTCGGATCCGCCGCGAGATCGCCGTTATCGGAGCCGTCGGTAGCGGCGGAGGAGATCGGATGCTGCCGCCTGGAGAGCGAGGACTTGAGTGAGGGCAAGATGGCCCCCACCCGTCCTCACAGCTCTGCTGGGCGGAAGTGACGTCAAAACGTCAGTCCCGCCCAGCCTCTTAAAGAGACAATTTTTTTGTTGTCATTTTTTTAAATTACAAATTTTCCTTTTTTTTTTTCTTGCATTTAAGTCTAAATATGAGATGTGACGTCTTTTTGACCCTCAGATCTCATATTTAAGAGGACCTGTCATGCTTTTTTCTATTACAAGGGATGTTTACATTCCTTATAATAGGAATAAAAGTGATAATTTTTTTTATTTTTTTTATTTCAGTGTAAAAAATAATAAAATCAATAAAAATAAATAAGAAAACAAAATTTTTTTTTTAAAGCGCCCCGTCGAGCTTGCGCGCAGAAGCGAACGCATACGCGAGTAGCGCCCGCATATGAAAATGGTGTTCAAACCACACAAGTGAGGTATCGCCGCGATCGTTAGAGCGAGAGCAATAATTCTAGCCCTGGAGCTACTCTGTAGCTCAAAAAATGCAATCTCTAGAATTTTTTAAACATCGCCTATCGAGATTTTTAAGGGTAAAAGTTTGACGCCATGCCACGAGCGGACGTAATTTTAAAGCGTGACATGTTGGGTATCATTTTACTCGGCGTAACATTATCTTTCACAATATATAAAAAAATTGGGCCAAATTTATTGTTGTCTTATTATTTAATTAAAAAAAGTGAATTTTTTCCAAAAAAAGTGTGCTTGTAAGACCGCTGCGCAAATACGGTGTTACAAAATGTATTGCGATGACCGCCATTTTATTCTCTAGGGTGTTAGAAAAAAATATATATAATGTTTGGGGGTTTTAAGTAATTTTCTAGCAAAAAAAAATGTTTTAGTCTTGTAAACACCGAATCTGAAAAACACCTTCTGTCCTTAAGTGGTTAAAGGGGTGGCTCACCCTAAAAACTACATTTTCTTATTCCACTGCCCCCCACATTACAATCCGATTAAGGCTCTTATTATTTTTTTCCTGCTGTACATACCTTAGTACAGCATATTCACCCGTGCATCCGGGTTGCGAGTCCCGCGGGAGTGGGCGTTCCTCACATGCTGGTGATTGACGTTTTGCCCAAAAACGAGCTCCCCCCCGTCGCGTAAGCCGCGTCACGGTTGGCGAAAGGAGCCGAACGGCGAGTCGGCGCTATACTGCGCATGCGCATCGCCGTTCGGCTCCTTTCGCCAATCGTGACGCGGCTTACGCGACAGGGGGGAGCTCGTTTTTGGGCAAAACGTCAATCACCAGCATGTGAGGAACGCCCACTCCCGCGGGACTCGCAACCCGGATGCCACGGGTGAATATGCTGTACTAAGGTATGTACAGTATGAAAAAAATAATAAGAGCCTTAATCGGATTGTAATGTGGGGGGGGCAGTGGAATAAGAAAAAGTAGTTTTTAGGGTGAACCACCCCTTTAAGTGTTTTTTTTTTTTTTTGAAAAGCCTATGACGTGTGAACACACCCAAAAAACTCCACCCGGTGCAGAAAAAATGTGCACACACATAAAGAGTGTTCACAAAAACGTGCAGACGGGTGCAACGTCAAGTGGTCCTCCTGTGAAGAGGGACCCAAACCCTGATCCCCCGGGGCGTTAGGCTCCAGACGGGGACTGAGGTACTGTGGTCCGAGCAACCGAAGCCGACACGGACCCAACTTCCTCGGAGGGACTGCCGAAACAGAACCCTCCCAGTACTAGGTGGGGCTCCCCCGAAGGGAGACCCCATGAGAGCAGGCGAACTAAGCCAGAAGGCCATGTCCACCCACTCCCAAGACGTTCAGGGCTGGCCCGAGGACCCGCACCCTACTAATCACACAGTGTCACAAAACGTGCACAACAAAAAAAGACAAAAAAGTGACAAACATAGGCTTAAATAAAATAAAGTGGGGAAAGGGATAGTGGAGAGGAGAGTGAAAGAAGTGGCCATTGTGGTGAAACAATGACCAGGCCTTCCGGCCAGGAATAAAAAATGTGGTTAAAGAGGAAGTGAACCCTGATGGGTGTTACTTCCTCTATCTTTCCCTGCAAAGGTAAAGCATAATGGGCTACTATGCATCGTATAGTAGCCCATAATGTGACACTTACCTGCAGTAAAAGCCCACAATGTCACCCCGCGATGTCACCTTCTTCCACGCTGGCAGCGAGCATCCATCTTCACCCCTCTTCTTCCGGGGGCCGCAAACTCCGGCTCTCTTACTGGCCGGAGTTGCGTGATGTCACTCCCACGCATGCGTGCGGGAGCCACCTTTCACGGCATGACCCCCAGCATGAAACGGCACTACGTTTGCCTTTTTTAAAGACGGCGCATGCGCTGTTGAAGTCGTCGCTCGGGGGAAATTGCAAATATTTTAGAGACTGTGTAGGTCTCGGAGATATTGCAAGCACTTACCGGTAAGCCTTAATCTAGGCTTACCTGTAGGTGTAACTTGTCCCAGAGGGTTTACAACCACTTTAAGACCCTCCTTTCTGTTTTCGTGAAATTTGACTGAACACGCCCACTATTTGATGTGATTTGGAGGGTGTGTGTGGGGGGGAGGGGTTTTGTGGGGCCGTGGTTTAGTTCCAGCACCTATTGTTTGAGAAAAAAAGCCCTTCCCCCGTAATGATCAATGAGAGTGCAATTCCAATACCTTCTATTTCTGAAGTGCTTTCCTCCCTCGAGACGCGGGGCTTTATATCGGCTGTTGGGGCGGATAGTGAAGCGGCCATCTTCAGCACTTACAGTAGAATATTTATATAGTGGTGCGCCAAAATGAAAATTCTGTACCGAAAATTCAGGATGCATTTGGCCGAAAACTGAAACAGTTTTTTAAAAACCTTTAACTACTTGCGACCAGCCGCCTTCGTTATACGGCGGCAGGTTGGCTCCCCTGCACGAATCGCCAAGCTGTACGGCGGCAGCTTTAAGGGCTATATTGGTCGTGCCCGCAGAGCGACGCCGGAGCCAATGCTCATGACTGGCGGCCGCGATGTCCACCGGCGACCCTGCGATGTCCACCAGCGACACTTGAGAGCCAGAACGGGGATCTCTCAATGTAAACAGACAGATCCCCGTTCTGACAGGGAAGTAGAGAGAGATCGTCTGTTCCTAGTGATCAGGAACAGCGATCTCTGCCTACTTCCTTTCAATCCCTCCCTAGGACACGTTTAACCCTTTGATCATCCCCTAGGACAGTGACGGTGAACCTTGGCACCCCAAATGTTTTTGGAACTACATTTCCCATAATGCTCTAGCACTCTGCAGTGTAGTTGAGCATCATGGGAAATGTAGTTCTAAAACATCTGGGGGGTGCCAAAGTTCCCCATCACTGGACTAGTCTATCCCCTTCCATGCCAGTGACATTTATACAGTAATCAGTTTCTATTTTTAGCTCTGATCGCTGTATAAAATTGTCACTGGTCCCAAAAAAGTGTCCGATCTGTCCGGCGCAATGTCGAAGTCCCGCCAAAAATCACTGATCATCGCCATTGCTAGTATAAAAAAAAATTGCCATAAATCTATCCCCTATTTTGTAAACACTTTTTAATTTTTGCGCAAACAAATCAACATACACTTATTGCTAAGTGTACTGCAGTCACCCTCTTCTTCTATGCTCCCTCACTCACATCTTCAATCTCTCCCTCTCTACTGGCACCTTCCCCTCCCCTCTAAAACATGCCCTGATCACCCCACATACTTCCCATGTGTGCTGGTCCCCCCGTTGTCTGCTGTTCCCCCGTGTAGTCCCATCTTCTTTGGTTTTCTGCGCACTTGGCCGCTTGTTAGTAGCCCACTGGATCTGGTAAGAGTCCCGATCGTTGTGCTTGGTGGTGGATGCACATTTGATGGTCCTCTCGGTGGTCCTCTTTCTTCACAAGCACATCGATCTTCTCCCCAGAAGTAGCAGTGTGACTCCATATTGAACTGTTTTTTTTCATTTCAGTCACTTATTTCCTTTCTTGGAATTTTTTTCTGATTCATCACGTATATCTTTATAGGAACGCTCTGATTTATTGACTTTCTTTGGGTATTATGTTTGTATGATTGCGCTTATTATTGGCGTCGGTTATTTTCATATTTCTCTTATAATTGCACTTTTATTTGTGTACATGTCTCAGCGCTGCACTTTATATCACATTACTTATGCAATCACTTCTATTGTAGGATCAGCAGCTTAATATTCTTTTTTCTTTTGAGTGCTGGCGCAGTATAATTTTTATTGATCAGTCAGGATTGTATGTCGATCCTTGAAAACCATCTCTACCAGCCTCTCTCTTTATTGCATGTAATGGTATTTCTGATGTCTGGGAATAAACGAGGGTTTTTGTGTCATTTTGTTTTTCTTTTACCGTTGGAAACGTTAAAGACTCGAGTGTGACGTAGAAAATTGGTGGTGTGTTCCCATGTAGGTGTTCCTCCCGGGCGCCCTGGGGAATCATTGGTCTTGTTCAGCCCTTAGGGTAGTGATCGGGGTGATGACACGTGTCGCCCTCCCACACAGCTGTCCCCACCCTGTCGTTATGCGTGTCACCCGGTAATTATGTCCCCCCAGGGAGTGTAACATGGCTATTTTATCTCTGCAGATGATGAAGCATGCCTGGGATAATTATCGGCAGTACGGCTGGGGCCACAATGAGCTCAAACCCATCGCAAGGAAGGGCCATTCCACCAACATCTTCGGTAAGTCTTGCTGCTGGTCACCTGTGGTCATCACAGATATACACGTGTCTCTGGGTAATGTCCCCTTATCACACACTACTGTATATAGAACTGTCACTGCAGCCGAGGATTCTGGGTAATGTCCCCTTATCACACATTATATAGAACTGTCACTGCAGCCGAGGATTCTGGGTAACATCCCCTTATCACACACTACTGTATATAGAACTGTCACTGCAGCCGAGGATTCTGGGTAACCTTTGGTGATCACATACTATATAGAACTGTCGCTGCAGCCGAGGACTCTGGGTAATGTCCCCTTATCACACACTACTGTATATAGAACTGTCACTGCAGCCGAGGACTCTGGGTAATGTCCCCTTATCACACACTACTGTATATAGAACTGTCACTGCAGCCGAGGATTCTGGGTAACATCCCCTTATCACACACTACTGTATATAGAACTGTCACTGCAGCCGAGGATTCTGGGTAACCTTTGGTGATCACACATTATATAGAACTGTCACTGCAGCCGAGGATTCTGGGTAACCTTTGGTGATCACACATTATATAGAACTGTCACTGCAGCCGAGGATTCTGGGTAACCTTTGGTGATCACACATTATATAGAACTGTCACTGCAGCCGAGGATTCTGGGTAACATCCCCTTATCACACACTACTGTATATAGAACTGTCACTGCAGCCGAGGATTCTGGGTAACCTTTGGTGATCACACATTATATAGAACTGTCACTGCAGCCGAGGATTCTGGGTAACCTTTGGTGATCACACATTATATAGAACTGTCACTGCAGCCGAGGATTCTGGGTAACCTTTGGTGATCACACATTATATAGAACTGTCACTGCAGCCGAGGATTCTGGGTAACCTTTGGTGATCACACATTATATAGAACTGTCACTGCAGCCGAGGATTCTGGGTAACCTTTGATCACATATTATATAGAACTGTCACTGCAGCCGAGGATTCTGGGTAACCTTTGGTGATCACATATTATATAGAACTGTCACTGCAGCCGAGGATTCTGGGTAACCTTTGGTGATCACATATTATATAGAACTGTCACTGCAGCCGAGGATTCTGGGTAACCTTTGGTGATCACACATTATATAGAACTGTCACTGCAGCCGAGGATTCTGGGTAACCTTTGGTCACATATTATATAGAACTGTCGCTGCAGCCGAGGATTCTGGGTAACCTTTGATCACATATTATATAGAACTGTCACTTCAGCCGAGGATTCTGGGTAACCTTTGGTGATCACACATTATATAGAACTGTCACTGCAGCCGAGGATTCTGGGTAACCTTTGGTGATCACACACTATATAGAACTGTCACTGCAGCCGAGGATTCTGGGTAACCTTTGATCACACATTATATAGAACTGTCACTGCAGCCGAGGATTCTGGGTAACCTTTGGTCACATATTATATAGAACTGTCACTGCAGCCGAGGATTCTGGGTAACCTTTGATCACATATTCTATAGAACTGTCACTGCAGCAGAGGATTCTGGGTAACCTTTGGTGATCACACATTATATAGAACTGTCGCTGCAGCCGAGGATTCTGGGTAACCTTTGGTGATCACACATTATATAGAACTGTCACTGCAGCTGAGGATTCTGGGTAACCTTTGGTGATCACACACTATATAGAACTGTCGCTGCAGCCGAGGATTCTGGGTAACCTTTGGTGATCACACATTATATAGAACTGTCACTGCAGCCGAGGATTCTGGGTAACCTTTGGTCACATATTATATAGAACTGTCACTGCAGCCGAGGATTCTGGGTAACCTTTGATCACATATTCTATAGAACTGTCACTGCAGCAGAGGATTCTGGGTAACCTTTGGTGATCACACATTATATAGAACTGTCACTGCAGCCGAGGATTCTGGGTAACCTTTGGTGATCACACATTATATAGAACTGTCGCTGCAGCCGAGGATTCTGGGTAACCTTTGGTGATCACACATTATATAGAACTGTCACTGCAGCCGAGGATTCTGGGTAACCTTTGGTGATCACACATTATATAGAACTGTCGCTGCAGCTGAGGATTCTGGGTAACCTTTGGTGATCACACACTATATAGAACTGTCACTGCAGCCGAGGATTCTGGGTAACCTTTGGTCACATATTATATAGAACTGTCGCTGCAGCCGAGGATTCTGGGTAACCTTTGGTCACATATTATATAGAACTGTCGCTGCAGCCGAGGATTCTGGGTAACCTTTGGTGATCACACATTATATAGAACTGTCACTGCAGCCGAGGATTCTGGGTAACCTTTGGTGATCACACACTATATAGAACTGTCACTGCAGCCGAGGATTCTGGGTAACCTTTGGTGATCACACATTATATAGAACTGTCACTGCAGCCGAGGATTCTGGGTGACCTTTGGTGATCACACATTATATAGAACTGTCGCTGCAGCTGAGGATTCTGGGTAACCTTTGGTGATCACACACTATATAGAACTGTCACTGCAGCCGAGGATTCTGGGTAACCTTTGGTGATCACACATTATATAGAACTGTCACTGCAGCTGAGGATTCTGGGTAACCTTTGGTGATCACACATTAGATAGAACTGTCACTGCAGCTGAGGATTCTGGGTAACCTTTGGTGATTACACATTATATAGAACTGTCACTGCAGCCGAGGATTCTGGGTAACCTTTGATCACACATTATATAGAACTGTCACTGCAGCCGAGGATTCTGGGTAACCTTTCCCATCAGGCTCCCTCTTTGTCCTGGTGACCGTTGCCACTGAGACTAAAAGAAAAGAAAATCCACAGTTTTGAGTTGTCACCTGAGGAGAAGATGATGGTAAATCTCCCAATGGGGACAGCGCTTTGGTGACAACTGTCTCTCACTTCCTTGTTGTGTCTGTAGAACAGGAAGTGAAGGGAAATCTCCTAGAATAGGAAGTGAAGGGAAATCTCCTGAAGCGGACACAGAGAAGATAATCCGCCAGGAGTTTTATTCCTTTTCTGCCCTATTCATAAGAAGAGCTTTACCCGCCATGTGCCACATTCTGTCTGCTCTGCCCCCCGCAGCTGGGACAGCACTGCCCCGTGTGGTCACATGAGGCGCCGCAGCCAGCACATTCCTACTCGGATCCTGTTGCAGTAAGAGGATTGTTGTTGAGGTCTAAGCTTGTTTGCACCGCCTGGTTTGTCCAATCGGTTTATGTGGCTGACATCACTAGGCATCTGTCCTGTGTACTGGCAGCGGGTTAACCCTGTAAGGTCCATCTCACCATGTCTTATCTCTCTCTCTCCAGGGAATTCCCAGATGGGGGCCACCATAGTGGACGCCTTGGACACTCTCTACATTATGGGTCTCGTGGAGGAATTCCGGGACGGACAGGAGTGGGTGCAGAACAATCTGGATTTCAGTGTGGTGAGTTTCCATATACGTCTCTTACCTTCACTATCCTACCTGCTGATACGTTCAGCACCCAGAGCTGAGAAGAAATCCCTGGCAATCCCCCATAGGGGGCACCGTGTGACTCATAACATGTGACCGTGCCGGGCAGGGGCAGCTCTCGGTCGCCTAAGGCCTCTCAGTCATAGGGGCCTTGCAAATTAACTAATTGAAGAGCCGCCTCTTAACCACTTAAGGACCGCCTCCTGCACATTTACGTCGGCAGAATGGCACGGCTGGCCACATGCACTTACAGGTACGTCCTGTGCTAGTATCCAGCCGTGGGTCACGGGCGAGCGCCCGCGACCCCGGTCCAAAGCTCCGGGACTGCAGGACTCGCGGACCCGATCACCACTGGAGTCCCGCAATTGGTCCCCGGAGCTGAAGAACGGGGAGAGGTGAGTGTAAACACAGCTTCCCCGTTCTTCACTGTGGCGGCGTCATCGATCGTGTGTTCCCTTTTATAGGGAAACACAATCGATGACGTCACACCTACAGTCACACCCCCCTACAGTTAGAAACCGAGGTCACACATAACCCCATCAGCGCCCCCTTGTGGTTAACTCCCAAACTGCCATTGTCATTTTCACAGTAATCAGTGCATTTTTTGCTGTGAAAATGACAATGGTCCCAAAAATGTGTCAAAATTGTCCGAAGTGTCCGCCATAATGTCGCAGTCATGAAAAAAATCGCTGATCGCCGCCATTAGTAGTAAAAAAAATAATTAATAAAAATGCAATAAAACTATCCCCTATTTTGTAAACGCTATAAATTTTGCGCAAACCAACCAATAAACGCTGATTGCAATTTTTTTTATTTTTTTTACCAATAATAGGTAGAAGAATACGTATCGGCCTAAACTTTTTTTTATATATTTTTGGGGATATTTATTACAGCAAAAATTAAAAAATATTGATTTTTTTTTTCAAAATTGTCGCTCTATTTTTTTATAAAAATCGCAGAGGTGATCAAATACCACCAAAAGAAAGCTCTATTTGTAAGAAAAAAAGGACGCCAATTTTGTTTGGGAGCCACGTCGCACGACAGCGCAATTGTCTGTTAAAGGGACGCAGTGCCGAATTGCAAAAACTGTCCGGGTCCTTTAGCTGCCTAAAGGTCCGGGTCTTAAGTGGTTAATATATGTAATTTATACAGTTATTTTATTTTTTGTTTGACTTATTTTTTCCATTATGGACATGAGTGGAGCCTAAGGCCTCACAAAGCCTAGAGCCGCCTCTGGTGCCGGGCCAATCAGTACGTTCACACAAGTAGCCCATAACCCCTTGTTAGCTATGACTCCGCCCACTCGTAGCTTACATGGGGCTTTCCTTCATTCCCAATGGATCAATGTATCAGTAGGGTAATGAAAGGAAGATCAATGCTGCCAGATATCAAGTATATTTGACACAAACTGGCTGCCCTGTTCTTTTTCTTGGTATACAACAAGCTTTATTGCAAGCAGTGCAAAGTCACAGCACCAGACTGTGGCGGAAAAACGTACTTCTAGAGCTTCTTCTATTCCTCCGATGCTTTTCTCCCTAATAGGGGCGTGGTCATGAAGTTGGAGTACGAGAGCAGGGCGGGGGTTATCTGGCCATGAAGGAACATGTGACATGCTCTCCAGTGCCGCACCCAAGGGATTAGGAGCCCCAAGTCACATAGCCTAGCTGGGGAGGTATTACTGTCATGGGCAGGATGAGGGGCAGTTGGAGAGGTATTACTGTCATTGGCGGGGTGAGGGGCAGCTGGAAAAAATTACCTTCATGGGCGGGATGAGGGGCAGTTGGGGATTTATTACGGTCATTGGCGGGATGAGGGGCAGCTGGGGAGGTATTACTGTCATGGATGGGATGGGGGCAGTTGGGGGGGTATTACTGTCATTGGCAGGATGAGGGGCAGCTGGAAAAAATTACTGTCATTGGTGGGATGAGGGGCAGCTGGGGAGGTATTACTGTCATGGATGGGATGAGGGGCAGCTGGGGGGGTATTACTGTCATGGGTGGGATAAGGGGCAGCTGGGGAGATATTACTGTCATGGGTGAGATGAGGGGCATCTGGGGAAGTATTACGGTCATGGGCAGGATAAGGGGCAACTGGGGAGGTATTACTCTTATGGGTGGTGTAAGGGACAGCTAGGGAGGCATTACTGTCATAGGCGGCATGAGGGGCAGCTGGGGAGGTATTACTGTCATTGGCGGGATGAGGGGCAGCTGGGGAGGAATTTTTGTCATTGGCGGGATGAGGGGCAGCTGGGGAGGTATTACTGTCATCGGCGGGATGAGGGGCAGCTGGGGAGGTATTACTGTCATCGGCAGGATGAGGGGCAGCTGGGGAGGTATTACTGTCATTGGCGGGATGAGGGGTGGGGGGGGGGGGTATTACTGTCATGGACAGGATGAGGGGCAGCTAGGGAGGTATTACTGTCATGGATGGGATGAGGGGCAGCTGGGGAGGTATTACTGTCATGGGCAGGATGAGGGGCAGCTGGGGAGATATTACTGTCATGGGTGAGATGAGGGGCATCTGGGGAAGTATTACGGTCATGGGCAGGATAAGGGGCAACTGGGGAGGTATTACTCTTATGGGTGGGGTAAGGGACAGCTAGGGAGGCATTACTGTCATAGGCGGCATGAGGGGCAGCTGGGGAGGTATTACTGTCATTGGCGGGATGAGGGGCAGCTGGGGAGGAATTTTTGTCATTGGCGGGATGAGGGGCAGCTGGGAAGGTATTACTGTCATCGGCAGGATGAGGGGCAGCTGGGGAGGTATTACTGTCATTGGCGGGATGAGGGGCAGCTGGGGAGGTATTACTGTCATTGGCGGGATGAGGGGCAGCTGGGGAGGTATTACTGTCATTGGCGGGATGAGGGGCAGCTGGGGAGGTATTACTGTCATTGGCGGGATGATGGAAATTACTGTCATGGATGTGATAAGGGGCAGCTGAGGGGGGGGGGGGGTGATGGAAATTACTGTCATGGGCGGGATGAGGGGCAGCTAGGAAGGTATTACTGTCATGGGCGGGATGAGGGGCAGCTGGGGAGGTATTACTGTCATGGGCGGGATGAGGGGCAGCTAGGAAGGTATTACTGTCATGGGCGGGATGAGGGGCAGCTAGGAAGGTATTACTGTCATGGGCAGGTTGAAGGGGGGCAGTTAGAATCAACATTTGTTGTCCTTTAGTAAAAGATGACTACACAAAATACTACAAGGTGAAGTCTCCAGATGGTGGTCACCATGCCAACTGGAAAAGGAACTATTGTCGTCCATTTTGGCCACATAAAGTTTTGTTGTATGATTTCTCCATGTAAGCTTTGGGCTTTCTTTCTCTGTCTTGCAGAATTCAGAAGTTTCTGTGTTTGAGGTGAACATCCGATTCATCGGTGGCTTGCTGGCTGCGTTCTACCTGTCCGGACAGGAGGTAAGAGTTTGGATAAGATTCTTTTTCTTTCTTTCTTCCTTTTTTTTTCTTTTTAAACAGTTGTCAGTGGTGGGTCACTGCTCGTGGGTGCGGGGCACTTCCTGACCTCAATCTGGTTGGTGGGTCACTGCTCGGTGGGTACAGGGCACTTCCTGACCTCAGTCTTGGTGGTGGTGGGTCACTGCTCGGTGGGTACAGGGCACTTCCTGACCTCAGTCTTGGTGGTGGTGGGTCACTGCTCGGTGGGTACAGGGCACTTCCTGACCTCAATCTTGTTAGTGGTGGGTCACTGCTCGTGGGTACAGGACACTTCCTGACCTCAATCTTGTTGATGGTGGGTCACTGCTCGGTTGGTACAGGGCACTTCCTGACCTCAATCTTGGTGGTGGTGGGTCACTGCTCAGTGGGTGCAGGGTACTTCCTGACCTCAATCTTGGTGGTGGGTCACTGCTCGGTGGGTACAGGGCACTTCCTGACCTTAATCTTGTTAGTGGTGGGTCACTGCTCGTGGGTACAGGGCACTTCCTGGCCTTAATCTTGTTGGTGGTGGGTCACTGCTCGTGGGTACAGGGCACTTCCTGACCTCAATCTTGGTGGTGGTGGGTCACTGCTCGGTGGGTACAGGGCACTTCCTGACCTTAATCTTGTTAGTGGTGGGTCACTGCTCGTGGCTACAGGGCACTTCCTGGCCTTAATCTTGTTAGTGGTGGGTCACTGCTCGGTGGGTACAGGGCACTTCCTGACCTCAATCTGGTTGGTGGTGGTGGGTCACTGCTCGGTGGGTACAGGGCACTTCCTGACCTCAATCTGGTTGGTGGTGGTGGGCCACTGCTTGGTTGGTACAGGGCACTTTCTGACCTCAATCTTGGTGGTGGTGGGTCACTACTCATGGGTGCAGGGCACTTCCTGACCTCAATCTTGTTGATGGTGGGTCACTGCTTGGTGGGTACAGGGCATTTCCTGACCTCAATCTTGGTGGTGGGTCACTGCTCGGTGGCTACAGGGCACTTCCTGACCTCAATCTTGGTGGTGGTTGGTCACTGCTCGGTGGGTACAGGGCACTTCCTGACCTTAATCTAGTTGGTGTTGGTGGGTCACTGCTCGGTGGAAACAGGGCACTTCCTTCCCTCAATCTGGTTGGTGGTGGGTCACTGCTCGGTGGGTACAGGGCACTTCCTGACCTCAATCTGGTTGGTGGTGGTGGGTCACTGTGCTGGGGGGTTATAGGAGCTTCCTGGACCCCATCCTTGTTACCTGTTGAGTTCTGATGGCATTTTGAGAATGCAGAATGCCCGGGTTATACTCACTATGGAATTTAAATTGCTCTAGAAACACTCTGTATGGCAGTAGAATGAACCTGTCCTCCCCAGCCTTATGGCCGACACCTTGAGGGACCTTGTATTACCTATATTGCCCAGATGCAGCTCAGTACCTCAGCTGAATCTTTCCCTTTGCTGTTGAAGGCCTTGATTTGAGACAGTGTTGCAAATCGCACTACTGCAGAGAGACCTCTGCTTATTTAACAGCCAGTGCTGTATTGGAGTGATCTAAAACCAGGAGACTGGATTGGCCAGATCTCAGTCCGACTAAAAATAAGTGACAAAACTTTACGACTGCTGTTCATGAACGATCCTCAGCCATGAAAGAGCTGGAGAAGTTTTGCCAAGAACTATTGCCCGGTTTCGGATAGGCAAAGTTGGTGGCGGCGCCAGCTCACCTAAAGAGAGTCGCAAATCTAATTGCAGCCAACGGTGCTCTAAGCCAGCGCTGACTAAAGGGGTCTATGTGGTCCGTTATTAGAAAAAGGGACCCCCCAAAGTCTTGTAACATTCGAGGTGTATGAATACATTTCTGAAAAATTAATAAAGCCGCGCTATAAAGAAATATGTGAAAAATATATATGTGAATATATATAAAGTGACCAGTTAGTCAATGAATAGAGGATAAGTGTGTGTACACCACCATATAATATACATTCGTCCATCGACCACAAAGAAGTAGGTGTAAGTGGTCCTTTTCTACACCAACCAGACTTGTGCAGGATGATCAATCGCTCAATTGTCACGAACGTAAGCCAATCATTCACCCAAAAATGAAAAGGAACTTGACATGTTGTAAAGCGTAACTAAGAGCTTTTAATAGAATAAAAAGGTTGCAATTACCAGAAGTAAAAACATCAAAGGTAGTTAAGAGACCGCCGGCTAGCGAACACCCGTCCACTGCAGAGATACAACGCGATGACGTCAGCACGTCACTCCTCCCGACGTGCGTTTCGTCACACTCTGACGTCGTCCTGGGGCACGGGCGATGCACTAGCTCATTGCGTTATATGGAGAAAACAAAGGAAGTGGAACCATGCCTCGATCTGAGTCATAGGTGGGGAACACCAGGTCTTCCGCATTGGAGGATCGGCAAAAGTCGGATACACCATGCTGGAGACTGGCAGGAGAGTTAATACCAAAACTAAAAACATGAAAATAAGTATATAAACGAGGACGAGAACCTAATGTTTGTAACGATATATATGTATATAATAATGCGCTAAATCAACTGATCAAGTGAAGTGTCAACACATCAAAAAATACTGGAGGAGAAAAACAATATATACAAAGAAAAATGAGTTCCACAATTCATTAGTATATAGTCCCTTGATGCTGCAATCCCAGGACAGCTCAGCAACACCTTCCCGGACCACACATACACAATGTGTGGGTTTCAGCAACTTGATGGTTTAGAACAATCAAACTGGTCAGGTCAGAGTGTGCTTTCCACCAGGTATTCAAGTGCTCAAATATGCAGGGAAAAAGGGAGAAAGAGAAAGACCAATAGTGTGATACCGTATGATGGAATACTGGCGTCTCACAGTACACAGAATATCACTCACGAATCCTCAATAGTAATAAGGCTGCAACGTATGTGCGTGTGTGCTGCTCAGCTTGTCGGGCTCCTCATCCGGCACCTCCGTGCGTCCCGTCACTCAAGCTCCTCCCCCACGCGTATCGTCACTAGACACGTGACTTATTCATGGGTCAAACGTGTTTGTAACAAGGGCTAATTAAGTAAAAAATGGGCACTTACCGTATATACTCGAGTATAAGCCGACCCGAATATAAGCCGAGGCATCTAACTTTACCACAAAAAACTGGGAAAACGTATTGACTCGAGTATAAGCCTAGGGTGTCTATCTCCATGCCTCACTGTGCCCGTGCCTCACTGTACCCATGACTAGACTGACGTTTAACATGGGAGTCTATGGAAGGGGGGCCCAGCTTTGAAAAATCAGTGCTCCCCAGCCGTAGGTCCCCCAGACAACAACCTTTGCACACTTGTAGAGGAGAAATGGGGCTACATGTGTGCCAAGTTTCGGGTCCAGGGGACCTTTGACCGGCTGTTTTTTTTGGCTCACCAGAGAAATTACTGTTTAACATGGGAGTCTATGGAAGGGGTGCCTGGCTTTGAAAAATCAGTGCTCCCTGGCCGTAGGTCCCCCAGACAGCAAACTTTGCACACTTTTAGAGATTTGGGCTACATGTGTGCCAAGTTTTGGTGACCAGGGGACCTACGGCCGGCCGGTTCCCGGGTCCACAAAGTCCGGGAGATCAGTCGCAAAAAGGTGACTCGAGTATAAGCCGAGGGGGGCATTTTCAGCACATAAAAAAGGTGCTGAAAAACTCGGCTTATACTCGAGTATATCCCGTATTCTGTAAATATTTGCTAATAGACCAAAATAATTTGTCGGGGTGGACTGTCATAACAATCGATATACCTATATTTGCCCCTAATTGGCAGGATGGTGTCAGTTGCTTCCTGACAGGCTGGGGGCCATATATCATCAAAGTGAAGTCTCACTGGGGGGGGGGGGGGCTTAAGTAGGACTCTGGAGCAGAGCCATGTGCCCTTTATCTCCCATAGCAACAATTTAGCTGCCAGCGGGGAACACGTATGGCACAATTTCAGTCCCTGTGGCCTGTAGGGACTGTTTGGGCTTTGTACTTGAATGCATGGAGCAGAATTGTGTCCTATCCTAGTGCAGAGCTGATCATCTCAGAGGTTACAAAGACGTGCCTGGGAAGCACAGACGGGAACTATAAAGGAGTGGGGAGGGGGAATGCACTCTAAACGCTGATTCTTTCATTATTTTATTAGAAGACGGCCAGTTATAAGTTTGGTTTAGTCACACTGTGTGTTTGTGTGTTTATAAATTACATCTGATACTTGATTGTAAAGACCATCAAAGACGCAGCGGATGATTGAAATCTGACAAAGGAAGGATGCGCTTCTTTCTTTCTTTCTTTCTTTCTTTCTTTCTTTCTTTCTTTCTTTTTTTCTTTTTCTTTCTTCTTCTTCGTTCTTATTTCTTCTTTGTTCTTATTTCTTCTTCGTTCTTATTTCTTCTTCGTTCTTCTTTCTTCTTTCTTCTTTTCCTTCTTCCTTTTTCCTTCTTCTTCCTTCTTCTTTTTCCTTTTTCCTTCTTCTTCCTTCTTCCTTCTTCTTTTTCCTTTTTCCTTCTTCTTCCTTCTTCCTCTTCCTTCTTCCTCTTCCTTCTTCCTCTTCCTTCTTCTTCCTTCTTCCTCTTCCTTCTTCCTCTTCCTTCTTCCTCTTCCTTCTTCCTCTTCCTTCTTCCTCTTCCTTCTTCCTCTTCCTTCTTCCTCTTCCTTCTTCCTCTTCCTTCTTCTTCTTCCTTCTTCCTTCTTCCTCTTTCTTCTTCCTCTTTCTTCTTCTTCCTTCTTCTTCTTCCTTCTTCTTCTTCCTTCTTCTTCTTCCTTCTTCTTCTTCCTTCTTCTTCTTCCTTCTTCTTCTTCTTCCTTCTTCTTCTTCCTTCTTCTTCTTCCTTCTTCTTCTTTCTTCTTTCCTCTTCCTCCGAGTGGCGCTTTGTTTTCATGGCTGCTGCACTTTACACTCCTGTTTTTAATTCAAAGGCTGTCAATGTGAAGGCATCTGAAATACGTGGCACACCCAGGCCATATATATTCCACATGTTCCTGCAATCCTTACTCTGCTTCATCCTAAAGATTGACGGTCATGTGGAAGAAAGAAAAGGGGAACTTTCACAAACGGTAGAATTTTATAAAATCCGCCCTTTTTATATATATTTTTTATTTTTATTTTTTTCAACCGCAGCGTCAACAATTGTTTCACCAGAATGCATTCGCTTTGGATTTTTCTTCCTATATATACACAGCCGTGGCCAAAAGTTTGGAGAATGCACAAATATAAATTTTCACAAAGACTGCAGCCTCAGTTTTTTTATGGTGGCGATTTGCGTTTATCCCGAACAAAGGGGGGTAGGTCATATTGCATTAGGGCAGGGCAGCCATCACAAATTTTACACAGCTTTAGGCAGGGCCCCCTGAAGCAGAGAAAAGTGGGGGGGGGGTTTGCTGACAAAAAAAAGTTGTAATCTATTCTCTCCTGACGTGAGATAGTAAGCGGGGGAGGGGGGGCCTGGGGACCACCGGGCCCCTTACAGGTGTAATGCAAAAAAAATAAAATGGAAGGGGGCCAGCCTGTAAGGGTCCCTGGGGACCATCGGGCCCCTTACAGGTGTAATGCAAAAAAAAAAAAAACGTAAAAAAAACAGAAGGGGGTCAAGCTGGGCCCCTGGGGACCATTGGGTCCCTTATAGGTGTAATGCCTGTACCCCCCCACCCCCTTAGGGTGTGCAACCCAAAGCTCAAACACACATGAACGCCACCTGCTGTCACAGGGAGGAGGCTCTGATGGTGGGAGACAGTTGATTGGGAGTATATTACCTTACATCCTAAGTATAGATGTACAGTGGAACCTCGGATTACGAGCATAATCTGTTCCAGGAGAATGCTCGTAATCCAAAGTACTTGCATATCAAAGCGAGTTTCCCCATAGAAGTCAATAGAAACGAAAATAATTTGTTCTGCATTGACTTCAATGGCATGCAATACCGCATGCGGCCAGAGGCAGGGAGGGGCGCGGGAATGTAGTACTTCCGAGTCTTTCCGAATGGCTCCAGCGCCCCCCACCTCAGGCCAAACGCGGTACTGCACCCCACTTTGGCCTGAATCCTGCTAGTTTTGCGAGACAACACTCGCAAACCGAGTTAGGATTGTACAAAATACAGTGCTCGTATTGCGAAACGCTCGTTAACCGCGTTACTCGCAATCCGAGGTTCCACTGTAATGTGTTTCTACAGTTGAACCTAGCCTTTAATATAATGGGGGCATTTACACTGGCACCCCAACCACCCACCTGGTGCCACCCCTGGATAATGCTAATGCACATGGAGTGATTAGGATGTGCCCGGGCACACCCGGCACTACCTGTGCGCACACCTATGATCCCGAATGTTTTATAAAGAGCGATCAGATGACTTGCAATTAATTGCCAAGTGCCTCTTTGCCTTGAAAATGAACTTAATCCCATAAAAAAAAAAAAACATTTCCACTGCAATTGTGAAGAAGGCTTCAGGGGGCCCAAGAAAGTCCAGCGAGCGCCAGGACCATCTCCTACAGTTTATTCAGCTGCAGGATCGGGGTGTTCCGTCAGATTGGCGACCCGTCAAAATTGGTAACAGAAGTGACATTCCGTCGCCACCATCTTGCTACACCCCGCGCTCCTCCACAGTAAGGCCCCTTTCATACTGGGCGTGGGAGGTTTCCTCTTGAGCTACTGGACTCTATAAACATCTAATAAAATAAGTTTGCTTTTTCCAGTATTCATTCTCTTGTGTGTTTTAAATTTTCCCTGAGAGAAAACCCTTGAGGTGAAAAACCTCCTTTGATGCAGCAGGCCCCCTTTTACTTACCTGAGCCCGATCTTCCCAGCGATGAGCACAGCAGCTCCACCCACTGTCTCGGGTCCTAATTGGATAGATTGATCGCAGAGCAGCCATTGGCTCCCACTGCTGTCAATAAAATCCAATGAAACCGGGCGGGGCCTGCTGTCTGTGTCAATGGATACAGCAGCAGGACACGGGAGCGCGCGTGCCCGAGGGAGAGCGGCTCTCTAGCGGGCCACTCGAGAACAGGAGGAGCCAGGAGTGCCACTGAGGGACCCCAGAATAGGAGGATCGGGGGCCACTCTGTGCAAAACCAACTGCACAGAGGAGGTTAGTATGGCATATTTATTTAAAAAAAATAAAAAAAACTTTACATATCCTTTAAGCTACTGAGCTCTGTAAACATCTAATCAAGTTAGTCACTTCTTACTGCTAATTCACTTGTGTGTGTAAGTTTCCCTTGAGCTACTGAGCTCTGTAAACATCTAATCAAGTTAGTCACTTTTATTACTACTAATTCACGTGTGTGTGTGTGTGTGTGTGTGTGTGTAAGTTTCCCTTGAGCTACTGAGCTCTGTAAACATTAATCAAGTTAGTAACTTTTATTACTACCAATTCATGTGTGTGTGTGTGTGTGTAAATTTCCCCTTCAGCTACTGAGCTCTGTAAATATCTATTCAAGTTAGTAACTTCTATTATTTCAAGGCAACGCCCCCCAATATCTATGCGAAAAAATAAAAGCCCATAACCCCAATCGCATTCTGCCATCCACCAATCAAAACCTCCTTCAGATACCCAAAGCGAGATACAAGTCCAAAGGGGATCGAAGATTTGCAGTCCAGGGACCTCGTCTGTGGAATGCACTACCAACCACCATCCGACTGGAGTCGGACCACTTGGCCTTCAGGAGAAAGATTAAAACCCATCTCTTCTGAGGTCAAGGGGCTCCTTACCCATGAAATGGATACAGCGCCCAGAGGCGATTCAGTTCGCATGTGTTGCGCTTTACAAGTCTCTCTCTCTCTCTCTCTCTCTCTCTCTCTCTATTATTACTAATTCACTTGTGTGTGTGTGTGTGTGTGTGTGTGTGTGTGTGTAAGTTTCCCTTGAGCTACTGAGCTCTGTAAACATCTAATCAAGTTAGTCACTTCTTACTACTAATTCACTTATGTGTGTAAGTTTCCCTTGAGCTACTGAGCTCTGTAAACATCTAATCAAGTTGGTAACTTGTATTACTACTAATTCACGTGTGTGTGTGTGTGTGTGTGTGTGTGTGTAAATTTCCCCTTGAGGTACTGAGCTCTGTAAATATCTAATCAAGTTAGTCACTTCTATTATTACTAATTCACTTGTGTGTGTAAATTTCCCCTTGAGCTACTGAGCTCTATAAATATGTAAGGAAATAAAGAAAAACAGAACATCCATATGCAAGATTTTATGGTAAAAAAAAGAAATGCTTAGTCTTTACTATAATAATAAAGAAAATATATACAAAACCCCAAGAGAGAGTCTATAAATTATGCCTTCTGCCATGACGGCATACTGTTAGTAATGGTTAAGCTGAACCCGTTGAAGTGATCGCCTCTCGGCAGCGTCCCTTCTAACGGATCGGCACACAGAGAAGTTGCGGATGATGCATTATTGCTGCCGAAATTGAAAAGTTTTTGGAGTCGCCGGCGTCAGCAATTTGCGAAGCCGGGAAGAGCTGAGAACACGGCAGTAGATTTGTGTGCGAGACGCCGCGTTGTAAATCCACCTCCTCCGACGTTCACCGGCTGCTCGGAGACGTGCGTTCCTGTGGATTTAGTGCGGCGTAACAGCGCCGGTGTCAGGAGGCCGCGGCTTCCCTTTTTCGGCTGTTGATTTAAGGAGCGGCGTTTTCACTGGCGCTCGGCTTCGCCGCAGTGCCGTCTTCACTGTAAATCACCCAGACAATGCGCGGAAGACGTATTTACAAGCCCTTGTGCTGAATTAGCCGCGCTCCCCCATGTGCCGTTCGCCGGCGACTTTCTGCGGTTAGCTTGTATCTTAATGGCACAAGGTTCAGATTTATAATCCTCGTAAATACACTTCTGGTCCGACGCAAGTAAGCCTTTTCCCGGAGATGGCGGGCCGCGATGCTTTTACTAAGTGCATCAGCGCGAGGCGGGGGGAGGGGGGGGGCGCGTGAGAACGTCTGCGAGTCATGTCAGGGCAAAGTCTCTAATACACAGGGCGGGGGGGGGGGGGCCGAGTTCTCTTTATATTGCTATTGGGGGGGATAAAGTCAGATTTCTATACACCTTTCATGTAGATTTGGTGTAATGCTGTCTGTAGATTTATTGATGGACGTTTGTTTGTTTCAAGTTATCTTTAGCTGTCATTGCAAAAAAAAAAAGGGGGGGAGGGGTCAATTAGCTTGAATTTAATAGGATTTTCTATTAGGATGGATCATCCGTTTTTAAAGATGAAGATTAATCTGCTTATATTTTGCTTTCCCTGCCCCCCCCCCCCCCACCCTCTTATCTACATTCTCATCACTTTTTTTTTTTTTAACCTCTTGACGACCAAGGACGCCCCTGTACGGTGATATCTGAATGATGGGCGCAGCTACAGGCATCATTCAGATATCACCGTCTTCAGCCGCCGATTCTGTGCACGATAAGAACGATCATAGTGGCAGTTCCGCCGCTTGATCGTTCTTAGAGGCAGCGGGAGGGGACGTCGTCCCCCCCTCTCCCGCCGCCACCCGGTGCTTATCCGGGCTCTCCCGTGCCATCAGGGCCCCGGAGAGCGAATCGGCCGGCGCTGGCTGGAAACCATAGAGATGACTGGTGACTAGATGGTCACCAGTCATCTCTATGACCGTCGGAGGCCCGGGCGCGACGTTATGACGTCACGTCCGGTACCCGGAAGTAAACAAAGCCACAATCGTGGCTGTCGGCATGTAATCGGCGATTTTTATTTTCATGCTTGTAAGCCTGAAAGAGAGATGTGAGGTCTTATTGACCCCACATCTCTCCATAAAGAGGACCTGTCACACTGATCCTATTACAAGGGATGTTTGCATTCCTTGTATTAGGAATAAATGCGATCAAAAATAAAAAAAATAAAAAAAAAGTGTAAAAATAAAAAATAAATAAGTAAAATAAAAAAGATTTTTTTTTCAAAACGCCCCTGTCACCGTTATCTCGCATGAAGAAGGGAACACGCATGCAGGACCCGCCCACATATGTAAACGCGTTCAAACCCCACATGTGAGGTATCGTCGCGTGCGTTCGAGCGTGTGCAACAATTCTAGCACTAGACCTCCTCTGAAACTCTAAACTGGTAACCTGTAAAAAAATTTAAAGCGTCACCTATGGAAATTTTTAAGTACCGAAGTTTGGCGCCATTCCATGAGTGTGCGCAATTTTAAAGCGTGACATGTTGGGTATCTATTTACTCGGCGTAACATCATCTTTCACATTATACAAAAACATTGGGCTAACTTTACTGTTTTGTTGTTTTTTAATTCATGAAACTGTTTTTTTCCCAAAAAAGGGGTTTAAAAAATTATTGCGCAAATACCGTGCGAGAAAAAAAGTTGCGATGACCGCCATTTTATTCCCTAGGGTGTCTGCTAAAAAAAAATATATATAATGTTTGGGGGTTCTGATTAATTTTCTAGCAAAAAAATTGAGATTTTTTTACATGAAGGAGAGAAGTGCCAAAATTGGCCAGGTGGTTAATAAAACTTCCCATTTTTATGACCCGCCTTACTTTAGACCCAGTGATGTGATAAACAAGGGGCTCTGTGCTTCTCTATGCAATGCAGGAAGATCGCTCGATGAACTGAGGGCCGTTTGTAGGTCTCCTTTAACCACTTCGGCCCCCGGAGGACTTGACTGCCAAATGACCGAGCCACTTTTTGTGCGATTCGGCACTGCGTCGCTTAAACTGACAATTGCGCGGGCACGCAACATGACTCCCAAACAAAATTGGCGTCCTTTTTTCCCCACAAATAGAGATTTTTTTTGGTGGTATTTGATCGCCTCTGCGGTTTTTATTTTTTGCGCTATAAACAAAAATAGAGCGACAATTTTGAAAAAAAAACACTATTACTTTTTGCTATAATAAATATCCCAATTTAAAAAAGAATTTCTTCCTCAGTTTAGGCCGATACGTATTCTTCTACATATTTGTGGTAAAAAAAAAATCGCAATAAGCGTTTGGTTTGCGCAAAATTTATAGCGTCTACAAAATAGGTTATAGATTTATGGCATTTTTATTGAATTTTTTTACTAGTAATGGCGGCGATCTGCGATTTTTATCGGGAGTGCCACATTGCGGCAGACACATCGGAATCTTTTGACACCATTTTTGGACCATTCACATTTATACAGCGATCGGTGCTATTAAAATGCACTGATTACTGTGTAAATGTGGCTGACAGGGAAGGAGTTAACACTAGGGGGGCAATCAAGGGGTTAATTGTCCTAGGGATCGATTCTAACTGTAGGGGGAGGGGACTCACAAGGGGAGGAGGCCGATCGGTGTTCCTCTGTACTGGGAACACACCATCGGTCTCCTCACCTCTCACAGGACGTGGATCTGTGTGTTTAAACACGCAGATCCACAGTCCTGCTGTGTTAACGGGCAATCGAGGGTGCCCGGCGGACATGGCGGCGGCCGGGCATGCGCATTGGGTCCTGAAGGATGCAGTGAGCGCGCGCGCTCTCTACAATACCGAGGACGTCATATGACGGAGGGTTCCTGCCGCCGTCATATGATAATGCCTCGGGTGGCAAGTGGTCAAATAAAACTTCCCATTTTTATGACCTGCCTTACTTTAGACCCAGTGATGTGATAAACAGGGGCTCTGTGCTTCTCTATGCAATGCAGGCAAGATCGCTCAATGAACTGAGGTCCGTTAGTAGGTCCCCTTTAGAGAAAGCCGGAAAGGGTTACCTTCTGATGGGGATAGAGAGACACTGGGTCTGGCCAAAGGACCGGCTGTTCTCGGCCTTCTGGCTAAGATCAGGTGTGGTTCCTGTCTTCGTCAGTCTTTTGGGAAAGAGCACTGGCCCCCTCCGTCCTGGAAGGGGGGTCGGTTAGTACTTCCTGAATGTAATTTGGCGGGAATGGTGGGGGGCGATGGGGGAGCCTTTTCCTCCTGGGTTGAATCTGGCTTTGGCTTGTCCCCAGTTGTAGGCAGGGCTGGACTGGGACAAAAATTTGGCCCTGGACTTCATCTAGACTGGCCCACTATGACAGGTCTCTCCCACAGCGGCCGGAGAACTCCCGCACCCCCCCGGCCACCCAAGCACCCTCTCCCCCTTCACTAGCCACTCTCTATTCGAGTAGAACGGCTGGTACTGGTACTCTTATAGGCAGTACCAGTGGGGAAGCTAGACATTATTTCACCCGGGGCAAAGAATCAGTTTGGTGCCCCCCCTTATGGGACAAGATTAGGCAGAAGTGAGAAACTTCCAGGCCTCTGTCACTGAAGCCGGCCCACTGAGCCATCGGCCCACCGGGAAACTCCCTGTAGTCCCAATGGCCAGTCCATCCCTGGTTGTAGGCAAGGATCTCCCTAAGCTCTCTAAATTCTGCCGCCTTCCTGGTGGGGATGGGGCTGCACTGGTCTGGCTGATGGGCCGGGTTCGAAAGAAGCCCTGGTGTATGTGCCCCTGGAGTGGCAGTCCAGGGGTGCCATAAACTCAGTGAATGAGGGTCATTCTGTGTTTCGGCACCACGGTCACTACACTTCCCACACCTTTTTTCGCACTTGCCTCCTGGGCCGGGGCCTTTTGGCTGTGACCGGAGGAGTTTTTGATTCCTCGCTGGAGGGCCAGCCATTGTTCCACACAATGGTCTCCTCTTCTCTTCTCTCTTCCTTAAGCTACTGCATACCACACACACAATGCTTGGAGCTCTGGGCTGCACCCAAGACTTCTGGTTTCCTACAGCCCTCCTCTGCTGATGTCACTTCTCCTCTTCTGGATTCTGAGAGAACACTGTTGCTTATTCTGTCTAAAATAAAGGGGGATTTTATATTCTGACCTGAATTTCAGGTGTTCATGTGTATGACTCCATTCTCCGTCATTGTCTTTCAGGTGTTTAAGACCAAGGCCGTCATGCTGGCCGAGAAGCTCCTACCGGCTTTTAACACACCAACAGGAATCCCCTGGGCTATGGTGAACCTGAAGAGGTAGGTATCATTAGGGGGACCCCGGCAGAGACTCGTCAGCACTGAAAGAGGGGAAAGTTTACTGTCTTGGTACCCAATCAGCTTCCAGGATATTTTTAGAGCAGCTAAAATAACAGTCAAATGACTTGTATTGGGGATAAAGGGAAACTGAACTAGTGTGATGTGGTACAAAACCTCTTCTAGTAATGCAAGAGAAGTGTTCCCAGACACACCCACTGCTTCTTCCATACAAGCCTGATGGCTGGTTAGGGGGGAATCTGGTAGGGGTGATTGGGAGCAAAGTGGGGGTGCTCTGGTAGGTTGACAAGCTGGGAAGTCGGGGATGGGGGGTGCTCATGTCAGGTGATCAAAGCTGGGAAGACTGTGCTGGTAGAATGTGGGTGGGGGGCTTTGCTAAGGTGATGAGCAGTGGCGGCTGGTGATCAAAATTGGGGAGGGGGCGTCAAACAGACCTGGCCCCCTCACTCGCATCAGCAAACCCCCCCACCGGGCTCGGTATGTGGCGATCCTCGCACTTCCACCACCCTACCCCGTGCATGGCCTCCTTACCTTATACAGCGAAAGTTGCGGGGAGGAGGACGAGGTGGTGGTGCACTGCTGAATCAATCCAGAGTAGGGCTCTAGGAAAGATTGCCGGGGGCCAACACTTCTCCTCCCGGCCAAACAGGAGGCGTCTTAAGACTCCCAGGAAATCGGGTCTCAAGAGCCGCTTCTTGATTGGTCGGGAGGAGAAGCAGGAAGACATTAGCGAATATTAATTTGCTAATGTCACACAAGTGGGTGGGCTCGGGGGAACAGAGCTCTACCGCCAGAGCACACCTTTTTTTTAAGCCAATTAGATCCTTCTGGTCTAATCACGTGCTTAAAAAAAAAAAACACATTGAAATCCATGCGTCCTGCACCCCGCATGTAGTTTAGGGGGTCAGACAAATAAGGGGGGCGGAGCCCCTAATGGACAAGCCATCGCTGGTAATGAGAGCTGGGAAGGCTGTACTGACATAGTGGGGGTAGGGCTGGCAGAGTGGAGGGGCTCTGATAGGGTGATGAGAGATGGGGAGGCTGTGCTGGCAGAGCGGGGGGCTGTGATAGGGTGATGAGAGCTGGGGAGGCTGTGCTGGCAGAGTGGGGGGCACTGATAGGGTGATGAGAGCTGGGAAGGCTGTGCTGGCAGAGTGGGGGCTCTGATAGGGTGATGAGAGCTGGGAAGGCTGTGCTGGCAGAGTGGGGGCTCTGCATACAAATTATACTGGTAGGGACCTGTAGAGAGGTCTCCTGTGCCATGTCCACACTGCCATCTCTTACCAGGTATATTACATGATGCCTTCTCTTTCCAGTGTAGTTTGCCAGAACTCTTCCTCCAGTTCTGTCCACCTCTCTATCATTATTGTGTATCTGTTGTTCAGCGATCACTTGTCCTAACTCTGGTACCACCAGACATTGTATTGCTGTGTAAAGTCTCACTGTTGTTCTTTGCTCCCTCTAGTGGTGTTGGCAGGAACTGGGGCTGGGCATCGGCTGGCAGCAGTATCCTGGCAGAATTTGGGACGCTCCATATGGAGTTTGTACACCTCACCTACCTAACGGGGAACCCTGTATACTACAACAAGGTGGGTCTTTGCTGTGATTTAGCAACCAAAGAGTTCTTTGGCTTTAGATACCATTTTTATTTTATTTATCAAAACTCTGATACAACAAAAGAGGAAAGAAAAGTGAAAACAAGGATTGTGCCATTTTTTTTTTTTTATATATAATTTGCTTTTTTATAAATAATAAAAAAATGTATATATATATTTTTTTTATAATTTCTTTCTATATATATATATATATATATATATATATATACATACATACATACATACATACATACATACATACATACATTTATTTTTTATTTGTTTTTTAAATGACAAATTATTTATAAAAAAAAAAAAATTGCCCAGAGTAACCTTTAAATGTCATCCAGTCATCTCCAGGTCGGTCCACAACTCTGTCAATCGCACTCCTTGAGTGCTGGCACAACTATGTAGCATAAGCAAAAAGAGAACCCCTGACAGCCGCACTCCATTATAGAACCTTTATTGTACTTTGTTAACCACTTCAGCCCTGGAGGATTTGGCTGCCCAATGACAGGGGCCATTTTTTGCGATTCGGCACTGCGTCGCTTTAACTGACAATTGCGCGGTCGTGCAAGATGGCTCCCAAAACAAAATTGATGTCCTTTTTTTCCCTCACAAATAGCTTTATTTTGGTGGTATTTGATCATCTCTGTGGTTTTTATTTTTTGCGCTATAAACAAAAATAGAGCGACAATTTTAAAAAAAAAGCAATATTTTTTACTTTTTGCTATAAATATCCCCCAAAAAAATTATAAAAAAAGCCATCCCCCCCCCCCCCCCCTCAATTTAGGCCGATACGTATTCTACATTTTTTTGGTAAAAAAAAATTGAAACGTATATTGATTGGTTTGCGCAAAAGTTATAGCATCTACAAAATGGGGGGTAGATTTATGGCATTTTTTTTTCTTACTAGTAATGGCGGCGATCTGCGATTTTTATCGTGACTGCGACATTGTGGCGGACACATCGGACACTTTTGACCCTATTTTGGGACTATTGTCATTTATACAGCGATCAGTGCTTTAAAAATGCACTGATTACTGTGTAAATGACACTGGCAGGGAAGGGGTTAACCACTAGGGGTTGAGGAAGTGTGAGTTAAGTGTGTCCTAGGGAGTGATTCTAATTGTTAGGGGGCGTGGCTTACTGTGACACGATATTGATCACTGCTCCCGATGACAGGGAGCAGTAAATCTCTGTCCTGTCACAAGGAAGAGCAGTAAAAAAAGATTGTCTCTGGACAGCCACACTCTGAACAAATTGTAGCCTTTTATTAAAAGAAGGACAGCACTACAAGTCACAGCAAAATAAAATAAAACCTGACTCTGACGCGTTTCGCACTGAAACTAGTGGTTAGTCATAGCTGTCACAAGGCAGAACAGGGAAATGAAACACAGTCATTTCCCTGTTCTGCAGCTCCGTGACATGATCGTGGGCCACCGGTGGACATCGAGTCAGCGGGACCCACAGGCACGGTGACGGAGCTCGCGGCAGGGGCGTACGGCGGCGTGCAAATTCAAAGAGACGTACAGGTACGTCCCTTTGCGCAGCCGTGCCATTCTGCCGACGTAAATGTTTTGTGCGGCGGTCGGCAAGCGGTTAAACACTCAGCAATCACAGTAAGCAGGGGGTAGAACTGACGCGTTTCACGCCTCCGCTTAGTCATAACAAATCCAACTCGATATAAAATAAATAAATCGCCAATGGCTGTAAACCATCAATACACAAGTGGACATTAAAAGAACCCTTGCAGATATTAAAAACAAAAAAATCTTTGTAACAAAAAAAACGTAATAATACAACGTATCAAACGATGACTCCTGCTCACTGCGAGGTATAATAAAGGTTCTATATTGGAGGGCTGCTGTACAAATGTCATCCAATCAGAGGTTACCTCTACCTAAAGGTGACTGTCGCAAGGATCATGCTAAATCTTTACTCACAATAGGTAATCGTTATTATTTTCCCATAACAAAGGATTTCTGCAGGTTTGTTGCGCTCAGTGGAATTCTTTAATTCTTCACATATTTATCTACCTTTTTTATTTCATCAAATGTCGGGGAGTGTGTGGGGGAGATCGTGTCACACAGCAAGGCCGTGCCAACAGGAGCTGGTAGAGAAATGGAGACAGATTTACTATAATACTGCAGCTTGATTTATACATTTTTAACAAACGCGATGCATCTTCCCACGCTTCAAGGGAATAACATGTTTGCATCAGAACGGCTACTAATATTAAAATTAAAACAAGGTCTAATGTAACAATTGTAGCCATCAGCACCTCCAGAGTGAATAAATCTTGCAGCAATATATAGATATCCCACTGTCAGCCGAGTTCTCAGAAATACAAGGGTATGCTTTATTACAACATATAAAACCATTTCTACAGGTGTCTACCTCATATCGCAATGGTAAGGCCTATTGGATAGGCATCCTTCATAGTATACTTGATGGTCCTAATGACCTTTATGTTCATTCATGTGACAGTGTTGCACCTTGTCATGGACTGCGTAGAATCTGGTGCCATCCAGGAATATTACCCATGCAGCTGAGCAGCTCTGGAATATCTGTTCTGAGTGGAGAAAACTGGTTTTGCATAACTCTTGGACTGTGTCCAGGAGTTCAGGAATTTGCAACTTTCTCCAGTATTGATAAACCTGGATTGGGCCCTGGAGCCCAGGGGCTTTGTAGAGACTGTAGAAGAATGCATCCTCAAACCCTGAAGTTTTCTATAGGATTGATAACCCCTGGATTGGGCCCTGGAGCCCAGGGGCTTTGTAGAGGCTGTAGAAGCATGCATCCTCAAACCCTGCAGTTTTCTATAGGATTGATAAACCCTGTATTGGGCCCTGGAGCCCAGGGGCTTTGTAGAGGTTGGCGAAGAATGCATCCTCAAACCCTGCAGTTTTCTATAGGATGGATAAACCCTGGATTGGGCCCTGGAGCCCAGGGGCTTTGTAGAGGCTGTAGGAGGACGCATCCTCAAACCCTGCAGTTTTCTATAGGATTGATAAACCCTGGATTGGGCCCTGGAGCCCAGGGGCTTTGTAGAGGCTGTAGAAGAATGCATCCTCAAACCCTGCAGTTTTCTATAGGATGGATAAACCCTGGATTGGGCCCTGGAGACCAGGGGCTTTGTAGAGGATGGCGAAGGATGCATCCTCAAACCCTGCAGTTTTCTATAGGATGGATAAACCCTGGATTGGGCCCTGGAGCCCGGGGGTTTTGTAGAGGCTGTAGAAGGATGCATCCTCAAACCCTGCAGTTTTCTATATGATGGATAAACCCTGGATTGGGCCCTGGAGCCCGGGGGCTTTGTAGAGGCTGGAGAAGGATGCATCCTCAAACCCTGCAGTTTTCTCCAGGATTGACAACTCCTGGATTGGGTCCTCGAGCCCAGGGGCTTTGTAGTAGATGGGGAGAGAAGAAGCCTCCAACGCTGTTGTTTTCTCCAGGATTGATGACTTCTGGTTTAGGTCCTGGAGCCCAGGGGCTTTGTAGAGGATGGGGTGGATGAAGCCTCCAATTTTGCAATTTTTCCCAGGATTGATGACTGCTGGATTGGGTCATGGAGCCCAGGGGCTTTGCAGGGGATAGGGAGGGATAAAGACGCCAATCCTGTTTTTCTCTAGGATTGGATCTTGGAGCCCAGGGCCTTTGTAGTGGTTGGGGAGAGATGGAGCCTCCAATTTTGCAATTTTCCTCAGGATTGATAACTCCTGGTTTGGGTCCTGGAGCCCATGGGCTTTATAGAGATTGGGGAGGGATGAAGCCTCCAACCTTGCAGTTTTCTCCAGGATTGACTTCTGAATTGGGTCCTGGAGGTCAGGGGCTTTATAGAGAATGGGGTGGGATGAAGCCACCAATTATGCAATTTTCCCCAGGATTGATAACTCCTGGTTTTGGTCCTGGAGCCCAGGGGCTTTGTAGAGGATGGAGAAGGATGCATCCTCAAACCCTGCAGGATTGATAACTCCTGGATTGGGTCCTGGAGCCCAGAGAATTTGTAGTGGATGGGGAGAGAAGAAGCCTCCAACACTGCCGTTTTCTCCAGGATTGATGACTTCTGGATTGGGTCCTGAAGCCCAGGGGCTTTGTAGAGTCTGGGATGGAATGGGATGAAACCTCCAATTTTGCAATTTTACCCTGGATTGATAACTGCTGGATTGGGTCATGGAGCCCATTGGCTTTGCAGAGGATGGGGAGGGATGAAGACACCAATCCTGTAGTTTTTCTCCAGGATTGGGTCCTGGAGCCCATGGGCTTTGTAGTCGTTGGGGAGAGAGAGAGCCTCCAACACTGCAGTTTTCTCCAGGATTGATGACTTCTGGATTGGGTCCTGGAGCTCAGGGGCTTTGTAGAGTTTGGGGTGGGATGAAGCCTCCAATTTTGCAATTTTCCCTAGGATTGATAACTCCTTGTATCCCAGGATTGATAACTCCTGCTTTGGGTCCTGGAGTCCATGGGTTGTAGAGGAGGGGGAAGGGTGCATTCTCAAATTCTGCAGTTTTCTCCAGGATTAATAACTCCTGGATTGGGTCCTGCAGCCCAGAGGCTTGTAGTGGTTGGAAAAAGATGAAGCATCCAATTTTTTCCCAGGATTGATAACTGCTGGATTTGGTTCCTGAAGCTCAAGGGCATTGTAAAGGATGATGAGGGAAGCCAATCCTTTAGTTTTCTCCAGGATTGAGTCCTGGAGCTCAGGGGCTTTGTAGAGACTGGAGAGGCATACAGCCTACAACCCTGCAGTTTTTTTTCCAGCATTGATAACTCCTAAATTGGATCCTGGAGCCCATGGGCTTTGTAGAGGTTGGAGAGAGATGAAGCCTCCAGCCCTGCAGTCTTCTGCAGGATTGATAACTCATCAATTGGGTACTGGGGCTCAGGGGCCTTATATAGGATAAGGAGGATTGAAGCCTCCAACCCTGCAGTTTTCTTTAGGCTTGATAACTTCAGGGTGGGGTTGGGTCCTGGAGCTTAGGGGCTATATATAGTATGGGGTTGGGTGAAGCCTCCAACTCTACAGTTTTATCCAGAATTGATAACTTCTGGAAATAGGTCCTAGAGCCCAGAGTTTTTTTAGAGACTGGGAATGAAGCCTCCGTCTGTGGGTCCATATTTTGAGGGTGACCAGCATTCTGATTGTACAGGTGTGTACAGCCATTATAGTATGAGGGCTGACTATGGTTCAGGGCTCCACCCTCCCGAGGACACCACTGTGCTTCCAGGGAGCAACGGGTGCATGGACACACAAGGAGCATGCGTCTGTCTGCACTCACCTGCCAACTCCTGGACTTACAATTGCTGCAGGATCAGCGTGTGAAGACCGTTGTGTTCTGGATTGAGAGTCTTATGTTCCAGGCTGAGAGCCAGTGTAGCCCCAGGTAGGTTGCTTTTATAAACCGGAGGCCGTTTTTTTGTTTGCTGTATAAATGTGAACCTTTGTGTGGGAATCTTACTGGAGGGAATTTTTACTTCTGAATAAAAGTGGGCAACGAAAGCCTTGAAAACGACTCCGGCGATTGGACTGAAGTTTTTGGAAAAGAAGCAGAACCCCCCCACACTACTTTGGCAAATCGTAATCCACAAATAGAAGTTCCATCAAGATAGGCTATGGTCTAAAAATACAAAAAAGGAGGGTCCCAAAAGGTGACCCAAGGCCGGACTTTGACGGCACAGTAAACAATGAGGATATTAGAAAAAATAGGACTTTTTGTACTCGCCGTAAAATCCTTTTCTCTGTCGTCCATGGACGGACACAGCCTCTGTAAATCATGACTTGTGGGTTATGCCCCTGTTCTATAGGAGAAGACTCCTCCCCTATAGAACAGGAACATAACCCACAAGTCAAGATTTACAGAGGCTGTGTCCGTCCATGGACGAAAAGAGAAATAGTATTTATTGGGATATACAAACATACATGGTAAAAAAGGAACATGCAAAAAGATTTAAAAAAAAAACATAAACATAAAAAAACATGGTATATGATGTGAGCCCTAGTGCGTCAACACGTTTCGTCGTTGAGATTCCTCAGGATCCATTCGGGATTCGTTGGGTACAACTGAGTGTGGTTTTTTTTTTGTATATTACATTTTTTTGTTTTTTTTTATTTTGTGTGTGTGTGTGTGTATATATATATATATATATATATATATATATATATATATATATATATATATATATATATATATATATATATATATATATATATATATATATATATGTATAACATATACTTACCTGCTCTATGTAATGAAATTGCACAGAGCAGCCCGGATCCTCCTCTTCTCAGGTCCCCCTCTACTGCCATGTGACCCCCCACCCGCCCTCTCTACTGCCATGTGCCCCCCCCACAGCAAGCAGCTTGCTGTGGGGGGCACACAAGTAGGAATGCTGCAGAGCCCCTCCATCTCCTGATTTGGCTCACTGGCTGTGATTCAATGCTGCCGGAAGCTAATCAGAAGTGCAAGTTGGGGGGCTGGGGGGGGGGTGTATGTGCACACAGAAGTTTTTTTACCTTTATGCATAGAATGGCACCTTTACAACCACTTTAAGGCCCACACGCCGCACATAAATGGCACTGGGGGCCCCAATGTTTCTGTGCTGAGAGCGAGCTCCATGTGTGTTCCCAGTACAGAGACTGGCGGCCCTCCAGTTGATGCAAAACTACAAGTCCCATCATGCCTGTGGGAGTCATACTTGTAACTGTCAGCCTTGCAATGCCTCATGGGACTTGTTTTTTTTTTAGTTTTTCAAAAGCTGGAGGGTGGCCAGTTTCATCTCCCTGATTCAGAGGGAAGGTCCGCTTGATGGTACAATAGATGCAGATCTGATTTTGATCCAATTTGCTTGATAAACCCCCTTCAATGTGTATGAATGTCCCAGCGTGACTCTCTGCCTTTCTACAGGTCATGCACATCAGAAAACTCCTGCAGAAGATGGACCGTCCCAACGGGCTTTACCCAAACTACCTAAACCCCAGGACCGGGCGATGGGGGCAGCGTAAGTGTCCGTCCCTCCATGTCATCTCCTGATGATCAGATCACCCGCTGCATTTAGTTAAATCTTTACAATCTGGCACTGGCTGGGAAGGGGTTAACATCTAGGGGTGATCAAAGGGGTTAAATGTGTGTCTAACTCTGTGTAATGCGTGAGATGTGTGCCGCTTTTGTTTAGCAGGTAATAAAAAAACGCCCCCTTAACAGGCACGCCCCCTTACCAGGCGTGCCCCTTTCCCCCTTACCAGGCGTGCCCCTTTCCCCCTTACCAGGCGTGCCCCTTTCCCCCCATACCAGGCGTGCCCCTTTCCCCCCATACCAGGCGTGCCCCTTTCCCCCCATACCAGGCGTGCCCCTTTCCCCCCATACCAGGAGTGCCCCTTTCCCCCATACCAATCACGTCCCTTTTCCCCCTTAACAGGCGCGCCCCCTTAACAGGCGCGCCCCCTTCCCCCTTAACAGGCGCACCCCCTACCGCCTTACCAGGCGCGCCCCCTTACCAGGCGCGCTCCTTTCCCCCTTACCAGAGGCTGCCCCTTACCAGGCGCGCCCCTTTCCCCCTTACCAGGCGTGCCCCGTTCCCCCCTTACCAGGCGCGCCCCGTTCCCCCCTTACCAGGCGCGCCCTGTTCCCTCCATACCAGGCGTGCCCCTTTCCCCCCATACCAATCACGTCCCTTTTCCCCCTTAACAGGCGCGCCCCCTTCCCCCTTAACAGGCGCACCCCCTACCGCCTTACCAGGCTAGCCCCCTTACCAGGCGCGCCCCGTTCCCCCCTTACCAGGCGCGCCCCCTTACCGCGCGTGGTCCGACTTTGATTTGTTATAACACAAGCCAATTAGGTGTGGGCCAATGATTGCGCACCAGCAATCATTACCGGCCACGCGGTTTACGTACTAGGTACGTGATCAAGCGCAGAGAGGCCACTTTGCCGCCACACATCTACGTTAGGCAGCGGTTAAAGAATGTGGTCCAAAAAATAAATGTTGTGTATTAGGGGAGGAGGGGGGGGGGGGGGTGATATGGTGTGAAGATTGTACAAGTCCCAGGAAGTACTGAAGATTTGAATGTTGTCACTTCCTGCAGACCACACCTCTGTCGGCGGATTGGGGGACAGTTTTTACGAGTATCTCCTGAAGGCCTGGCTGGTGTCTGACAAGACGGACACGGACGCTCGGAACATGTATGACAATGCCATCGAAGTGAGTAATATTACATTATACATGTTCAGGGGTTCATCATGATGCTTTGTACTCTTAGCTGAATATCTTACAGTTCAGGAAGTCGTTTTGTTGCTCTTCTTCTGTTGTGGTCCAATGAGAATGAATAATCTTCTGTCCCTCGCTCTGCTCTGCCATAGGCCATCGAGAAGCACCTCGTCCGCAAGTCGAACGGCGGTCTGACCTTTATTGGTGAATGGAAGAACGGTCACCTGGAGAGGAAGATGGGTCACCTGACCTGCTTCGCGGGCGGCATGTTCGCTCTGGGTGCAGATGGGTCACCGGACGACAAGGCCGGACACTACCTTCAGCTGGGGGCGGAGATCGCTCACACGTGTCACGAGTCATATGACAGGACAGGTAATTGTCATCAGAAGGGGTCCTTTCAGAACACACAGATCTGTATACAGTGTCATGTGACCTGCACTGCTGAAGGCCCCTCCCATACACAGATCTGTATACAGTGTCACATGACCTGCACTGCTGATGCAGGTGGCTCCTCTCACAAATATATATATATAATCAGCCCTCAAAAAATCCACTTGCCTGCTCACAAAATGCAAGTGGATTTTGAGGGCTGGCATATGGGCTGCCTGTGGACGGGAGGGGGGGGAGCACCGCCGGCAGCCTGGGTAGGGAACAGCTTTCATTTCAATAGCTGTGTTCCCCGCCGCGCGTCATATACAGCCCCCTCCCCTGTCCGTGCACTTTGATAGACAGATCACCCGTCCCAGGATTGGACGGGTGATCTGTCTATCAAAGTGCCCGGACAAGGGGGAGGGGCTGTATAACCCCGCGCCCGGCGGGGAACACAGCTATTGAAATTAAAGCTGTTCCCTTGCGCGCTGATCAACCAGGCGGCAGCGTCTCTCCTCTCCTTTCTCTTACCATATGGGCCTACACAGTACACAGGTAGGCTGCATTGGGGAGACAGGTGGGGAGACAGAGCTGCATTGGGGAGACAGCTGCATTGGGGACACAGGGCTGCATTGGGGACACAGAGCTGCATTGGGGAGACGGGGCTGCATTGGGGAGACGGGGCTGCATTGGGGAGACGGGGCTGCATTGGGGAGACGGGGCTGCATTGGGGAGACGGGGCTGCATTGGGGAGACGGGGCTGCATTGGGGAGACGGGGCTGCATTGGGGAGACGGGGCTGCATTGGGGAGACGGGGCTGCATTGGGGAGACGGAGCTGCATTGGGGAGACGGGGCTGCATTGGGGAGACGGAGCTGCATTGGGGAGACGGAGCTGCATTGGGGAGACGGGGCTGCATTGGGGACACAGAGCAGCATTGGGGAGACGGGGCTGCATTGGGGAGACGGGGCTGCATTGGGGAGACGGAGCTGCATTGGGGAGACGGAGCTGCATTGGGGACACAGAGCTGCATTGGGGAGACGGGGCTGCATTGGGGAGACGGAGCTGCATTGGGGACACAGAGCTGCATTGGGGAGACGGGGCTGCATTGGGGAGACGGGGCTGCATTGGGGAGACGGAGCTGCATTGGGGAGACGGAGCTGCATTGGGGAGACGGAGCTGCATTGGGGAGACGGAGCTGCATTGGGGAGACGGGGCTGCATTGGGGAGACGGGGCTGCATTGGGGAGACGGGGCTGCATTGGGGAGACGGAGCTGCATTGGGGACACAGAGCTGCATTGGGGAGACGGGGCTGCATTGGGGAGACGGGGCTGCATTGGGGAGACGGGGCTGCATTGGGGAGACGGGGCTGCATTGGGGACACAGAGCTGCATTGGGGAGACGGGGCTGCATTGGGGAGACGGGGCTGCATTGGGGAGACGGGGCTGCATTGGGGAGACGGGGCTGCACATTGGGGAGACGGGGCTGCACATTGGGGAGACGGGGCTGCACATTGGGGAGACGGGGCTGCATTGGGGAGACGGGGCTGCATTGGGGAGACGGGGCTGCATTGGGGAGACGGGGCTGCATTGGGGAGACGGGGCTGCACATTGGGGAGACGGGGCTGCACATTGGGGAGACGTGGCTGCACATTGGGGAGACGTGGCTGCATTGGGGAGACAGGGCTGCACTGGCAGACACATAGCTAAATTGGGGAAACATAGCTGCATTTTTATAACTTAATTCTGCATAAAACATTTAAGTGTCATTTCATGAGATAATTTATGAGGGTGGCATTCGGGGCGGGGCATGATAGGGGTTGGGCGGGGCAACTGGTGGCGAGTAAACCTTGAGGGCCTGGCTAGTAGCTCAGGACTTGAAATTTTGAGCCCTGTGTATATGTGTCGCATGACCTGCACAGTACATGCCAGTAGATAAATGGTCAGGTCTCCTGGGAGTACAGGCCACTGACGCTACAGGATAGGGTTACAAATCACAGGATTGTCCAGCAGAATCCGGGACACTTGCCAGCTTTCCAGGTGCCAGGGGGTGGCGCTAATGTGTTCTGGTGCAGAAAAAAGGTCTGAATGTACAAGTAAAAAAAAAAAAAAAGTAATTCTTCTGTATTTACTTTTAATAAACGTTCTCTCCAACATTAAAGCTGTGCCCCTCCCTCGATGATCAGGTCAGGGGCAATGGCGATCCGTGACACCCGTCCGG
Organism: Rana temporaria; assembly: GCF_905171775.1. NCBI lineage: Eukaryota > Metazoa > Chordata > Amphibia > Anura > Ranidae > Rana > Rana temporaria. The sequence goes on along the minus strand of NC_053490.1, from coordinate 538,597,702 downwards.
CCTATAAAATAATGTATAGTGTGTGCTCCCTCCTCTATAGTGAGAGGAGAATATCATGGCATTTTATGGAAAGACTACAATACCCCCCTCCCTTGTCTTCTCACTCTCCTCTGTTTCTTTGCTGACAGTGTTGAAGTTGGGTCCGGAGGCCTTCAAATTCGAAGGCGGCGCAGAAGCGGTGGCCGTGCGGCAGAACGAGAAGTATTATATCCTGCGCCCGGAGGTCATAGAAACCTACTGGTACATGTGGCGCTTCACCCACGACCCCAAATATCGCGCCTGGGGCTGGGAGGCCGCGCAGGTACACAACCGGCATAAACCAAAACTTTTTTTTATTATTTAAATGTTGTGTAAGCTTTGTGTGTGTGTCACTGTATTCCCAGATTAACAGGAGTTTGTCTCCATCTACAGGCCATTGAGAAGTACTGCAGGGTGAGCGGTGGATTCTCGGGAGTGAAGGACGTCTACTCCTCATCACCAGCCTACGATGACGTCCAGCAGAGCTTCTTCCTCGCTGAGACACTCAAGTGAGTCCCGGGAATTACCGACAACACTTGGGGGGGCGGGGGGTGATTTACTAAAACTGCAGCACTCAGAATCTGGTGCAGCTGTGCATGGGAGCCAATCGGCTTCTAGCTTCAGCTTGTTCAATTAAAATCTGGCGAAAACCTGGAAGCGGATTATGACCACGAGCAAATCAACTTAATACTAGCACCACATCCCTCGATTACTTAAGTATAGAAAGAAGGATTGGGATATTTAAGGTGCAAAATAAATTGGAATAGTATCAGCTATAATGTATAAAAAAAAAATATATATATATATATATATATATATATATATATATATATATATATTAACCGCTTCAGCCCCGGACCAATTTTGCTGGTCAATGACCAGGCCACTTTTTTGCGATTCGGCACTGCGTCGCTTTAACTGACAATTGCGCGGTCGTGCGACGTGGTTCCCAAACAAAATTGATGTCCTTTACTTCCCACAAACAGAACTTTCTTTTGGTGGTATTTGATCACCTCTGCGGTTTTTATTTTTTGCGCTATAAACAAAAATAGAGCGACAATTTTCGAGAAAAAAAAACTATTTTTTTTGCTATAATAAATTTCCCCGAAAAATATCTAAAAAAAAAAACATTTTTTTCCCCCAGTTTAGGCCGATACGTATTCTTCTACATATTTTTGTTAAAAAAAATCGCAATAAGCGTTTGGTTTGCGCAAAAGCTATAGCGTCTACAAAATAGGGGACTGTTTTATGGCATTTTTATTATTATTTTTTTTTTTTTACTAGTAATGGCAGCAATCAACTTTTTTTTATCGTGACTGCGACATTATGGCGGGCACTTTAGACACTTTTGACACCATTGTAATTTTTACGGCGATCAGTGCTATAAAAATGCACTGATTACTGTAAAAATGACACTGGCAGTGAAGGGGTTAACCACTAGGTGGCGCTGCAGTGGTTAAAGGAGATGTAAATGAAAAAAATGTTTCACCTTAATGCTACCTATGCATTAAGGTGAAAAGACATCGCATAACGCCGGCCCCCACTCCGAGCCGCGGTTATACTTACCTGGCCCCTCGAAAGTCCCGCGCGGTCCCGAGATCCTCTTCGCCGCTCAGCCTGGCCACTGATTGGCTGGAGCGGATGGGATTAAGAGCAGCCATTGGCTGGCGCTGCTGTCAATCACATCCAGTGACGCGGCACGCCGAGGGGCGGGGCCGAGTGATACAGCGAGCGGCTATGGCCGCTCACTGTATCACGGGAGCGCGCCCGCAATTAGTGACCACCATGCGAGCTCTCTCATGACTGTGGTGAGTAATTGCGGGGAGGACCAGAGACAGCCGCCGAGGGACCCTAGAAGACGTGGACCGGGGCCGCTCTGTGCGAAACGAACTGCACAGTGGGGGTAAGTATGACATGTTTGTTATTTTTAAACATTTTTTTTCCTGTACAAACGCTTTAGGTGTTCCCTAGGAAGTGATTCCTACTGTTAGGGGGCGTGGCTACACGTGACACGTCACTGATGACCATTCCTGATCACGGGGACCGGTGATCAGTGACAGTGTCACTAGGCAGAATAGGGGAATGCCTTGTTCACAAGCCTTGATTGTTCTGGCCGACTGCAATCGCGGGCCTCAAGTTCCCGGGACCTGCGGCTATACTGGCGAGGAGCGCCCGCCCGCCCGCTGGGCAGCAGATTTAAAAGGACGTACCTGTACGCCAATCTGCCTGCCCGTGCCATTCTGTCGACGTAAATCGTAGTGCGGCGGTCGGCAAGTGGTTAAGGAGTAAAATAAATTGTTAAAACGTAACAATTGGCGAGTACAAATCCAACAGGTTTTTATGGCTACAGCACTATAGAATGGAGTTCCCAACGTGTTTCGCCCATATGTCTGGCTTCTTCAGGGGATGCTGTCCAATTGGAGGTACAAGCCTTCTAGATCTTTTTGAATATTGTTCAATTCCCCACAGAAGGTCACAGATGTCTCGCTGTATCTGAAGAACCTTGTGCTACAGGTGACCATGGGGTGGCATTCAAGGAATCGGAGAAACAAAGTCCTGCAGCGGACTCGATACCAGGGGACAGATGCTGTCTGAACACGCCAAGGCTTGTTTCTAAGACTATCTGGCGTTTAATGGCAGCATGTTTGTCCCTGGACTCCAGCAGCACATGGTTCTCCAGATGCAGATGGACCTATGCGACCTTCAGGTAATCGCAGCCACTCGCATGTAATCTTCCATACTGTGATCGGATTGCTTGTGTCCAAGGCCAATCACTCGCGTGCGATCGCAGCATGAGAGATTCCATGTGATTGGGCACCACTAGCTGCGAGAGCCGGAGGCCTCCCATTGATTTCAGTGGTGCCGCCTCGCAGCCAATCGCAGGAACCCCCAGATACAAGTCCTTTATCCACTTAATCCCCGGATTAAAATGCAGGTAAAGGACCGGGCCCCTTTTTGCGATTCGGCACTGCGTCGCTTTAACTGACAATTGCGCGGTCGAGCGACGTGGCTCCCAAACAAAATTGGCGTCCTTTTTTTCCCACAAATAGAGCTTTCTTTTGGTGGTATTTGATCCCCTCTGTGTTTTTTATTTTCTGCGTTATAAACAAAAATAGAGCGACAATTTTGAAAAAAATGCAATATTTTTTACTTGTTGCTATAATAAATATCCCCCAAAAACATATAAAAAACATATTTTTTCCTCAGTTTAGGCCGATACGTATTCTTCTACCTATTTTTGGTAAAAAAAATCGCAATAAGTGTTTATCGGTTGGTTTGCGCAAAATTCATAGTGTTTACAAAATAGGGGATAGTTTTATTGCATTTTTATAAAAAAAAATTTTTTTTTACTACTAATGGCGGCGATCAGCAATTTTTTTCGTGACTGCGACATTATGGCGGACACTTCGGACAATTTTGACACATTTTTGGGACCATTGTCATTTTCACAGCAAAAAATGCATTTAAATTGCATTCTTTATTGTGAAAATGACAGTTGCAGTTTGGGAGTTAACCACAAGGGGCGCTGTAGGATTTAGTGTACACCTAGTGTGTGTTTACAACTGTAGGGGGGTGTGGCTGTAGGAATGATGTCATCGATCGAGTCTCCCCTATAAAGGGATCACTCGATCGATGCGCCGCCACAGTGAAGCACGGGGAAGCCATGTTTACATACGGCTCTCCTCGTTCTTCAGCTCCGGGGAGCGATTGCGACGGAGCGGCTATAAACAAATAGCCGCGCCGTCGTCCCCGATCGCTCCCCGAGGGAACCCGACCGCCACGTCTAGGCAGGGACGTACAGGTACGCCAATGTGCCTGTACGTGCCATTCTGCCGACGTATATGTACATGCGGCGGTCGGGAAGTGGTTAAGTGGTTATTTGGTATACTCGTATCTGGTGATTTATATTTTTATTTCGTGACTTTTGATTGGATATTGATCTGGGATTTGTTTTGATGATGACTCCACCCCTCTCTGTTTTTTCCCCTTCTACAGGTACCTGTATCTTCTCTTCTCCAGCGACGATCTTCTGCCATTGGACAACTGGGTCTTCAACACAGAAGCTCATCCGTTACCTGTCATCCGCCTGGCCAATAGCACGCTGCCCGGAAGCCATGTGGCACGATAGGACCACCTACCTGGGACCACTTCAGACTTGATGGGGCTTTAACCCCAGCAGACCTCTGTTAACGCGACTGGGGGGGTGACCCTCCTGTCCCCAGGCACAATTCCATTTTATATCATGTATTATTATTATTTTTTTCTTTTATTTGCCGCCGACCAGAACGTTGGAAGGAGGCGCTTCACCGACCAAACTGCTCTGCTTACAAAGGCTGCTATCGCGGGGCTAGGGGGGGGGGGGGTTCAGGGCCAAACAGCAGGGGCTGGGGGCTGTCACAGGGCGTTTTATCATTAGTCACATGTTTTTGCGGCACTTTTCGGCAGATTTTGCACTGCGCGGTGTAACGAGCATTTTTAATATGCGGACACTAAAGACGTTGCCAAGGTTTTTCTTCACGAATCCGGTGACTGGGGCAGAGCCGGCGCCCCTGTGTGGAAGAGAAGTGAACAGCGAGACCCGGTCACATGGAAGGAAGTTCACAGCGGGTCAGCGAGAACATTCAGGCGGAGGGAGGAAGGGTCTCCTCCCTGTAATCCTGCCCCCCCCCCCTCTGAGGCGTTCACTAACCCCCCCCCCTCCCTTTTTATTTCAGTTTGTGGATATTAGCAGCATGAGCAAAGCAAACAAGCAGGGGATTAAAGACATTGTACATAGCCGGCCTGCATTGTGCGTCATTCCCGGCAACACCACCGGGGGTCATCATCATCCATGGAGAATCCCGGGGGCATCATCATCCATGGAGAATCCCGGGGGCATCATCATCCATGGAGAATCCCGGGGTCATCATCATCCATGGAGAATCCCGGGGTCCTCATCATCCATGGAGAATCCCGGGGTCATCATCATCCATGGAGGATCCCGGGGTCATCATCATCCATGGAGAATCCCGGGGTCATCCTCATCCATGGAGAATCCCGGGGTCATCATCATCCATGAAGGATCCCGGGGTCATCATCATCCATGAAGGATCCCGGGGTCATCATCATCCATGGAGAATCCCGGGGTCATCATCATCCATGGAGAATCCCGGGGTCATCATCATCCATGGAGAATCCTGGGGTCATCCTCATCCATGGAGAATCCCGGGGTCATCATCATCCATGGAGAATCCCGGGGTCATCATCATCCATGGAGAATCCCGGGGTCATCCTCATCCATGGAGAATCCCGGGGTCATCATCATCCATGAAGGATCCCGGGGTCATCATCATCCATGAAGGATCCCGGGGTCATCATCATCCATGAAGGATCCCGGGGTCATCATCATCCATGAAGGATCCCGGGGTCATCATCATCCATGGGGAATCCCGGGGTCATCATCATTCATGGAGAATCCCGGGGTCATCATCATCCATGGAGAATCCCGGGGTCATCCTCATCCATGGAGAATCCCGGGGTCATCATCATCCATGGAGAATCCCGGGGTCATCATCATCCATGGAGAATCCCGGGGTCATCATCATCCATGGAGAATCTACTCCTCTTGGAAATAAGAGTGCAAATGCTCTGCGTGGTAACCCATAGCAACCAATCAGCATGTAGCATTTGGTTACTATGAGTTACAGCGCTTTGCATTCTTATTTTGTCACATCTGCATAATATCATCTCTTTACTGTCCAAGAGGAGCTCCATCCCCCCCCCACTCACCATGGGACACATAAAGGGGGGGAGGAGGGGAGGGGCGTCCCACATGTGCACAAGGGATACAATTATGTTCTTGTGTTGGTGTCATGTACTGGAGGGCAGAGAATTATTACCTAATATATTGTTTCATCATTACACAGACAGGAGATGAGAGTGATGACTGACTGCTCACATTTCATGATGGAGAAAAGTATTATACATAAAATAATAATGGCTGAGATTTCTATAGATCTTGGAGAGAGCTCTCTGCCTTCCTCCTCCTCCTCTGCCTCTTCCTCCTCCTCCTCTGCCTCTTCCTCCTCTGCCTCTGCCTCCTCCTCTGCCTCTTCCTCCTCTGCCTCTTCCTCCTCTGCCTCTTTCCCTCTCTCTCTCTCTCTTTTCTCTCTCTCTCTATCCCATCTCCCCCTCCTCTTTTCTTTCTCTCTCTCTCTCTCTCTCTCTCTCTCTCTTTCTCTCTCTTTCTCTCCCTCTTTCCCCTACCTTTCTCCTCTTTCCTCCCCCCCTCTCTCTCTCTCTCTTTCTCTCCCTCTTTCCCCTACCTTTCTCCTCTTTTCTCCCCCCCTCTCTCTCTCTCGCTCTCTCTTTCCCCCCCCCCCCCCCTCTCGCTCTCTCTCTTTCTCTCCCTCTTTCCTCCCCCCCTCTCTCTCTCTCGCTCTTTTTCCTCCCCCCCCCCTCTCTCTCTTTCTCTCTTTCTCTCCCTCTTTCCCCTACCTTTCTCCTCTTTCCTCCCCCCTTCTCTCTCTCGCTCTCTCTTTCCTCCCCCCTTCTCTCTCTCGCTCTCTCTTTCCTCCCCCCCTCTCTCTCTCGCTCTCTCTTTCCTCCCCCCCTCTCTCGCTCTCTCTTTCCTCCCCCCCCTCTCGCTCTCCCTCTTTCTCCCCCTCTCGCTCTCCCTCTTTCTCCCCCTCTCGCTCTCCCTCTTTCTCCCCCTCTCGCTCTCCCTCTTTCTCCCCCTCTCGCTCTCCCTCTTTCTCCCCCTCTCGCTCTCCCTCTTTCTCCCCCTCTCGCTCTCCCTCTTTCTCCCCCTCTCGCTCTCCCTCTTTCTCCCTCTCCCCCTCTCGCTCTCCCTCTTTCTCCCTCTCCCCCTCTCGCTCTCCCTCTTTCTCCCTCTCTCGCTCTCGCTCTCCCTCTTTCTCCCTCTCTCGCTCTCCCTCTTTCTCGCTCTTCCTCTCGCTCTCCCTCTTCCCCCCCCCCCCCCTCTCGCTCTCCCTCAAGGGGACGGCAAATTTACACTGTTATACAAGCTGTACACTCACTACACAACATTGTAGATACAAAGTGTCATTTCTTCAGTGTTGTCACATGAAAAGATACAAGAAAATATTTACACAAATGTGAGGGGTGTACTTACTTTTGTGAGATACTGTGTGTGTTTATATATATATAATCTCCACACGTATTTTATATACATGTGTATGGCCGCCCAAGCATATGACTTTCTTTATTTTGCTGCTATGGTCCCGGATCTTTTGTAAACCTAGCAACGCCCCGGGCTGGTCGGTGGTACTTTTGTCTCTCCTTTTTGTACTTTTACATGGTCTCACTAAGGAGGATCTCCCAATCCGGTACCGGAAGAGAAGCTCCTGACGCCAACCACCGGTGATAACCTTTTAGGCTCCTGGCGAAGCTTTGAGTTTTGTTAAGGACATTTTAAGCATTTCCTTTTGCATACAATCTTATACAGTGTTGGTTTTTGTAGGAGGTTTGGCATACTTTGCGCAATTTATAGTTTGTGGCACTCTGCACCTATGCAGTATTTACATTTGGTTTTTTTCTCTCCTTTCCCCCCACCCCTCATGTTCCCCTCTTTCCCTCCCTTCTTTCTCTTTCTTTCCTCACATTCCCTCCTCTTTCCCCCTTCCCACCTCCCTCCTCTTTTCCCCTTCCCCCCTCCCTCCTCTTTTCCCCTCCCTCCTCTTTTCCCCACCCTCTTCCTTTCCCCCCCCCCTCCCTCTTCTTTCCCCCTCCCTCCCTCTTCTTTCCCCCTCCCTCCCTCTTCTTTCCCCCCCCTCCCTCTTCTTTCCCCCTCCCTCCCTCTTCTTTCCCCCTCCCTCCCTCTTCTTTCCCCCTCCCTCCCTCTTCTTTCCCCCCCCCTCCCTCTTCTTTCCCTCTTCTCCCCCCCCCTCCCCCTTCCTTCCCTCTTCTTTCCCCCTCCCTCCCTCTTCTTTCCCCCCCCCCCCTCCCTCTTCTCTCCCCCCCTCCCCCCCTCTTCCTTCCCCCCCCCCCTCCCCCTTCTTTCCCCCCCCTCCCTCCCTCTTCTTTCCCCCCCCTCCCTCCCTCTTCTTTCCCCCCCCTCCCTCCCTCTTCTTCCCCCCCCCCCCCCCCCCACTCCTTCCCCCCCCTCCCTCCCCCCCTCCCCCCCCCCTCCCCCCCCCTTCTTTCCCCCCCCCCCCCCTCCCTCTTCTTTCCCCCTCCCTCCCTCTTCTTCCCCCCCCTCCCTCCCTCTTCTTTCCCCCTCCCTCCCTCTTCTTTCCCCCCCCTCCCTCTTCTTTCCCTCTTCTTTCCCCCTCCCTCCCTCTTCTTTCCCTCCCCTCCCTCCCTCCTCTTCTCCCCCCTCTTCTCCCCCCTTAAATGCCTCAGTCAGGAAAATACCACATTATAGCCACTAGAGCACAGGTGTCAAACACAAGGCCCGCGGGCCGAATCCGGCCCTCCAGACCATTTTGTGTGGCCCTCACACCTCTCCTGCAGGAAAGCTCCAGCCCTCCTCCAGACCCTTACTTTCTGCTTTCAAGCAATGCATCCAGCTTCTTCCCAGCAGCAGCATAAGGAAAGGGGGGTGCACTGTGATGTAAGGGAGTGTGGGGGACTCAACTTCTGACGGTGGGGTGTCTCTTGACATCTAATGTAAGGGGGGGCGGGATGTGCTGGACATCTAATCTTACAGATACAGCCGGCCCTTTTGAGGGAAATCGCCATGCGGATGCGGCCCACCATGAAATTGAGTTTGACACCCCTGCACTAGAGGGAGCCGGAGATAATAGGAAATAAACATATTAGGCAAAATAGAGGATTATTCCTAACAGCAAAGTGTATACTTGAACCATTCACACAGCATATTTTTTTTTTTTTTTTTACGAATAGACTCCAAGGCGTTGGCTTGCGCTAAAAAAAAAAAAAAATTATTTGCGTAGGGCTGATCGCATTCACGTATTTATCAAAGAAAAATAAATGAAGTTCCTTTCTAGCGTAGACCTGAACTCTAAAAGTGAAGCTCTAGAAATGTTACTAATTATTACACCAAACAATCTACCTATCTTTGTCATACAGGACACAGGCTGGACAGTTCTAGAGAAAGGAACAAGAGAACAGCGCCCTCTAAGTGCAGTATGTAAACATTTTAACCACTTTACCACCGGGGCCAATTTTGGCACTTCACTCCTTCATGTAGAAATCAAAAAAATGTTGCTAGAAAATTAATCAGAACCCCCGAACATTATATATTTATTTTTTAGCAGACACCCTAGGGAATAAAATGGCGGTCATTGCAACTTTTTTTCCTCGCACGGTATTTGCGCAATCATTTTTCAAACGCCTTTTTCGGGGGGAAAAAACGGTTTCATGGATTAAAAAATAACAAAACAGTAAAGTTAGCCCAATTTTTTTGTATAATGTGAAAGATGATGTTAAACCGAATAAATAGATACCTAACATGTCACGCTTTAAAATTGCGCCCGCTCGTGGAATGGCGCCAAACTTCGGGACTAAAAAATCTCCATAGGCGACGCTTTAACATTTTTTACAGGTTACTATTTTCGAGTTTCAGATGAGGTCTAGTGCTAGAATTGTTGCACACGCTCTAACGCACGCGGCGATACCTCACATGTGGGGTTTGAACGGCGTTTACATACGTGGGCGGGACTTGCACGTGTGTCCGCTTCTGCGCGTGAGATAACGGGGACAGGGGCGTTTTGAAAAAAACATTTTTTTTATTTTACTTCATTTTTTTTATTTTTAGACTTTTTTTTTCCATTTTTTTTTTTTTGATCACTTTTATTTCCTATTACAAGGAATGTAAACATCCCTTGTAATAGGAATGATTGCGACAGGTCCTCTTTATAGAGAGAGGCGGGGTCAATAAGACCTTCCCCTCCCCCCACATCTCTCCTCCAGGCTTACAAGCCTTAGATCGGTGAACAAAAAAAATCACCGATCACATGCCGACAGCCGCGATTGCGGCTTTGTTTACTTCCGGGTACCGGACGTGACATAACGTCGCGCCCGGACCTCCGACTGTCATAGAGATGAGTGGTGACCATCTGGTCACCAGTCATCTCTATGCTTTCCCAGCCAGCGCCGGCCGATTCGCTCTCCGGGCCCCCCGATGGCACGGGAGAGCCCGGAGAAGCGGCGTGATGGCGCAGGTAGCTCGTAGCGCAGGTTAGTTTGTGCCGTTGTCATGACAACGGGCGGCGGCAGGCGGAGGAACGTCCGGCCCCATTGTTATGACAACGTCATTTCCTGTGTTGAAATCCCGCGATTTTTCGGCAACAGAAGAGCGCACAGTCTCCTGGGAAATTATGACACTCCTTTCCCAGGAGTCTGTGCGGCTTAGGTTGGACAGGAGAAAGACCGCGGTCTAGAAAGAAGGCAGATTAGGAATTCTGATTGGGAACAAGGAATTTTCAGGCATGTAAAAAATAAAAATTTTTTCACTGAACTTGTTTAACCACTTAAGGACCGCCTAACAACCATATACGTCGGCAGAATGGCACGGCTGGTCACAGGCATGTACCTGTACGTCGCCTTTAAGAGCCCAGCCATGGGTCGGGCGCCCCAGTCCGAAGCTCTGCGCCCGCGGACCCGATTGCCGCCACTCCCTTAGGGCACACTAAACCCCTTAGCGCCACCTAGTGGTTAACCCTTCACTGCCATTGTCATTTTCACAGTAATCAGTGCATTTTTATAGCACTTTTCGCTGTAAAAATGGTCCCAAAAGTGTCCGATGTGTCCGCCATAATGTCGCAGTCATGAAAAAAAAAACGCTGATCGCCGCCATTACTAGTAGAAAAAAAATTATTAATAAAAAATGCCATAAAACTATCCTCTATTTTGTAGACGCTATAACTTTTGCGCAAACCAATCAATAAACGCTTATCGCCATTTTTTTTTTTTTTTTTTTACCAAAATATGTAGAAGAATACGTATCGGCCCAAACTGAGGAAAAAAAAATGTTTTTTTATATATTTTTGGGGGGATATTTATTATAGCAAAAAGTAAAAAATATTGCATTTTTTTCGAAATTGTCGCTCTATTTCTGTTTATAGCGCAAAAAATAAAAACCGCAGAGGTGATCAAATACCACCAAAAGAAATCTCTATTTGTGGGGAAAAAAGGACGCCAATTTTGTTTGGGAGCCACGTCGCACGACCGCGCAATTGACAGTTGGACCCCTTTCACACTGAGGAGTTTTTCAGGCGGTACAGCGCTAAAAATAGCGCTGCTGTACCGCCTGAAAAACTCCTTCACTGCATACTCAATGTGAAAGCCCGAGGGCTTTCACACTGAGGCGATGCGCTGGCGGGAGAGAAAAAAATCTCCTGTCAGCAGCATCTTTGGAGCGGCGCGTATACCGCTCCTTCCCATTTAAAACAATGGGAAACCGCGGCAATACCGCCTGCAATGTGCCTCTGCAGAGGCGCATTGCGGGCGGTATTAACCCTTTATCGGCCGCTAGCGGGGGTTAATACCGCACCGCTAGCGGCAATCCCTGCGGTATAGCGATCGCTCCCCGGAGCTGAAGAGGGGAGAGGCGTATGTAAACACGGCTTCCCCGGGCTTCACTGTGGCGCTGCATCGATCGAGTGATCCCTTTTATAGGGGAGACTCGATCGATGACGTCACTCCTACAGCCACACCCCCCTACAGTTGTAAACACACACTAGGTGAAACATAACTCCTACAGCGCCCCCCTGTGGTTAACTCCCAAACTGCAACTGTCATTTTCACAATAAAGAATGCAATTTAAATGCATTTTTTGCTGTGAAAATGACAATGGTCCCAAAAATGTGTCAAAATTGTCCGAAGTGTCCGCCATAATGTCGCAGTCACGAAAAAAAATCGATGATCGCCGCCATTAGTAGTAAAAAAAATTTTTTTATAAAAATGCAATAAAACTATCCCCTATTTTGTAAACGCTATAAATTTTGCGCAAACCAATCAATAAACGCTTATTGAGATTTATTTTTTTACCAAAAATATGTAGAAGAATACGTATCGGCCTAAACTGAGGGAAAAAAATGTTTTTATATATGTTTTTGGGGGATATTTATTATAGAAAAAAGTTAAAAATATTGAATTCTTTTCAAAATTGTTGCTCTATTTTTGTTTATAGCGCAAAAAATAAAAACCGCAGAGGTGGTCAAATACCACCAAAAGAAAGCTCTATTTGTGGGGAAAAAAGGACGTCAATTTTGTTTGGGAGCTGCTTCGCATGACCGCGCAATTTTCTGTTAAAGCGACGTAGTGCTGAATTGCAAAACCTGGCCTGGGCATTTAGCAACAAAATGGTCCGGGGCTTAAGTGGTTAAACTAGGGCTTATTTTCGGGGTAGGGCTTATATTGCAGCTCTCCTGGAAAGTAAACAATAGGTCTTATTTTCGGGGAAACACGCTACATGTATTGGTGTCCCCTGAATTGTATTCATGTTTTTGTTTAAATGATCATGAAGCCAGGGATTGTGTTTGACTTACAGGGGGCGGGGCTGATCCGCGTTGGACGTAGAAGAACGCCACCGACACCAGGGCTTTACATGATTGTGTAATATCTGGGCCGGCATCTCAGCCCCGGAAGAAGTAGATGGTAAACAAATACGTCCTGGAGAGAAAAAAAAACAGATGAAGGCATTGTTATGGAGAAGTGCTGAGATCTCTCGGAGAGGTAATAAATACCTGGAAGTTTCATCGTGCGCTTAACATTTAGAAATCTATATCTGATGACAGCTCCGTTGTAACTGATCCCTAAAGCCTGTTTACGTCAGCCCTATGTCTCAGGAAATCTGCAAGACTTGAACTCGAATAGACCCGACTTGTTGGTGCGAGAGCCTGCTGGATGTGGGCGTGGTCTCTCTATTCTCTGTCCTATTTTTTAACCTCTTGACGCCCGAGGACGTCCTCGGCTTTGCGCGGCGATATCTGAATGATGGGCGCAGCTACAGGCATCATTCAGATATCGCCGTCTTCAGCTGCCGATTCTGTGCACCATAAGAACGATCAAAGCGGCGATCCCGCCGCTTGATCGTTCTTATAGGCAGCGGGACGTCCCGCCGCCATCCGGTGCTTCTCCAGGCTCTCCCGTGCCATCGGGGGCCCGGCGGAGAGCGAATCAGTCGGCGCTGCTGGAAAGCATAGAGATGACTGGTGACTAGCTGGTCATCTCTATGACCGTCGGAGGCCCGGGCGCGACGTTATGACGTCACGCCCGGTACCCACAAGTAAACAAAGCCGCACTCGCGGCTGTCGGCATGTGATCGTGATTTTTTTTTTCTCACCGATTTCATGCTTGTAAGCCTGGAGGAGAGATGTGAGGTCTTATTGACCCTTTCTCCATAAAGAGGACCTGTCACACTGATTCCTATTACAAGGGATGTTTACATTCCTTGTAATAGGAATAAAAGTGATCCAAAAAAAAAAAGTGTAAAAATTAAGTAAAATTAAATAAAAAAATTTCAAAACGCCCCTGTCCCCGTTATCTCGCGCGCAGAAGCGAACACGCATGCAGGTCCCGCCCACATATGTAAACACCGTTCAAACCCCATATTTGAGGTATTGTCGCATGCGTTAGAGCGTGTGCAACAATTCTAGACCTTCTCTGTAACTCGAAAATAGTAACCTGTAAAAAAATGGTAAATCGTCGCCTATGGAGATTTTTAAGTACCGAAGTTTGGCGCCATTCCATGAGTGTGCGCAATTTTAAAGCGTGACATGTTAGGTATCTATTTACTCGGCGTAACGTCTTCTTTCACATTATACAAAAAAATTGGGCTAACTTTACTGTTTTGTTATTTTTTAATTCATGAAATTTTCCCCCCAAAAAAATTATTGCGCCAATACCGTGCAAGAAAACAAGTTGCAATGACCGCCATTTTATTCCCTAGGGTGTCTGCTAAAAAAAATATATATAATGTTTGGGGGTTCTGATTAATTTTCTAGCAAAAAAAAATTGTGATTTTTACATGAAGGAGAGAAGTGCCAAAATTGGCCCGGTGGGCAAGTGGTAAAAGAGATGACTGATTTCCAGCCGTGCCGATGAGTCGGTGGAATCTGATTCATATCTACGATCTTACTCAAAGGGATTCCCCCCCCCCCCCCACACACATACATATAGAAACCACAAATGATGTCATGGGGTCTCCTGTGGTCAGAAAACCCGGCATCGTCCCCTGAGACCCGTCCATTGCTCTTACCACGGGAAATCCCTCGCCGTGAAGCTTCCTGTGTTGGTTGCGTTTTCTAGGAACAGAATAATCGCCGTGGAATATACTATTACACCTCCAACAATCACTACATCGCAGCATGCATTCATACAAAGAAACCCGTTACGTATTCACGAACATAAAAAAACTCCTCTAATTACACCGAAAACCTCCCCCGCCTGTCCTAAAGCCGTACAGACCTTCCCCCTTTCCTATATACAGCGCCTTGAAACTTTCCACATGTTACAACCAAAAACGTAAGTGTATTTTATGTGATAGATTAACACAAAGTGTCACATAATTGTGAAGTGGAAGAAAACTTATAAATGATACAAATAAATATGTGAAAAGTGTGGGGGGGGGGCATTTGTATGGCACCCCCTTTACTCTGTTACCCCCAACTAAAATCTTAAGGAACAAATTCCCTTCAGAAGTCACCTAATTAGTAAATAGAGCCCACCTGTGTGTCATTTAATCTCAGTATAAATACAGCTGTTCTGTGAAGCCCTCAGTGGTTTGTTGGAGAACCTTGGTGAACAAACAGCATCATGAAGGCCAAGGAACACACCAGACAGGTCAGGGATAAAGCTGTGGAGACGTATAAAGCAGGGTTAGGTTATAAAAAAAAAAAAATCTCCCAAGCTTTGAAGATCTCATGGAGCTTCTGTTCAATCCATCATCGGAAAATGGAAAGAGTATGGCACAACTGCAAACCTACCAAGACACGGCCGTCCACCTAAACTGACCGGGCCGGGCAAGGAGAACATTCATCAGAGAAGCAGCCAAGAGGCCCCATGGTAACTCTGGAGGAGCTGCACAGCTCAGGGGGGAGAATCTGTCCACAGGACAACTATTAGTGGTCTCTCCACACATCTGCCCTTTATGGAAGAGTGACAAGAAGAAAGACATAAGAAGTCCTGTTTGCAGTTTGTGAGAAGCCATGTGGGGGAGGGGTGTAGTGATCTCAAGGCTTAGTGTCCAGTCCGGTTAGATAATTGATATTTAGATGTTAGCATGATGATTATAAATTTGTTGTTCCGCAGCAACAAACCAGACTCTCCAGAGAATGCATTTTATTTAACTTCCAATAACGAACAAAGTCCACAGACGATACAAATCCAACAGAGTAATTCAAAGTCTCATCTTTTCCTAGACCTGTGCCATATTCCTCAGTGACAAGACTGACCGAATGCCAGCTTGAATGTCTCAAATACTGGTCTCACACTGGAGGGAGGTGTTCTTCCAGGTCAAACAAATGTTTCCCTGAATGAATACCCTCCTCAAGTCTAATTACCATCAATAAATACTTCCTTATGTATGTAAGCAATTTACCCTTTGAGGCAGGCCATACCTCACACACCTAGGTAGTCTTGGACAAGATTAACACATCTAAGGGTCTTCAGCTGTCCCTTTGTTAGCCACTAACCCCTTTGGTCAGCAAACACCCTTTGATGTGTAATCTTGAATGCCTATGTAATGCATATATATATATATATAATACCTACACATATATACTAATATTACAACAGAGGGGACACGGCAAACATGTGGAAGAAGGTGCTCTGGTCACATGAGACCAAAATCAACAAAAAACGCTATGTGTGGTGGGAAAACTAACACTGCACGTCACCCTGAACACACCATCCCCACTGTGAAACATGGTGGTGGCAGCATCATGTGGTGGGGATGCTTTTCTTCAGCAGGGACAGGGAAGCCGGTCAGAGTTGATGGGAAGATGGATGGAGACAAATACAGGACAATCTTAGAAGAAAACCTGTGAGGCCCCGTACACACGTCTATGAAACTCGACAAGCAAAACACATCGTTTTGCTCATCGAGTTCCTTGTGAAGCCGCCGAGGATCTCGGCGAGCCAAGTTTCCTCATTGACTAACGAGGAAATAGAGAGCATGTTCTCTATTTGGCCCGACGAGATCCTCGTCGGTTTCCTCAGCCAAAAGTGTACACACGACCAGGTTTCTCGGCAGAATATGGCTCCGATCAAGTTTCTGGCTGAATTCTGCTGAGAAACTCGGTCGTGTGTACGGGGCCTCAGAGTCTGCAAAAGACGAGACCGTGGGGGGGAGGTTCACCTTCCAGCAGGACAACGACCCTAAAGTACAGCCAGATCTACAATGGAATGCTTTAGATCAAGGATATGCAATTAGCAGACCTCCAGCTGTTGCAGAACTACAATTCTCATGAGGCATAGAAAGACTCTGACAGCCACAAGCATGACATGCAGAGGCATGATGGGATTTGTAGTTTTGCAACAGTTGGAGGTCCGCTAATTGCATATCCCTGGTTTAGATCAAAGCATATGCATGTGTTAGAATGGACCAGTCACAGTCCAGACCTAAATCCCATTGAGAATCTGTGGCAAGACTTGAAAATTGCTGATCACAGACGCTCTCCATGCAATCTGACAGAGCTTGAGATATTTTACAAAAAAGAATGGGCAGAAATGTCCCTCTCTAGATGTGCAAAGCTGGTAGAGACACCCCCGAAAAGACTTGTAGAGAAAGGGGGTTCTACAAAGTATTGACTCTGGGGGGCGCCATACAAATGCCCCTCCCCCTTCATACTTTTCACATATTTATTTGTATCATTTATCATTTTCCTTCCACTTCACAATTATGTGACACTTTGTGTTGGTCCATCACATATTTACATTTTTGACTGTAACATGACAACATGTGGGGAATTTCAAGGGGTATGATTACTTTTTCAAGGCATTGTATCTATAAACACGCTATTCAATTATATTGGACCTTCCATATTATTGTACATGATTGATGTGGCAACAGCAGCTTGCAATACAATTCAGGTCCAGTGGGTCCTGCTCTTGGGAGCTTACAATCTAAAAGGGAGGGGCAAGTGATACAGAAGGTAATATCGGAGGGATGAGTTGATGGAGAAGACAAGGGTTTAGTTGTTACGGTGGAGGTGGGATAGGTTTTCCTGGAGAGATGAGTTTTCAGGGATCACCTAAAGGCAAACTGAGTAGCAGATAGCCAGACAGGTTGGGATAGGGAGTTCCAGAAGATGGGAGAGGCAGTGGAGGGATTGGCAGAGAGGGGTGGTGGACGCTGAGTGGTTGGTGACATAGCACGGAGCAGAGTTGGAGGGAAGCTGGTGGAGGACACTGAGCAATTTAGCTATGTAGTTTGGGGCAGAGGTGAAGGGAAGCCAGTGGAATGATTGGCAGAGGAAGGTGGTGGGTACTGAGTGGTTGGTGATGTAGTTCAGGGCAGAGGAGAAGGAAAGTCAGTGGAGGTATTGACAGAGAAGGGTGGCAGACACCAAGGGTTGGTGATGTAGCTGGAACAGATATGAAGGGGCAGCAAACCCTGAGCGTTGCTGATATAACTTGGGGCAGAGGTGAAGGGAAGCCATTGGAGCGATTGGCAAAGAAGGTTGGCAGACACTGAGCAGTTGGTGATATGGCTTGGGGCAGAGGTGAAGGTAACCCAGTGAAGGGGTTGTGGACACTAAGAGGTTGGTTATATAGCTTGGAGCAGAGGTGAGGGGAAGCCATTCGAGGGATTGGCAGGGAAGGTTTGTGGACACTGAGCAGTTGGTGATGTAGCTTGGATTAGAGGTAAAGGAATGCCAGTGGAAGGATTGGCAGAGAAGGGTGGAAGACAATGGTGATGTAACGTGGGGCAAAGGCGAAGGGAAACCAGTGGAGTGATTGGCAGAGAAGGGTGTGGACACAACGGTTGGTGATGTCGCTTGGATTAGAGGTAAAGGAATGCCAGTGGAAGAATTGGCAGAGAAGGGTGGAAGACACTGGTGATGTAACGTGGGGCAAAGGCGAAGGGGAGCCAGCGGAGGGATTGGCAGAGATGGTTTTTGGACACTGAGCAGTTGAGTTAGAGCTAAAGGAATACCAGTGAAAGGGTGGAAGACACTGGTTGGTGATGTAACGTGGGGCAAAGGTGAAGGGAAACCAGTGGAGGGATTGGCAGAGAAGGATTGTGGACACTGAGCAGATGGTGATGTAGCTTGGGTTAGAGGTGAAGGGTTTGGCAGAGAAGGGTGGCAGACACCAAGGGTTGGTGATATAGCTGGTACAGATATGAAGGGGCAGCCGACCCTGAGCGTTGGTGATATGGCTTGGGGCAGAGGTGAAGGTAAGCCAGTGAAGGGGTTGTGGACACTAAGAGGTTGGTTATATAGCTTGGAGCAGAGGTGAAGGAAAGCCATTCGAGGGATTGGCAGGGAAGGTTTGTGGACACTGAGCAGTTGGTGAGGTAGCTTGGATTAGAGGTAAAGGAATGCCAGTGGAAGGATTGGCAGAGAAGGGTGGAAGACAATGGTGATGTAGCTCGGGGCAAAGGTGAAGGGAAACCAGTGGAGGGATTGGCAGAGAAGGATTGTGGACACTGAGCAGATGGTGATGTAGCTTGGGTTAGAGGTAAAGAGATACCAGTGGAGGGATTGGCAGAGAAGGGTGTGGACACAACGGTTGGTGATGTAGCTTGGATTAGAGGTAAAGGAATGCCAGTGGAAGGATTGGCAGAGAAGCGTGGAAGACACTGGTGATGTAACGTGGGGCAAAGGTGAAGGGAAGCCAGCGGAGGGATTGGCAGAGACGGTTTTTGGACACTGAGCAGTTGAGTTAGAGCTAAAGGAATACCAGTGGAAGGATTGGCAGAGAAGGGTGGAAGACACTGTTTGGTGATGTAACGTGGGGCAAAGGTGAAGGGGTGCCAGTGGAGTGATTGGCAGAGAAGGATTGTGGACACTGAGCAGATGGTAATGTAGCTTGGGTTAGAGGTAAAGGAATGCCAGTGGAAGGATTGGCAGAGAAGGGTGGAAGACACTGGTTGGTGATGTAACGTGGGGCAAATGTGAGGGGATGCGAGTGGAGTGATTGGCAGAGAAGGATTGTGGACACTGAGCAGATGGTAATGTAGCTTGGGTTAGAGGTGAAGGGATGCCAGTGGCAGATGGTAATGTAGCTTGGGTTAGAGGTAAAGGGATGCCAGTGGAGGGTTTGGCAGAGAAGGGTAGTGGACACCGAGCGGTTGGTAATAGAGCTTGGGTGGGTTTGAGGGGATTTGCAGAGACGTGGTGGCAGACACTGAGCAGTTGGTAAAGTGAATGCGTCTGGCATCATCATTCTTGATAGACCAAAGGAAGGGGGAGGGGTAGCCTTGTTAGAGGCTGGCCAACAAGGAGGGAGTTGCAATAGCCAAGGTGAGAGATAACAAGGGATTGAATAAGTAGCTTAAAGCGGGAGTTCACCCGGAAAAAAAAATGTTAACATTAGATTGAGGCTCATTTTGTGAAGGGGAATCGGGTGGTTTTTTTTTAAATCGAAGCTGTACTTACCGTTTTAGAGAGCGATCTTCTCCGCCGCTTCCGGGTATGGCCTTCGGGACTGGGCATTCCTATTTGATTGACAGTCTTCCGACAGTCGCATGCATCGCGTCACGAGTCGCCGAAAGAAGCCGAACATCGGTGCGGCTCTATACTGCGCCTGCGCGCCGACGTTCGGCTACTTTCGGAAAATCGTGACGCGATGGATGCGACCGTCGGAAGACTGTCAATCAAATAGGAACGCCCAGTCCCGAAGACCATACCCGGAAGCGGCGGAGAAGATCGCTCTCTAAAACGGTAAGTACTGCTTCGTTTTAAAAAAAAACACCCGATTCCCCTTCACAAAATGAGCATTCATCTAATGTTAAAAATGAACTTTTCGGGTGAATCTCCACTTTAATGGTGTCATTGGTTAAAAAGGGGAACATTTTGGAAATGTTATGGAGGCGAGGGTGGCAAGATTGGGACCGTGATTGGATACGGGGTACCACAGTGACACCCAGCCACATCCAAAGCCTTTCATCTTCTACCCCCCCCCTCCCCCTTCCATCCAGAGCCCCCAGTGTGCACATCAAACCCCTCAATAGGTTTCCTTCCACTGACACCAACATCGGGGGCACCTTTTCCTTCCTCCGACCACTTGAAGTTGATGTAAACCAACTCTGATCCTTTCTAAACTGCTGCCATAGTGGTTTATCTATAAGGATATACAGCGGAAACTCGGTTAACGAGCATTTTGAAAAATTCTGACTTGGTTTGAGAGCGTTGTCTCGCAAAACGAGCAGAATTAAAGCTAATGGGTTGTGCAGTTCCGCATTTGGCCTGAGGTGGGAGGACGCCCAAGCGGAGCTGTTCGGAAATACTCCGTTCCCGGGTGTTTCTGGGCCTTTCCGGGTGTCCTCAAGCCTTTCCGAGTCTTCCCAAAGCTCTCCGTGCCCCCTACCTCTGGCCACATGCGGTATTGCATGCCATTGAAGTCAATGTGGAACAAATTATTTTTGTTTCCATTGACTTCTATGGGGAAACTTGCTTTGATATGCGAGCGCTTTGGATTACAAGAATTCTCCTGGAACGGATTATCCTCGTAGTCCGAGGTTCCACTGTACAGGCCTCCTGCATGTATCCTTACCTGTCGAATGTCTCCCCTCTGTCTGTTATGAGCCTTGAAATAACTGCAGATTCTGTGGGTGGGTCTGTTGGCTGGAGCTCGGTGGGTGGAGTCGTGATGCCAGTAGACTCCCTGCCCACCTCTACACTCCCCCTGGCCAGGGCCAGATTAACATAGGTGCTGATGAATTTAAATCCATGTATGTACCGCTTAACCACTACGCAGTCCCTAAACATCCTTCCACTCCTGTACTTAGTGCTCACTGTCATACTCTCCACACTCCTCTCCTGTACATAGTGCCCACTGTCATATTCTCCACACTTCTCTCCTATACATAGTGCCCACTGTCATACCCTCCACACTCCCCTCCTATACATAGTGCCCACTGTCATACCCTCCACACTTCTCTCCTGTACATAGTGCCCACTGTCATACCCTCCACACTTCTCTCCTATACATAGTGCCCACTGTCATACCCTCCACACTTCTCTCCTGTACATAGTGCCCACTGTCATACCCTCCACACTCCCCTCCAATACAGAGCGCCCACTTTCATACCCTCCACACTTCTCTCCTATACAGAGCGCCCACTGTCATACCCTCCACACTTCTCTCCTGTACATACTGCTCACCGGCATCCCCTCCGCACTCCTCTCCTATACATAGTGCCCACTGTCATACCCTCCACACTCCTCTCCTATACATAGTGCTTTTTTCCGTACCCTTTGTACTCCTCTCCTGTACATAGTGCCCACTGTTAGACCCTCCACATTCCTCTCCCTCACCTGCACATACTTCCCACTTATATACCGTCCATACTCCTCCCCTATGTCGCTTACCCACAAAAACAGTTCTTTAAAATTATACTGAATATCCTCAATGTTACCAGCTCTAGAATGGAGACACTTTTGTTAGTTCAACTAAAGGAAATCTCAGTTCTCATATTTGTTCTGCCCCATTATTAGTACTCATTTAATTTTGTGATTACTACTATGATGTATAGAGGAACATCGGGGATCTCAGCTACTCTAAATATAGCACTTATATAAAAAAGTGGCCCTGAAAATATTTTTTAAATGTTGGCAACTGTGCACTTAGGCACTGCCCAAGGGCCACCGTCCACCGGGTCAGTAGGGGGCCCAATGAGAGGCTCCTGGGATCCTGTGATAATAAAGCGGTAGTAAACTTTCCTGACATTACTACTTTTTAGAGGCCCTGGGGTAGGTTATGCCACAACGTACAAGTATGCACAGCATATTAGCACATTAGTGTACACTTACATTTTCAGACTGAGCCCTCCAGTGCTGCGCTGTGATGAATCAGGCGGGGCCTGGACACTTCCATCTTCACCCGGTCTTCCTTCTGGGTTCTGTGCCTTTGGTCACTTGCCTTGGCCGGGCTGCGTTCATGTCATTCCCACGCATTTATTTATTATTTATAAAAGGCCCCACCAAAATCCTCAGCACCAGGCCCATGATGTTCTTAATCTGGCCCTGCCCTATGGCCAAACATATTTCTTACACTGAACTTCTGCTGCTCTTGCGGATTATGCCCCATGATCGCTAACATCCATCCAAAACCCAGGAAAGTCACCACATGACATCAGCATGTCCAATCATGCTGAGGTGCGGAGAAGCCAATCCTGGGAGAGCTGGAGAAGAAAGGAGGAGGGGATGTGAAGTACACAGAATACCTCTCTCACAAAGGAAATCACCTGCCACTCACAGCAAGGGGGAAGAAACAGACATTTCTCTGTGTGGCAGTTTTTATCTCACTGAAAAAAAAGATAAGAGGATTGCTCAGAGCTGGATTAACTCTTCGTGGCAAGATTGTGCACAGATGACATGAAATCCTATACTGTACAAGGTGCAAGCCTTAATTAATAACATTTTGTTTATACCCGTTTTAATTTACGATTTAAAAATATTTTCTTGTCTTAAAAAAAACCCTCAAGCGTACAAAACTTGGTATTCGGGGTGGGGAGGGGGGTTGGCGGGGGGTTGTGGTTTAGCAATATCTAGATGGACACCGGGTGACCTTGGCCTGGCACTTCATGTAATGATTGTTTTGTCTGAATTCATGTTGATTTGTAGCGATTGTTAGGAAGGCGTAACAAAGTTATACTATAAAGTGATTACATTGTAACAATACACCTCCCCACTGACAGTAAACATTCTCAGAGTTTTCCTGGAAGCGGTGAAGGATACTCGGCTTTTATATTTAGGAACAGAACCCGATGTACAGAGATCGGACTGAACGATTAATGAAGGTCACGGACAAGACACGCAGGGATCGCGTTTATCGGGGGCGGGGTGCTGTGTGTTTTGGATCTTCATCCAGTAAAGCTCAAAGCGGAGAACAGAGGAGATTATTAGCACAACGGGTGCCAGAGCCGGAGGGCAGGGATTAAGGGAAAGCTGGTAACACAGGAAGGCGCCAGCGATGGCTCCAATGCTCCAAAATCCACCGTACGCCCTGGGGCATAGCCGTGGCGGTGCGTCCATAGAGGGCGCCGGAGCGCCGCCCCCTCTCGTTTCCGCACCGCCACTGAATACAATACATAGATACGTACATTGCATAGATCTGTGTATTGCCGCTGCCACCGACTATTCTGATGGCCGGCCCCCTGGTGAGCGCCGGCCATCTGATTAACGGCAGCTGGTTGGCTGTGGAAGTGCCTATCAGAGCCAGAGGCTGTAATCGGCTTCCAAATACTTATCCAAGGGACGCACGGGGGGTGCGTTCCTTGGATAAGACTGACAGGCGTCTCAGCCAATCAGGTTCACCGGTTCTGGTTACCGGTAACCTGATTGGCTGAAGCATCATCGAGGGCGGGAGAAGACATCGAGGGACCGTGGAAGGAGGATGGCTGACCCCAGAAAGGTAAGTGCCGTGCCGGGCAGAGGGGGGGGGAGCATTTTACAGGGCACAGTGGCGATAATTACTGGGGCACAGTGGCGATAATAACTGGGGCACAGTGGCGATAATTACTGGGGCACAGTGGCGATAATTACTGGGGCACAGGGGTGATAATTACTGGGGCACAGTGGTGATAATTGGCACAGTGGTGAGGTGACAAAGGGCACAGTGGCGACAATTAAAGGGCACAGTGGCGACAAAGGGCACAGTGGCGACAATTAAAGGGCACAGTGGCGACAATTGATTGGCACAGTGGCTCTGTTTGATGGCATGGCACAGTGGCTGCGTTTGATGGCATGGCACAGTGGCTGCGTTTGATGGCATGGCACAGTGGTGCAAATTGATGGCACAGTAATCCATGTCCTTAGTCTGCTTGTCTTCAGCAAACTGTTTGTGGTCTTTCTTGTGCATCATCTTTAGAAGAGGCTTCCTTCTGGGACGAGAGCCATGCAGGCCAATTTGATGCAGTGTGCGGCGTATGGTCTGAGCACTGACGGTCTGACCCCTCCCCCACCCCTTCAACCTCTGAAGCAATGCTGGCGGCACTCATACGTCTATTTCCCAAAGACAACCTCTGGATATGACGCTGATCACGTGACCTCAACTTCTTTGGTGGACCATGGCAAGGCGGGGGGAGGGGAACCCGTCCTGTTATACCGCTGGATGGTCTTGGCCCCCGGGCTGCAGCTCAGTTTCAGGGTCTTGGCAATCTTCTTTTATCCTCGGACATCTTCATGTAGAGACACAATTCTTTATATCAGATCCTCAGAGAGTTCTTTGCCATGAGTTGCCATGTTGACCTTCCAGTGACCAGTATGAGAGAGTGAGAGCGATAACACCAAATTTAACACACCTGCTTCCCATTCACACCTGAGACCTTGTAACACTAATGAGTCACATGACCCCCAGGGTGGGAAAATGGCTAATTGGGCCCAATTTGGACATTTTCACTTAGGGGTGTACTCACTTTTGTTGCCAGCGGTTTAGACATTAATTCACCTTCATCCCCTCCCTATAAAAGTTTCCTTCTCTTCCTCGCCTGTAGAACAAGCATGAAAATGCCATGTCCCCTAGATAGAGGGATGTGGTGCATTCTGTTCTGGGAACAGCAGAGGGCAGCAATTTCCAATCTCAGAGCCGAGATCTGCTGGGTTCATCGGGTTCAACCAAAGAGCCAAATAACTCCACCGAGAATCTGAGAACTACAATATGTGCGGAACATTCTATAATGACTGATATCTGATTATCAACACTTCACTAATGCAAAGAAAGGAGGAGGACAAACACAAGCAGCTGCCCATCCAGAGCCTCTGGTTTATAGACCGGATACATCCTAAATATAGAATCATTTATCCAACTGTCCATCCAGAGTAGGGATGAGCTTCGAGTTCGACTCGAACATTGCCTGTTCGGCGAACAACGAACAATTAGGGGTGTTAGCGGCAAATTCGAAAAGCCGCGGAACACCCTATTAAAGTCTATTGGAGAAATCTAAAGTGTTAATTTTAAAGGCGAATATGCAAGTTATTGTCCTAAAAAGTGTTTGAGGACCCGGGTCCTGTCCCAGGGGACATGTATCAATGCAAAAAAAAGTTTTAAAAATGTCCGTTTTTTTCGGGAGCAGTGAATTTAATAATGCTAAAAGTGAAACAATAAAAGTGTAATATTACTTTAAATTTCGTACCTAGGGGGGGGGTGTAAAGTCAGCATGTGTAAAAGCGCATGTTTCCCGTACATAGAACTGTCCCTGCACAAAGTGTCATTTCTGAAAGAAAAAAAGGCATTTAAAACCGGACTTGCGGCTCTAATGAATTGTCGGCTCTGGCAATTCAGAGAGGATTCATTCATAAAAAATAAAAAAAAGAGTGTGGGGGTCCCCCCAAATTCCATTAACAGGCCCTTCAGGTCTGATATGGATATTAAGGGGAACCCCCACCGTCAATTTAAAAAAAAATGACATGGGGTTCCCCCCAAATATCCATACCAGACCCTTCAGGTCTGGTGTGGATTTTAAGGGGAACTCCACCCCAAATTTAAAAAAAAAATGGTGTGGAGTTCCCCAAAAAATCCACACCAGACCCTTATCCGAGCACGTTACCCTGGCCGGCCGCAGAAAAGAGGGGGGGACAGAGTGCGCCCCCCCCTCTCCTGAACCGCACCAGGCCACATGCCCTCAACATGGGGAGGATGTCCCCATGTTGATGGGGACAAGGGCCTCATCCCCACAACCCTTGCCCGGTGGTTGTGGGGGTCTGCGGGCGGGGGACTTATCAGAATCTGGAAGACCACTTTAACAAAGGGGACCCCCAGATCCTGCCCC
Organism: Rana temporaria; assembly: GCF_905171775.1. Taxonomy (NCBI): domain Eukaryota; kingdom Metazoa; phylum Chordata; class Amphibia; order Anura; family Ranidae; genus Rana; species Rana temporaria. The sequence continues at coordinate 538,571,835 of NC_053490.1, read as the reverse complement.
CCCCTATGTGAATTGGTAATGGGGTACACTGTACCTCTACCATTTCACAAAGGAAGTGTAAATAGTTTAAAAAAAAACACACACACCGTAGAAAAAAAATCCTTTAGTAATAAAAAAAAAAATCCAGCGGTGATAATTCACTCTCGATGCGGCTCCCCGCTCCAACGTTGTCTTCTATCCAGCGACGGATGATCTCTCCAGCGACGGGTGATCAGCGGTCCGGTCCAGCGATGCAGAAGATCCATCCGTCCAGAGCGCAGCAGGCAGCTCCTCTCTCCGCTGGACACAGCCCAGCGGAATGACGCGCTGGAGCTTTGACATTTCTTATATAGGGGAAGCGGCCACCCATCACGTGACCCCGCCCCCTCTGATGCACCCTCGTATTTCACTGGGAAAGACCGGTCTTTCTGATGCGAACCGAACACGGGGGTGTTCGGCTCATCCTTAATCCAGAGCCTCTGGTTTATAGACCGGATACATCCTAAATATAGAGCCATTTATCCAACTGTCCATCCAGAGCCTCTGGTTTATAGACCGGATACATCCTAAATATAGAGCCATTTAAGTCCAGGGGGAGTTTGCGGAAGATGTTATTATTAGTTACCTTTTTACTTCTCCTGCTATTGGTTCCCTGCAGCCTCCTCTCTAAGGTTCTCCAGGCTGTAGTTGCATGCTTGCCCCCACCATGTACAATAAAGGGTTAATAGTCCTGCATTTTATGTGGTGATGCTGAGGGACCGCCCACAGACCGGAGCTTCAGGAAGAAGAGAACAGGGCCAGAGATGACCAAAGTGTTCTAATGGGCCCCTTCATGGACCCCCTAGACGTAAGGAGCATTGAAACGCACAGACAGCGCCACATGTTGGTCACCACGACTTTGGATCACTATTTTAATTAATTGTCACTCCTCCACTTCACCCCCGGAGGATTTGGCTGCCCAATGACCAGGCCCCTTTTTGCGATTCGGCACTGCTTCGCTTTAACTGACTCAAAATAACTCAACACGAAACCATTAATGTCTAAATCGGAAGAATTGTATACAGGACAGTCAATGGAAGAAAGTGTGGAACTCTTGTCATTTGGAAGCTCAACCAACCAAAAGTAAAAGGCGTATCACAAAACGTTTTGATGTATAAATTGTGTATGACGAGTAGATCTTGTGGGCGTGAGAGCAATTTATAGAGGAGGAACAAAGATAATTTTTTTTAACCACTTAAGACCCGGACCATTATGCAGGTATAGGAAAAGGCCAGTATTTGCGATTCGGCACTGCGTCGCTTTAACTGACAATTTGCGCGGTCGTGTGACGTGGCTCGCAAAACAAAAATTGGCGTCCTTTTTTCTCCCACAAATAGAGCTTTCTTTTGGTGGTATTTGATCACCTCTGCGGTTTTTATTTTTTGCGCTATAAACAAAAATAGAGCGACAATTTTGGAAAAAAAAAACAATATTTTTTAATATAATAAATATCCCCAAAAAATGTATAAAAAAACGAATTTTTCCTCAGTTTCGGCCGATACGTATTCTTCTACATATTTTTGGTAAAAAAAATCGCAATAAGCGTTTATGGATTGGTTTCCGCAAAAGTTATAGCGTCTTCAAAATAGGGGATACATTTATGGCTTTTTTTTTATTATTAGTAATGGCGGCAATCAGTGATTTTTATCGTGACTGCGACATTATGGTGGACACATCGGACACTTTTGACGCTATTTTGCGACCATTGTCATTTATACAGCGATCGGTGCTATAAAACTTCATTGATTACTGTGTAAATGACACTGGCAGAGAAGGGGTTAACCAGTAGGGGGCGAGGAAGGGGTTAAGTGTTTCCTAGGGAGTGATTCTAACTATGGGGGGGCTGGACTACAAGTGACATGGCATTGATCGCTGCTCCCGATGACAGGGAACAGACGATCAGTGTCTTGTCACTAGGCAGAACAGGGAGATGCTTTGTTTACACAGGCATCCCACCGTTCTGCCGCTCCGTGTCACGATCGCAGGACCAGGGTGACCACATTTCCAAACTACCATTCAGGGAGACCCTCCCTTGCCAAAAATCAGCTTGTCCTGTAACGAATCACAGCACAGTGATTGGACACAAGAGGGCGGAATTTATTTCTCCAATCACAAGCAGGGGGCGGGGATTGTGCTCCTCCAGGCATTCCCGGCCAGGACAAGTACTGTCAGTGAGTAAAGCGGTGATGTGGTGGCATGCTGGTGAAGTCTCCGTGTGAACGTCACATGCTGGTGAAGTCTCCGTGTCAACGTCACATGCTGGTGAAGTCTCCGTGTGAACGCCACATGCTGCTGAAGCCTCCGTGTGAACGTCACATGCTGCTGAAGCCTCCGTGTGAACGTCACAGGCTGGTGAAGTCTCCTTGTGAACGTCACATGCTGGTGAAGTCTCCGTGTGAATGTCACATGCTGGTGAAGCCTCCGTGTGAACATCACATGCTGGTGAAGCCTCCGTGTGAACGTCACATGCTGGTGAAGTCTCTGTGTGAACGTCACATGCTGGTGAAGTCTCTGTGTGAACGTCACATGCTGGTGAAGCCTCCGTGTAAACGTCACGTGCTGGTGAAGCCTCCGTGTGAACGTCACATGCTGGTGGAGCCTCCGTGTGAACGTCACATGCTGGTGAAGTCTCTGTGTGAACGTCACATGCTGGTGAAGTCTCTGTGTGAACGTCACATGCTGGTGAAGCCTCCGTGTGAACGTCACATGCTGGTGAAGTCTCTGTGTGAACGTCACATGCTGGTGAAGTCTCTGTGTGAACGTCACATGCTGGTGAAGTCTCCGCTTAAACGTCACATGCTGGTGAAGCCTCTGAGTGAACGTCACATGCTGGTGAAGTCTCCGACATCAAGTCCACCGGTCCCGCGGGCACAGTCACAGAGCTCGCAGCAGCGAACTTCAAAGCGACGTATATATACGTTGCTTTGCGCAGCCCTGCCATTCTGCCCACGTATAAGTGGGTGACGTGGTCGGCAAGCGGCGGGGTTATTCTGCATAAAAAGTAAATTTCTACCAATCCTGTGCAGCCAGGTCTACGGATATAATGAGAATCTTTACAATACATTGTCATGTATGCCCCTGTATACACTTTGGCCCGGATTCAGATACAATTTACGGCGGCGTATCTCCAGATACGCTGCTGTAATTTAAAAACTGTGCCGTTGTATCCTTACGCCGATTCTCAAAGACAGATACGCTTAAAAAATAGGCTTTCCTCCTCCGACGTAACTTGCATACGCCGGCGTATAATTGTGTGCAATTTTAGGCTGGCCGCTAGGGGCGCTTCCGTAGATTTCCGCGTAGAATATGCAAATGACCTAGATACGCCGATTCAGTAACGTACGTGCGCCCGGCGCATTTTTTTACGTCGTTTACGTAAGCCTTTTTCCGGCGTAAAGTTACCCCTGCTATATGAGGCGTACGCAATGTTAAGTATGGACGTCGGGCCAGCGTCGAATTTTCTGTCGATTACGTCGTTTGCGTAAGTCGTTCGCGAATAGGGCTGTGTGCGTAATTTACGTTCACGTCGAAAGCATTGACTATTGCGGCGTAATTTGGAGCATGCGCACTGGGATACGTTCACGGCCGCTCGTTAGAAACGTCAATTGCGTGGGGTCACACATAATTTAAATAAAACACGCCCACATCTTCAACATTTGAATTAGGTGGGGCTTACGCCGGGTCTTATACGCTACGCCGCCGTAACTTCGGGCGCAGAATCTTTCTGGATACCATACACGGCTCACAAAGTTACGGCGGCGTAGCGTATAGGAGATACGCTACGCCCGCATAAAGATACACAATTGTATCTGAATCTGGGCCTTTGTGTCTTTCTCTGGCTTCTTCTGAATATAAGTGAAAGTTCTCGTTGGAGGAAACGTCTCCGATACGAATCTGTAACAGTCACTTCCTCCCGATATCATCTTCCGCTCGGCAGGTTCAATTATCAGCTTCTTGGCTGACGAATGTGTGGAAAGCCCGAAGGAAGAACCGCGTGCGGTGCGAGGGCGAGGAGAGACATTCAATAAATTGCACAAGCGGGGGGGGGGGGGGGGACGGTGACACAAGGGGGCCTACAGGAGATAAGGGACTTGTCAGTTAGGACAGTTATTATGTCATAGGGGGGGGGGGGAGTCCCCAAATCTTCTTCACTAGTTTCTATGAGACTTTTGTGGAGTTAAAGTGGTTGTTAACCCATTACAACCACTTAGACCTACAGGCAGGGCCGCCATCAGGGCCCCTTACACAGTGGGCCCCCTGGAGCTGAGAACCGGGGGGGGGGGGGGATTGGTGCTGCCGCCTCAAATTGAGAAGCGAGGGGGTGCCACTGCTAATTGAGAAGCAGGGGGTGCTGCCGCCGCGAATTAAGGTCGTGGGGGCTTTGGGTGCTGCTGAACAAAAGGTCAAAAGGTTGCCCTTGGGACCACTGGGCCCCTTACAAAAAAAAAATATATATATAGGCCCAGATTCTTAAAGGACTTACGACGGCGCAGCGCCATGTACGCCGTCGTAAGTCCTAATCTGACCCGTCGTATCTATGTGTCTGATTCTTAGAACCAGTTACGCATAGATATCCATTCGATCCAACAGGCGTAAGTCTCTTACGCCGTCGGATCTTAAGTGCATTTTTTTTTTTGCCCGCTAGGTGGCGCTTCTTCCGTCGAAATCCGCGTTGAGTATGCAAATTAGCTAGATAAGCGAATTCCCGAACGTACGAGCGGCTGACGCAGTAAAGTTACGACGTTTACGTTAGGCTTTTCCCGGCGTAAAGTTGCCCCTGCTTTATGAGGCGCAACCAATGTTAAGTATGGCCGTCGTTCCCGCGTCAAAATTTTAAAAAGTTACGTTGTTTGCGTAATTCGTCCGTGAATGGGGCTGGACGTCATTTACGTTCACGTCGAAACCAATGACGTCCTTGCGACGTCATTTAGAGCAATGCACACTGGGATATTTTACGGACGGCGCATGCGCAGTTCGTTCGGCGCGGGGACGCGCTTCATTTAAATGATACACGCCCCCTACCCGCCGAATTTGAATTCCGCCGGGTGATTTACGCTACGCCGCCGCATCTTTACAGGCAAGTGCTTTGTGTATAAAGCACTTGCCTGAAAAAATTGTGGCGGCGTAACGTAAATGACACACGTTACGCCGCCGCAGAGATACGCCCAGTGTACAAGAATCTGGGCCAAAATATATAAAAATAATTATTAAAAAAAAGGAGGGTTGTCATCCGGGGCCCTGGCGACCTCTGGGCCCCTGGGGACCTCTGGGCCCTTACAGGTGTACTGCCTGTACCCCCCTGATGGCGGCCCCTGTCTACAGGTAAGCCTAGATTAAGGCTTATCTGTAGGTGTGAGAAATATCTCCCAAACCTAAAAGGTTTAGGAGATATTTGCAGAAATGGCGACACTGATGTCTACGGAGACGCGATATCCGGAAGTCACCCCGGGAGAGAAATGGCGGCGTCAGAGGTGGTGAACGAGGGCCACTGCGGGGGCTTTGATCTCAGGTAAGTAATTCATAATGAACTAGTGCCTCGTCACTGGGGACCCGATGTGCGTTCCCCCGGCGGGCCACGATGTCCGCCGGGCACCCCCCGCGATTGCCCAGTAACTGAGCAGGACCGTGGATCTGTGGGTGTAAACACAGAGATCCACGTCCTGTCAGGGAGAGAGGAGACCAATGGTGTGTCCCTTATACATAGGGACACAGATCGGTCACCTCCCCCAGTCAGTCCCCTCCCCCTACAGTTAGAATCAATCCCTAGGAAACACATTAACCCCTTGATCGCCCCCTAGTGTTAACCCCTTCCCTGCCAGTCACATTTATACAGTAACCGGTGCATTTTTATAGCACTGATCGCTGTATAAACGTGAATGGTCCCAAAAATGTGTCAAAAGTGTCCAATGTGTCCGCCGTAATGTCGCAGTCACTATAAAATTCGCAGATCGCCGCCATTACTAGTGAAAAAAAATAAAATAATAAAAATGCAATAAAAGTATCCCCTATTTTATAGACACTATAGGCCAGATTCAGGTAGACTTACGACGGGCGTATCAGTAGATATTTAAGCGTATGCTCAAGCTGAGATACGCTTAAATATTGCTAAGATACGACCGGCGTAAGTCTCCTACGCCGTCGTATCTTAACTGCACATTTACGAATGCCCCCTGTATTCACAAAGAAGTTGCGCTCTAATTTATGGCGGCGTAGTGTAACTGGGCTGGCGTAAGCCCGCCTAATTCAAATGTGTAAGATGTGGGCGTGACGTATCCCAGTGTGGATGCTCCAAATTACGCCGCAAAGACTCATTGGTTTAGACGTGAACATTAATTACGCCCAGCCCCATTCACGGACGACTTACGCAAACGACGTAAAACGCGAAACATTTGACGCGGATCCGACGTCCATACTTAACATTGGCTGCGCCATCTTTTTGGTGGTTTATCTTTACGCCTGAAAACGCCTTACGTAAACGGCGTATCTTTACTGCGACGGGCAAGTGTACGTTCCTGAATAGGCGTATCTCGCTGATTTACGTATTCTAGGCGTAAATCAGCGTACACGCCCCTAGCAGGCTGGCGTATATAGACAGCTAAGATACAACGGCGCCGGCGGTCGTATCTTAGCAATATTTAAGCGTATCTCAATTTGAGAATACACTTAAATATACGACGGCGCAGATTCAGAGTTACGACGGCGTATCTACTAATACGCCGTCGTATCTCTACCTGAATCTGGCTACATAACTTTTGCGCAAACCAATTAATTTTATTGCTTATTGCGATTGTTTTACCAAAAATATGTTCAAGACTATATATCGGCCTAAACATGAGTGAAAAAAAAGGGATATTTTTTATAGCAAAAATTAAACAATATTGCTTTTTTTTCCGAAATTGTTGCTCTTCTTTTGTTGATAGCGCAAAATAATAAAAAAACGCAGAGGTGATCAAATACCACCAAAAGAAAGCTCTATTTGTGTTGAAAAAAGGACGCCAATTTTGTTTGGGAGCCACGTCGCGCGACCGCGCAATTGTCATTCAAAGTGCGACAGTGCTGAAGACGAAAAATTGGTTTGGGCAGGAAGGGGGTGAAAATGCCCGGTGTTGAAGTGGTTAAAGTGGCGTTTCAGCCAAAAAAAAACAAAAAACAGCAGCTACAAATACTTACCGTGTCGTGCCGACACTTACCTGTCCCGGAGTCCAGCGATGTCGGCACCCACGGCTGATGTTTCCATCAGCTGTCGGGTGCATGCCGCCACCATTGGCGGGTAGGGGAACCCAGCCGTGTAGCCTTTCGGCTTCACTCCAGGGACCCTACTGCGCATGCGCGAGGCCCCTCTCCTCTCTCCTTTTTGTTGCCAGCAGTTTTAGACATTAAAGCAGAGTTGCACCCAAAAGTGGAACTTACGCTCAACGGATTTCTCCCCCCCCCCCCTTTCAGTGCCATAATTGGCACCTTTTGGGGGGGGGGGGGTGCAGGATACCTATGAGGTATCCTTTCCCACTTCCGGGAGTCCTGGCCGCAGCCGGTGACGTCGGCGCGTGGGGGTTCCCTCCTCCTCCTCTTCCTCCCCCCGGCCACCAGGTGCCAATTGAAATAAATGGGACGGCGTGGCTATACTGACCGCAAGCTGGGGGTAAAACCGCAACGCTAGCGGCAGAATAGCACCGCAAAACTGGCGGTAAAGCAGCGCTAAATAAAGTGCCCCTTTACCGCCGCCGCCGCCGTCCCTGCCCCAGTGTGAAAGGGGCCCAAGTTATTATTTCGAATTTTCATTCTTTCGATTTTTTGCATTTTCTTTCCAATTATCAGATTTTCGGTTTTTCGAATTTCCGAATTTTTGGTTTTTCGAATTTCCGAGTTTCGCTCACAATGAATGACCCCCCCAAAAAAACGTATGAAACTAAAACAAACACATTTCTGGATGGTGCACATGTCTAGAGGTTATCGATTGAGTGGCTAGGAAAGTACACAGAGTCCGCCGGACACACGCGCGTGCGCTCCCCCGGGATGCAGCGTTCACGCGCGTGTGCCCAAAAAGGTGAACGGCGGGCACCATGCTGTGCTTTCGGCTGTTCACTCAGCGTTGTGTTAGGAAAGCAAAGGAATTCCTAACTGAACCGCCTCTCAGCCAATCAGGTGCTCGGGTCTGTTTCCTGTCACCTGATTGGCTGAAACATCAGGCGCTGTGATTGGACGCCTGAAAGAGAGGACAGAAGAAGACATCGAGGACGTGCAGGACACCGCTGCTGACCCGCTCTGAGTCAGATAAGTGCTGGGCAATGCACACTGGCAGCATTTGGGCTGTGTTTGATGGGCACAGTAGCTGCGTTTGGTTGGCACAGTGGCTGTGTTTGATGGGCACAGTGGCTGTGTTTGATGGGCACAGTGGCTGCGTTTGATGGGCACAGTGGCTGGGCTTGATGGGCACAGTGGCTGCATTTGATGGGCACAGTGGCTGCGTTTGATGGGCACAGTGGCTGGGGTTGATGGGCACAGAGGCTGCGTTTGATGGGCACAGTGGCTGTGTTTGATGGGCACAGTAGCTACATTTGATGGGCATAGTGGCTGCGTTTGATAGACACAGTGGCTGCATTTGATGGGCACAGTGGCTGGGGTTGATGGGCACAGTGGCTGCATTTGATGGGCACAGTGGCTGTGTTTGATGGGCACAGTGGCTGCGTTTGATGGGCACAGTGGCTGCGTTCGATGAGCACAGTGGCTGTGTTTTATGGGCACAGTGGCTCCGTTTGATGGGTACATTCGCTGCGTTTGATGGCACAGTGGCTGCGTTTTATGGGCACAGTGGCTGCGTTTGATGGGCACAGTAGCTGTGTTTGGGCACAGTTGCAATGTTTGATGGCACAGTAGCTGCGTTTGATGGCACAGTGGCTGTGTTTGATGGCACAGTGGCTGCGTTTGAGGGCACAGTGGCTGCGTTTGATGGGCACAGTAGCTGTGTTTGGGCACAGTGGCTGTGTTTGATGGGCACAGTGGCTGTGTTTGATGGGCACAGTGGCTGCAATTGATGGTTGTTTGTGCCCCACTCCCATGCCTTTAGCTTTAGCAAAACCTCCTGGAGTATCGGAGTCATGCCGCCTACACACGATCATTTTTCAGCGTGAAAAAAACTTTTTCCAACTGCATCATTAAAACGGCGTTGCCCACACACCATCGTTTTTTAAAAATGCTCTAGCAAATCACGGTGACGTACAACACGTACGACGGCACTATAAAGGGGAAGTTCCATGCGGATGGCGCCGCCCTTGGGGCTGCTTTAGCTGATTTCATGTTAGTAAAAGACGATTTGCGCTTTTCTGTCTGTTACAGCGTGATGAATGTGCTTACTCCATTACGAACGCTGGTTTTACCAGAACGAGCGCTCCCGTCTCATAACTTGCTTCTGACCATGCGCGGGTTTTTTACGTCGTTTTAGCCCACACACGATCATTTTTTACAACCCAAAAAACGACATTGTTTAAAACGACGTTAAAAAAATGCAGCATGTTCGAAAAAATTGTAGTTTTTTTCAGAACCATCATCGTTTTAAATGACGTTTTTTAAAAACAATGTTTTTTTTTATGACGAAAAATGTTCGTGTGTACGCGGCATTAGAGCCATGTAGTCTGTGGCCTATATCTGAAGTGTTCTACCCATTGTAAGGGGAGATCTGGAAGAGCTGTAATATGAGCTGCCAGCAGGGCCGCCATCAGGGGGGTACAGGCAGTACACCTGTAAGGGGCCCGGAGGTCCCCAGGGGCCCGGATGGCAACCCCCTTTTTTTATTTATTTTTTATAAAAAATATATATATTTTTTTTAATATATTTTTATTTTATTTTTTACTAAAGGGACAATTTTTTTTTTTTTTAGGGGTCAGTCCGGAGATCCCCAGGGCCCCAGATGACAACCCCCCCTTTTTTTATAAAAACAAATCTTTTTTTTATATATTTTTTTTATTTCTATATATATATTTTTTTACAAATGTTTATTTATTTTTTTATATATTTTTTTTATTTCTTTTTTATTAAAGGGCCCAGAGGTTTCTTTTTTTTAATTATTTATTAAAGGGCCCCAGATGGCAACCCCCCTTTTTAAAAAAAACAAATATATATATTTTTTATTTTTATTTTTTAAAGGGCCCAGAGGTCCCCAGGGCCCCAGATGGCTACCCCCCTTTTTTTATATAGATTTGTCTTTACTTTTTTTGTAAAGGGCCCCCCCTGCTTCTCAACTCGCGGCCCAGAGGTCCCGGATGGCAACCCCCCTTTTTTGTAATTTTTTTTATAAAAAAAAAATTGTATATATATATATATATATATATACATATATATATATATATATATATACACATATATATATTTAGATATATTTATTTATTTTTTATTAAAGGGCCCAGAGGTCCCCAGGGCTCCCGGATGGCTACCCCCCTTCTTTATACATATTTATTTTATTTCTTATTTTTTTGTAAAGGCCCCCCCCCCCCCGCTTCTCAATTCGCAGCACAGCCCCCCCTTCTCAATTTCAGGCGGCATCACCCCCCACCCCCGGTTCTCTGCTTCAGGAGGCATGGGCTGTGTAAGGGGCCCCATAATTCCTGATGGCGGCCCTGGCTGCTGGATCAATGGGGCAAAAGGAATTCAAAGCCTGAAGGGCGCCCTCCAGCAACGGGTCAGCATCATTCAAGCGGTCGGCTAATTTTTAACAATAAACCCCTAAATAAACCTATTATACTATTATTTATAGGAGATAAAAGTACAAAAAAAATGTAATGAAACTTATATGAAAAAGATGATTTTTCCAAAAACCAAAATCTACCACTTTGAATTAAAAAACCCTTGTAAAAAAAAAAAAGCAAAAAAAAAGCAAAAGAGAGCCTCTGGTATACATTCTCTGAAAGTATTCGACGCGGAAAGTTGCAGCCGACATACATTTCTTATAAGGAAGTCCCCGGAGTAAATAAAAGGATGAAGTATTGTGAGACTCGGCTCCTCAGAACTTCCAAAGAAACTGAATCATTGCCAATCGCTGTGTCAGAAAGTCAGTAAATATATCATAGAAGGACGGGAACGCTTCCAACGCTCAGCGCAACCGACAAATGGCAGAACAACTTTATTCAAGTAATTAATTGCAATGTTATAATTAATACGATCAAATTATTTTTAAAATTCTATTAATTCGATATATTTTTTTATGAGATATGTACAGTTTGTATATATGTAAAATAAAATATTACTTTAATTCAAATGTTTCCTTTTATTGGTTGAACTAGATGGTCTTTTTTTCAACCAGACTAACAATGTTAATTGTAAACTATCTTTAATTTAATATTATTTTTATTTTCAAATTAATTGAAATGTTAATATTATTATAAATGTTTATTATTTTTAATCATCTTATTATGATTAATATTATTATTATTTTTATTATTATTATTATTATTATTATTATTATTATTAATAATAATAATAATAATAATAATAATACTTTTATTATCAAATTTACAAAATTATATTGCTGCAATTCATGATTGGACATAAATAATGTGGGGATGGTATTTTTTTCAACCAGACCAACTATGTTAATTGTAAACTATTTTTAATTTAATATTATTTTTATTTTCAAATTAATAAAAATGTTAATATTATTATAAATGTTTATTATTTTTAATATTATTATTATTATTATTATTATTATAAATGTTTATTATTTTTAATCGTATTATTATTATTATTATTATTATTATTATTATTATTATTATTATTAATAATAATAATAATAATAATTTTATTATCAAATTTATAAAATTATATTGCTGCAATTCATGATTGGACATAAATAAGGTGGGGATGGTATTTTTTTTCAACCAGACTAACTATGTTATTTGTAAACTATTTTTTATTTAATATTATTTTTATTTTCAAATTAATGTAAATGTTAATATTATTATAAATGTTTATTATTTTTAATCTTATTATTGTTATTATTATTATTATTATTATTATTATTAATAATAATAATAATAATAATAATAATTTTATTATCACATTTACAAAATTATATTGCCCCAATCCATGATTGGACATAAATAGAGTGGGGATGGTATTTTTTTCAACCAGAATAACTATGTTAATTGTAAACTATTTTTAATTGATTATTATTTTGATTTTCAAATTAATTTAAGTGTTAATAATATCAATCTGTATTTTAAATATTGTTATTAATATTATTATAATTAATTAGATTGGGGCAATATCATTTTGTAAATGGCTGAGCATTTAGGGGCGCCAATAGGCGATAAAGTATGACAAAATGGCACCGAGCAGCGCGTTTCGTCACTGGTGCAGCAACTTTCTCAAGCTAGCTGTGAAGACTGAAATCATCCCCATCAGAGGCCCCCTTACATCAACTGTCCCCATCAGAGTCCCCCTTACATCAAGTGTCCACATCAGAGTCCCCCTTACATCAAATGTCCCCATCAGAGCCCCCTTACATCAAATGTCCCCATCAGAGGCCCCCTTACATCAACTGTCCCCATCAGAGTCCCCTTACATCAACTGTCCCCATCAGAGCCCCCCTTACATCAACTGTCCCCATCAGAGCCCCCTTACATCAAATGTCCCCATCAGAGCCCCCCTTACATCAAATGTCCCCATCAGAGGCCCCCTTACATCAACTGTCCCCATCAGAGTCCCCTTACATCAACTGTCCCCATCAGAGCCCCCCTTACATCAACTGTCCCCATCAGAGTTCCCCTTACATCAACTGTCCCCATCAGAGCTCCCCTTACATCAACTGTCCTCATCAGAGGCCCCCTTACATCAACTGTCCCCATCAGAGCTCCCCTTATATCAACTGTCCCCATCAGAGCCCCCCTTACATCAACTGTCCTTATCGGAGCCCCCCTTACATCAACTGTCCCCATCAGAGGCCCCTTACATCAACTGTCCCCATCAGAGCTCCCCTTACATCAACTGTCCCCATCAGAGCTCCCCTTACATCAACTGTCCCCATCAGAGCTCCCCTTACATCAACTGTCCCCATCAGAGCCCCCTTACATCAACTGTCCCCATCAGAGCTCCCCTTACATCAACTGTCCCCATCAGAGCTCCCCTTACATCAACTGTCCCCATCAGAGCCCCCTTACATCAACTGTCCCCATCAGAGCTCCCCTTATATCAACTGTCACCATCAGAGCCCCCCTTACATCAACTGTCCTTATCGGAGCCCCCTTACATCAACTGTCCCCATCAGAGTCCCCTTACATCAACTGTCCCCATCAGAGCCCCCCTTACATCAACTGTCCCCATCAGAGTTCCCCTTACATCAACTGTCCCCATCAGAGCTCCCCTTACATCAACTGTCCTCATCAGAGGCCCCCCTTACATCAACTGTCCCCATCAGAGCTCCCCTTATATCAACTGTCCCCATCAGAGCCCCCCTTACATCAACTGTCCTTATCGGAGCCCCCTTACATCAACTGTCCCCATCAGAGGCCCCTTACATCAACTGTCCCCATCAGAGCTCCCCTTACATCAACTGTCCCCATCAGAGCTCCCCTTACATCAACTGTCCCCATCAGAGCCCCCTTACATCAACTGTCCCCATCAGAGCTCCCCTTACATCAACTGTCCCCATCAGAGCTCCCTTACATCAGCTGTCCCCATCAGAGGCCCCCTTACATCAAATGTCCCCATCAGAGGCCCCCTTACATCAACTGTCCCCATCAGAGCTCCCCTTACATCAACTGTCCCCATCAGAGACCCCCTTATATTAACTGTCCCCATCAGAGCCCCCTTACATCAACTGTCCTTATCAGAGACCCCCTTACATCAACTGTCCCCTTTAGAGCCCCCCTTACATCAGCTGTCCCCATCAGAGCCCCCCTTACATCAACTGTCCCCATCAGAGCCCCCTTACATCAGCTGTCCCCATCAGAGCCCCCCTTACATCAACTGTCCCCATCAGAGACCCGCTTACATCAACTGTCCCCATCAGAGACCCCCTTACATCAACTGTTCTTATCAGAGCCCCCCTTACATCAACTATCCCCATCAGAGACCCTCTTACATCAACTGTCCTTATCGGAGCCCCCCTTACATCAACTGTCCCCATCAGAGGCCCCCTTACATCAACTGTCCCCATCAGAGCCCCCCTTATATCAACTGTCCCCATCAGAGCCCCCTTACATCAACTGTCGCCATCAGAGTCCCCCTTACATCAACTGTCCCCATCAGAGCCCCCCTTCCATCAACTGTCCCCATGAGATTCCCCCTTACGTCAACTGTCCCCATCAGAGGCCCCCTTACATCAACTGTCCTTATCAGAGACCCCCTTATATTAACTGTCCCCATCAGAGTCCCCCTTACATCAACTGTCCCCATCAGAGTCCCCCTTACATCAACTTTCCCCATCTGAGCCCCCTTACATCAACTGTCCCCATCTGAGCCCCCTTACATCAACTGTCCCCATCAGAGCTCCCCTTACATCAACTGTCCCCATCAGAGCCCCCTTACATCAACTGTCCCCATCAGAGCCCTCTTACATCAACTGTCCTTATCAGAGACCCCCTTACATCAACTATCCCCATCAGAGACCCTCTTACATCAACTGTCCTTATCGGAGCCCCCTTACATCAACTGTCCCCATCAGAGGCCCCCTTACATCAACTGTCCCCATCAGAGCCCCCCTTATATCAACTGTCCCCATCAGAGCCCCCCCTTACATCAACTGTCCCCATCAGAGGCCCCCTTACATCAACTGTCGCCATCAGAGTCCCCCTTACATCAACTGTCCCCATCAGAGGCCCCCTTACATCAACTGTCCCCATCAGAGACCCCTTTACATCAACTGTCCCCATCAGAGACCCCCTTACATCAACTGTCCTTATCGGAGCCCCCCTTACATGAACTGTCCCCGTCAGAGGCCCCCTTACATCAACTGTCCCCATCAGAGCTCCCTTTACATCAACTGTCCCCATCAGAGCCCCCCTTACATCAACTGTCCCCATCAGAGCTCCCTTACATCAACTGTCCCCATCAGAGTGCCCCCTTGCATCAACTGTCCCCATCAGAGCCCCCCTTATTTCAACTGTCCCCATCAGAGCCCCCCTTACATGAACTGTCCCCATCAGAGCTTCCTTACATCAACTGCCCCCATCAGAGTCCCCCTTCCATCAACTGCCCCCATCAGAGTCCCCCTTTCGTCAACTGTCCCCATCAGAGTCCCCCTTACGTCAACTGTCCCAATCGGAGACCCGCTTACATCAACTGTCCCCATCAGAGCCTCCCTTACATCAACTGCCCCCATCAGAGTCCCCCTTACGTCAACTGTCCCAATCAGAGACCCGCTTACATCAACTGTCCCCATCAGAGTCCCCCTTACGTCAACTGTCCCCATCAGAGCTTCCTTACATCAACTGTCCCCATCAGAGCTTCCTTACATCAACTGTCCCCATCAGAGTCCCCCTTACGTCAACTGTCCCCATCAGAGTCCCCCTTACGTCAACTGTCACCTGATTATATGCATTTATTGCAATTTTTTTCCACCATATTGGACTTTCCCTTTAAGCCCATTGGTGTAGCTCTTATTTCATTCTAAGCCACTCCCTTTTAGTTGAGATAACTTCTGGTAGTTTTGGGCCGTAGTTCCGAGAACCTCCTCAGCCGCGGAGCCGTTTCACGTTGTCTAGGAAGCGCAGTGACAAATATTGTGATATAAGGAACGGTATGTAACCTTTGGTGTTGGTAGAACGCGGCCCATTGTCCTATTACTGAGCTCCAGGCATTCTGAATCACCTCGCTGGTATTTATTCAAACATTTTATAATCTTTACACACTGACCATAAAAAGACAAAATAATCCCGAGGCGTGGAGGGGACCGAGGTGCATGCAGGAAGGGTGGGGAGATCTGTCTCGAACGTTGGAATGGTCGTGAAGCTCCCATTGGACGGCCGACACTGGAAGGGCGCAGGATTCCACGGCAAAGCTGGAAGTTCAACGTTTGGTCTGGATCGGGAAACAGATCCGAAGGGTAACAGTGAAGACCAGGCCACCGTAGGTTGTGGTGATCTAACACACCATGAACTGAGGTCCCATCCCAGTCCTGTAGGGTCAGACCAAGGACCAATGGCGTCACTAAGGGGGGGCCAAAGTGGGCCCTGACCCCCCCCCCCTCAACATTATGCTGTGACCCACCATGTCCCCCCCAATTAAAACACATTTTTGTTTCTATGTGTAGGGGTGCCCCGCATTGGACACAAGCTCTCTTGAGAGGCAGAGCGTCCTGACAGCTCCTGCAGGGGATTTCTCCCCCCTCCCTCTGTTCCATGACACTGTGCAGAATAGGAGAGACACTCGCACAGCCAAGGCCGCCAATCTGTAGCCCTGTGCCCTATAAGGCCTCACTGTAGGGATGAAGACTTTCACATGTTTTCCATATTCTTCGATACCTGCAGCCCCATTCTTTACAGAGCTCAATAGCACAAGCTGAAATGTATGCACAAAAATGAAGCGAAAGGGTGGGTGACTCTGTGTTCTCATTCTCTCCTCTCCCTTTTTCCTCCTCCAAGTTCTCTTCCGCCATTCTCTTCTTGTGTCTGTGTCTCCTCTCCTCCAGTCCAAACTCTCTCCTCATGTTCTACAGCACCCATGTCTCCTCTCCTCCAGTCCTCATTCTCTTCTATACCCTTGTCCTTTTTTGATACCTTTGTTTTCCCCTGGGCTAGCTCTCTCCCCTTGAACCTGCTATGGCACCTGTGTCTATTCTCCTCCGGTTCTCAGTCCTCACTCCCCCCCTCCCCAAGTCCACACTCTCTTCTCCGATCTTTCTTGGGAACCCCACGTCTCCTCTTTCATGGTCCCAAATCTATTCTCCTATCCTATGGAACCCATGTCTCCTCTCCCTTAGTCCACATGCTCTTCTCCCATCCTTCTTTGGAACCCATGTCTCCTCTCCCTTAGTCCACATGCTCTTCTCCCATCCTTCTATGGAACTCATGTCTCCTCTCCCTTAGTCCACACGCTCTTCTCCCATCCTTCTTTCGAACCCATGTCTCCTCTCATTCCCTTCTCCTATCCTCCTCTGGAACCCCTGTGTTCTCTCCCCCAGTCCACATTCTCTTCACCCATCCTTCTTTGAAAACCACGTCTCCTCTTCCCCAGTCCTAACTCTCTTCTCCGATCCTCCTCTGGAACCCATGTCTCCTCTTTCATGGTCCTAACTCTCTTCTCCTATTCTCCTCTGGAACCCATGTGTTCTCTCATTCCCTTCTCCTATCCTCCTCTGGAACCCCTGTGTTCTCTTCCCCAGTCCACATTCTCTTCACCCATCCTTCTTTGAAAGCCATGTCTCCTCTTCCCCAGTCCTAACCTATCCTTCTTGGGAACCCATGTCTCTTCTTTCATGGTCCTAACTCTCTTCTCCTCCTCTGGAACCCATGACTCCTCTCATTCCCTTCTCCTATCCTCCTCTTGAACCTCTGTGTTCTCTCCCCCAGTCCACATTCTCTTCACCCATCCTTCTTTGGAACCCATGCCTACTCTTTCCCAGTCCTAACTCTCTTCTCCTATCCTTCTTGGGAACCCATGTCTCTTCTTTCATGGTCCTAACTCTCTTCTCCTATCCTCCTCTGGAACCCATGACTCCTCTCATTCCCATCTCCTATCCTCCTCTGGAACCCCTGTGTTCTCTGCCTCAGTCCACATTCTCCTCACCCATCCTTCTTTAAAAAACCACATCTCCTCTTCCCCAGTCCTAACTCTCTTCTCCTATTCTCCTCTGGAACCCATGCATTCTCTGCCCCATGCTTCCTCCTCCCAAACCCCAACTCTCTTTTCCTATCCTCTGGAACCCCTGTGTTCTCTCCTCCAGTCCACATTCTCTTCACCCATCCTTTAAAACCCACATCTACTCTTCCCCAGTCCTAACTCTCTTCTCCTATCCTCCTCTGGAACCCCTGTGTTCTCTCCCCCAGTCCACATTCTCCTCACCCATCCTTCTTTGGAACCCATGCCTCATCTTTCCAAGTCCCAACTCTCTTCTCCTATCCTCCTCTGCAACCTACGTCTCCTCTTCCCCAGTCCTAACTCTCTTCTCTGATCCTTCTTAGTAACCCATGTGTCCTCTTTCATGGTCCTAACTCTCTTCTCCTATCCTCCTCTGGAACCCCTGTGTTCTCTGCCCCATGCTTCCTCCTCCCAAACCCCAACTCTCTTCTCCTATCCTCCTCTGGAACCCCTGTGTTCTCTGCCCCATGCTTCCTCCTCCCAAACCCCAACTCTCTTCTCCTATCCTCCTCTGGAACCCCTGTGTTCTCTGCC
Organism: Rana temporaria; assembly: GCF_905171775.1. Lineage (NCBI taxonomy): Eukaryota > Metazoa > Chordata > Amphibia > Anura > Ranidae > Rana > Rana temporaria. The sequence goes on along the minus strand of NC_053490.1, from coordinate 538,553,496 downwards.
CCATGCTTCCTCCTCCCAAACCCCAACTCTCTTCTCCTATCCTCCTCTGGAACCCCTGTGTTCTCTCCCCCAGTCCACATTCTCCTCACCCATCCTTCTTTGAAAACCACATCTCCTCTTCCCCAGTCCTAACTCTCTTCTCCGATGCTTCTTGGGAACCCATGTCTCCTCTTTCATGGTCCTAACTCTCTTCTCCGATCCTCCTCTGGAACCCATGTCTCCTCTTTCATGGTCCTAACTCTCTTCTCCTATCCTCCTCTGGAACCCATGTCTCTTTCATGGTCCTAACTCTCTTCTCCTATCCTCCTCTGGAACCCATGTCTCTTTCATGGTCCTAACTCTCTTCTCCTATTCTCCTCTGGAACCCATGTGTTCTCTGCCCCATGCCTCCTCCTCCCAAGCCCCAACTCTCTTCTCCTATCCTCCTCTGGAACCCCTGTGTACTCTCCCCCAGTCCACATTCTCCTCACCCATCCTTCTTTAAAAAACACATCTCCTCTTCCGCAGTCCTAACTCTCTTCTCCTATTCTCCTCTGGAACCCATGTGTTCTCTGCCCATTGCTTCCTCCTCCCAAACCCCAACTCTCTTTTCCTATCCTCTGGAACCCCTGTGTTCTCTCCTCCAGTCCACATTCTCTTCACCCATCCTTTGAAACCCACGTCTACTCTTCCCCAGTCCTAACTCTCTTCTCCTATCCTCCTCTGGAACCCCTGCGTTATTTCCCCCAGTCCACATTCTCCTCATCCATCCTTCTTTGGAACCCATGCCTCCTCTTCCTCAGTCCTAACTATCTTCTCCGATCCTTCTTGGGAACCCATGTCTCCTAATTCATGGTCCTAACTCTCTTCTCCTATCCTCCTCTGGAACCTCTGTGTTCTCTGCCCCATGCTTTCTCCTCCCAAACCCCAACTCTCTTCTCCTATCCTCCTCTGGAACCCCTGTGTTCTCTCCCTCAGTCCACATTCTCCTCACCCATCCTTCTTTAAAAAAAACACATCTCCTCTTCCGCAGTCCTAACTCTCTTCTCCTATCCTCCTCTGGAACCCATGACTGCTCTCATTCCCATCTCCTATTCTCCTCTGGAACCCATGTGTTCTCTGCCCATTGCTTCCTCCTCCCAAACCCCAACTCTCTTTTCCTATCCTCTGGAACCCCTGTGTTCTCTCCTCCAGTCCACATTCTCTTCACCCATCCTTCTTTGGAACCCATGCCTCCTCTTCCCAAGTCCCAACTCTCTCCTATCCTCCTCTGGAGTGGAACCCATGTCTCCTCTTTCATGCTCCTAACTCTCTTCTCCTCCTCTGGAACACATGACTCCTCTCATTCTCTTCTCCTATCCTCCTCTGGAACCCCTGTGTTCTCTCCCCCAGTCCACATTCTCCTCACCCATCCTTCTTTGAAAGCCATGTCTCCTCTTCCCCAGTCCTTACTCTCTTCTCCAATCCTTCTTGGGAACCCATGGCTCCTCTTTCATGGTCCTAACTCTCTTCTCCTATCCTCCTCTGGAACCCATGTCACCTCCCCCTCAATCCACACACTCTTCTCCCATCCTTCGTTGGAACCCATGTCTCTTCTTCCCTGGTTCTCTTTTCCTCCTCTGAACCCATTGTAACATTGTAACATTGTAACTTTGTAGCAAATGACAAGGTGTGATGTGCAGCAGGGGGCTGATCTGTGTCAGACATTTGTGAACACAGCCAAGAACTTCCTTTGCACTGGCCCAGCATTTAAGTCGAGGAAGTAGATGGTGACCTTGGATGATGCTTAAACAAAGATGGTGCCGTCCTTCTGGAGAGAAAATCAGCTGAAGGCATTGCCAGAGGGATTAGTGGCATGTTACTCAGCACAGATGTGGATTCATCTACATGAATGATGACAGGTCCTCTTCGTGAGCACCCATGCTTTGAATAGTAGAAGTAGAAGCTCATTGTTGTTGGAAGAAACACAGAGCCACTTTGGAGGTGACGCATTGGCGCTGCAAATAGCAGGCGTACCCCCCGGCAGAGGGTTAGACTCGTGCTGAATCGGATGTTTCCAATGAGTCTCGCTGTATTTTGTAGGTCACGCCTCGCTGGAGGCCATCTCTCTGTGCAGCAGACCTCAATGTTCACACATACCGAACATCCAGATCTGTGGAGAAAAATGTGCAAGCTAAGCGAAACTCCGCCCCCAGAGCTGCGACAATCAATCACAGGCGTCAGGAGGAAAGTGGGGACACGCCATTGTGCGTTCATTATAATGGTCCCTAAAGAGACCCCATCAGTCACCTAATATCATCCAAATAGATGTTTCCTGCAGTAGAAGGCTGACTATACCTGGCTCCTCCCAGTGGTGACAGGGTCTCTTTAAGGATAATTATTCCTGACTCCTCCCATTGGTGACAGGGTCTCTTTAAGGATAATTATTCCTGACTCCTCCCAGTGGTGACAGGGTCTCTTTAAGGATGACTATTCCTGACTCCTCCCAGTGGTGACAGGGTCTCTTTAAGGATGATTATTCCTGACTCCTCCCAGTGGTGACAGGTTATCTTTAAGGATGACTATACCTGACTCCTCCCAGTGGTGACAGGGTCTCTTTAAGGCTGACTATTCCTGACTCCTCCCAGTGGTGACAGGGTCTCTTTAAGGCTGACTATTCCTGACTCCTCCCAGTGGTGACAGGGTCTCTTTCAGGATAATTATTCCTGACTCCTCCCAGTGGTGACAGGGTCTCTTTAAGGATGACTATTCCTGACTCCTCCCAGTGGTGACAGGGTCTCTTTAAGGATGATTATTCCTGACTCCTCCCAGTGGTGACAGGGTCTCTTTCAGAATAATTATTCCTGACTCCTCCCAGTGGTGACAGGGTTTCTTTAAGGATGACTATTCCTGACTCCTCCCAGTGGTGACAGGGTCTCTTTAAGGCTGACAATACCTGACTCCTCCCAGTGGTGACAGGGTCTCTTTAAGGATGACTATTCCTGACTCCTCCCAGTGGTGACAGGGTCTCTTTAAGGCTGACTATTCCTGACTCCTCCCAGTGGTGACAGGTTCTCTTTAAGGCTGACTACTCCTGACTCCTCCCAGTGGTGACGGGGTCTCTTTAAGGCTGACTATTCCTGACTCCTCCCAGTGGTGACAGGTTCTCTTTAATGTTGACTATTCCTGACTCCTCCCAGTGGTGACAGGGTCTCTTTAAGGATGACTATTCCTGACTCCTCCCAGTGGTGACAGGGTCTCTTTAAGGATGACTATTCCTGACTCCTCCCAGTGGTGACAGGGTCTCTTTAAGGATGACTATTCCTGACTCCTCCCAGTGGTGACAGGGTCTCTTTAAGGATGACTATACCTGACTCCTCCCAGTGGTGACAGGGTCTCTTTAAGGCTGACTATACCTGACTCCTCCCAGTGGTGACAGGGTCTCTTTCAGGATAATTATTCCTGACTCCTCCCAGTGGTGACAGGGTCTCTTTAAGGATAATTATTCCTGACTCCTCCCAGTGGTGACAGGGTCTCTTTAAGGATGACTATTCCTGACTCCTCCCAGTGGTGACAGGGTCTCTTTCAGGATAATTATTCCTGACTCCTCCCAGTGATGACAGGGTCTCTTTAAGGGTGACTATTCCTGACTCCTCCCAGTGGTGACAGGGTCTCTTTAAGGATGACTATTCCTGACTCCTCCCAGTGGTGACAGGGTCTCTTTAAGGATGATTATTCCTGACTCCTCCCAGTGATGACAGGGTCTCTTTCAGGATAATTATTCCTGACTCCGCCCAGTGGTGACAGCCAGAGTTGATATAAATAAGCATGATTCTGAAAAGTTCAAATGACCAGATGATGGTACAATACAAGGCATATATTGGCTCTACGCGTTTCGTGGTGAAAAACCACTCGTCAGGAGCAGGAGGCACGTGATGGATCTACAATAAAGAATAAAAATAAAAAAAAGGTCTAAATATTCTGTCATGTAGCATAATGAGAGAGGGGGAACCCCCCCCCCCAACCTGGGGAACCCCCCCCAACACCCCCCCCCCCACCACCACATGTTATTAACAGAAAAAGCAGCAATTTTTTAACATGATAAGGAAACACCAACAACACCCAGAACAAGTCACTTTCCCTCTTTACACATAAAAAGTCAACACAAGACGAATGATCCTCCCTCTGATGACAGGTTCTCTGTAGTGCTAACCCCTCCCACTAATGACTGACTCCTCCCTCCTCCTGTCATCAGAGGGTGGAGTCAGACTTAAAGAGAACCTGTCATCAGAGGGAGGAGTCAGCCTTAAAGAGAACCTGTCATCAGAGGGAGGAGTCAGCCTTAAAGAGAACCTGTCATCAGAGGGTGGAGTCAGCCTTAAAGAGAACCTGTCATCAGAGGGCGGAGTCAGCCTTAAAGAGAACCTGTCATTAGAGGGCGGAGTCAGCCTTAAAGAGAACCTGTCATCAGAGGGAGGAGTCAGCCTTAAAGAGAACCTGTCATCAGAGGGAGGAGTCAGCCTTAAAGAGAACCTGTCATCAGAGGGCGGAGTCAGACTTAAAGAGAACCTGTCATCAGAGGGCGGAGTCAGACTTAAAGAGAACTTGTCATCAGAGGGTGGAGTCAGACTTAAATAAAACCTGTCATCAGTGGGAGGGGTTTAGCCTTAAAGAGAACCTGTCTTCAGAGGGCGGAGTCAGCCTTAAATAGAACCTGTCATCAGAGGGTGGAGTCAGCCTTAAATAGATCCTGTCATCAGAAGGCGGAGTCAGCCTTAAAGAGAACCTGTCATCAGAGGGCGGAGTCAGACTTAAAGAGAACCTGTCATCAGAGGCCGGAGTCAGCCTTAAAGAGAACCTGTCATCAGAGGGCGGAGTCAGCCTTAAAGAGAACCTGTCATAAGAGGGCGGAGTCAGACTTAAAGAGAACTTTTCATCAGAGGGTGGAGTCAGACTTAAATAAAACCTGTCATCAGTGGGAGGGGTTTAGCCTTAAAGAGAACCTGTCTTCAGAGGGCGGAGTCAGCCTTAAATAGAACCTGTCATCAGAGGGTGGAGTCAGCATTAATGAGAAACTGTCATCAGAGGGTGGAGTCAGCCTTAAATAGAACCTGTCATCAGAGGGCGGAGTCAGCCTTAAATAGAACCTGCCATCAGTGGGAGGAGTCAGCCTTAAAGAGAACCTGCCATCAGAGGGAGGAGTCAGCCTTAAAGAGAACCTGTCATCAGAGGGAGTTGATAAGAACATAATATACAATCTTTCTACCATCAACTATGTAACAGGAGAACAATCCCAACATCCCCCCCCCCCCCATCCTATTCAATCAGGCAGGACTCGGTATTACATAGTTCATGGTGGAGATTGTACAGTGTATAATCTCCCTTAAAGTAGAATTAAAGGAACATCTTTTTATTTTGTTTATGGATGGAGTATGGGGGGGGGGGGGTGTCCATCTGACTGTCCCCTATCTGCTCCTAGCGGTGACAGGTTCCCTTTAAGGGGGGGCGTGTCTATCTGACTGTCCCCTATCTGCTCCTAGCGGTGACAGGTTCCCTTTAAGGGGGGGGAGTGTCCATCTGACTGTCCCCTATCTGCTCCTAGCGGTGACAGGTTCCCTTTAAGGGGGGGGGGAGTGTCCATCTGACTTTCCCCTATCTGCTCCTAGCGGTGACAGGTTCCCTTTAAGGCTGGCTCCGCCCTCCGGTGACAGCCCCTCCTCTAATCATAACTCTCCCGGGAACAGATGATGGTTACATTGTATCAATCGGCGCTCTCCTCTCATTGGCGGAGCGCGCGCTCCCAGCCCCTCCCACAGACACGCAGCCGTGCCGGAGTAGCCCCGCCCACTGTGTACGGGTCTCCCCGGCAACCATTGACGGCGGCGGCGGAGGGATCCATCGCACTGTGATAGGTGAGGAAATAGTCCGCCGGGGGGTCCCGGGGATTTGGCGGGGCGGGAGGGTGACAGGAACGGGGAGATGTGAGGCCGGGTGTTGTCTCCGGGTGATGAAGGAAGCGGGAGATGTGTGTGGGGGTGAGGAGGGGGAGGAGGCGGAGGGATATGTGTGGGGGGTGTGAGGTGTCCGGTGAGGAGGATATAAGAGAGGCGGGAGGGAGGACGGAGCGGTAGAGTGCAGTGATAGTGACATCCCGGAGTACTGAGAAGTCTGAGACACCCGCATCACCCCTGATAGGTGAGTCACACCCCCAACCAGGGGCCCCTTCTCCCCCCCCAGGGGCCACAGCTAGCCGACCCGACTGTACCCTGCATGGTGCTGGAGTACTACAAGTCCCAGCGTGCCTGTGTCCTCCCCTTATGGAACTACAAGTCTCCGCATGCCTGTGTCCTCCCCTTGTGGCACTACAAGTCCCAGCGTGCCTGTGTCCTCCCCTTGTGGCACTACAAGTCCCAGCGTGCCTGTGTCCTCCCCTTGTGGCACTACAAGTCCCAGCGTGCCTGTGTCCTCCCCTTGTGGCACTACAAGTCCCAGCGTGGCTGTGTCCTCCCCTTGTGGCACTACGAGTCCCAGCGTGCCTGTGTCCTCCCCCTTGTGGCGCTACGAGTCCCAGCGTGCCTGTGTCCTCCCCCTTGTGGCGCTACAAGTCCCAGCGTGCCTGTGTCCTCCCCCTTGTGGCGCTACGAGTCCCAGCGTGCCTGTGTCCTCCCCCTTGTGGCGCTACAAGTCCCAGCGTGCCTGTGTCCTCCCCCTTGTGGCGCTACAAGTCCCAGCGTGCCTGTGTCCTCCCCCTTGTGGCGCTACAAGTCCCAGCGTGCCTGTGTCCTCCCCCTTGTGGCGCTACGAGTCCCAGCGTGCCTGTGTCCTCCCCCTTGTGGCGCTACAAGTCCCAGCGTGCCTGTGTCCTCCCCCTTGTGGCGCTACAAGTCCCAGCGTGCCTGTGTCCTCCCCCTTGTGGCGCTACAAGTCCCAGCGTGCCTGTGTCCTCCCCCTTGTGGCGCTACAAGTCCCAGCGTGCCTGTGTCCTCCCCCTTGTGGCGCTACAAGTCCCAGCGTGCCTGTGTCCTCCCCCTTGTGGCGCTACAAGTCCCAGCATTCCCTATACTGGAGTACTACGAGTCCCAGCATGCCTGTGTCCTCCCCCTTGTGGCACTACAAGTCCCAGCATTCCCTATATTGGAGTACTACGAGTCCCAGCGTGCCTGCGTCCTCCCCTTGTTGGCACTACAAGTCCCATCAGACCTGCACACTCAATTGGGGCACTACAAGTCCCAGCATGTCAGGGTCCTACCTTTTTATGGAACTACAAGTCCTACCACGTGTCGTTCTTCCTCCTCCCATTGAAGCACTAAATGTTCCAGCAGTGCTCAGAGAAGTTGTAGAGCTGCATGTGCTGGGATAGTGAGACTACAAGTCCCAGCATGCCTGTGTCCTCCCCTTATGGCACTACAAGTCCCAGCATTCCCTATATTGGAGTACTATGAGTCTCAGCATGCCTGTGTCCTCTTTCCATTGGAGCACTACAAGTCCCAGCTTTCCTGGATTCTATTCCCTATATTGGGGCACTACAAGTCCCAGCATTCCCTATATTGGAGTTCTATGAGTCAGCATGCCTGTGTCCTCTTTCCATTGGAGCACTACAAGTCCCAGCTTTCCTGGATTCTATTCCCTATATTGGGGCACTACAAGTCCCAGCAAGCCTGGGTCCTCCCTTTATGGGTCTGTGCCATGTGAGTAGAAGGCTTGGCATGCTTGTCCCCCCCCCCCATGTCCTTGTAGTAATGGGAGGTCCAGCATGTCCCGGTGTTGGGACACCAAGACTCGGCCTGGCTGGTTCCTTTTAGTTCATGTGGACTACATGTCCCAGCAGTTCTCAGATAAGAGAAGTGGTGGGATGGTGCGACTACAAGTCTCAGCATGACTGGTTCTCCTCCGGCTGGTACTGGCATGCTGGGGTTTATAGTACCCAGGATCCACAAGCTGGTTACTCCTGTTGGTGGCTCGGGCTGACTTGTAGATTCAGCAGGTCAGTGCCAGGCTGGTCCCTGTACCCCCCCCCCCCCCTGTCTATGTACCTGGATGTGGTCAGACAGGGAAGGGTTAATGAGCTGCGATCTGATGGGTCTGATCTCCTCCTGAGCAGTCACCCCGGGCGCTTTTCCCCACTTATTGGCTGCTCGGAGCGGTCCTGAGTGCCTGGCATGTCGCAGCACCTGGAGCTATGGCTGGGGGGATTGGCACAGTCAGGATCGAGGGATGTTAAGGGGGGCAATTGGCATTGTTGAGGTGGGGGATTGGCATTGTCAGGGTGGAGGTATTGGCATTGTTGAGTTGGGGGGTGTCTGGGGGGGGATTGGCATTGTTGAGTTGGGGGGGTGTCTGGGGGGGGGATTGGCATTGTTGAGTGGGGGGGGATTGGCATTGTTGAGTTGGGGGGTGTCTGGGGGGGGGGGGAATTGGCATTGTTGAGTTGGGGGTGTCTGGGGGGGGGGATTGGCATTGAGTTGGGGGGTGTCTGGGGGGGGGATTGGCATTGTTGAGTTGGGGGGTGTCTGGGGGGGGGGATTGGCATTGTTGGGGGGGGGGGGGGGGGGGGGATTGGCATTGTTGAGTTGGGGGGTGTCTGGGGGGGATTGGCATTGTCAGGGGGGCAATTTGCATTGAGGTAGGGGGTGTCTGGGGGGGGGGGGCGGTTGGCATTATCAGGGTGGGGGTGAATGACTTTACTGGTGGGGTCAACTTTTCCCAGGGGGTGCATGGTGAAAAATGAATTTGCCCTAGGAGGTGATTGTCATACCAGCTGTCTATCTTCTGCCAGCTGGGGGAGGGGTCAATGAGTCCTCTGTCACTAGAATCGCCCAGGAAAACAAGTCCCAGCATGCTTTTCTATTGCTGTTCCATATTTCAGTTGGATGTTTATTTTTAGCCTGGTATTCTCCCGGTCACGGTGGTTTTTGTAGAGAATTTTCCCCCTCCATGTGGTGTGGATTTAATTTCTGGTGACACGCGAGGAATCGTCTGTCTGGAAATCGGCAAGATCACCATCTGTTCTGCAGAGCCTTGGTGTGTTTTTGGAAAGTCTGAATGCCTGTGTGGCGGTGACCCGTGCCGCGGGGGGGGGGGGGGGGAGCACCTGTCTGGAAAAGACGGCCCCCCCCCCCCAAAATATTTTTCTGTATCCTGGGAGGGACCTGACCAGGAGCGCTCCACCGGGCCAACCAACTAGTGCAGACTCCTGCCCAACCTCCTATTGGCTCAGTGTAGTCCTGGGGGGGGGGGCTCAGCGTAACTTCCGGTCTCTCCTCTAATTTGTAACATGTGTGGGCTCCCCGACTCTGGCAATCAGCCGGTGGTGGGGGGGGGGGTGGGGGTTAGATTGCTCAAAGTTCTCAGGAACCCCCATTAACACAATTGTATTTCTGGACCATATTGCTTGGGGGGGGGGGGGGGTGATTCAGCCCTCGTACTCTTGTCCTTTGACACGCTTTGCCGTCACGAGCCAAACCGCTGCACAACCGGGCCATGGAGAGCGAACGTTTCACGCCGGATGTTTTATACAATCTCCAAAAAATTTCCAAAAAATATTAAATAAGGCAATTTCACATGTGATCATTGAAAGCTCAGAATAAAATCTTAGTGTGGAGGATGGTAATGAGACTTCCTGGGTGGGCAGGGAGACCCCCACATGTTGTGGTAATGAGACTTCCTGGGTGGGCAGAGACCGCAAGTTGGATGGCATTGAGACCTGGGTTGGGTGGTAGGTTGTTGCGCCTCCACCATCCGTTTAATCAGTATGAGATCCCTGGTTGGGTTGAAGGCAGTGAGACCCCTGGGTAGTGGGTGGTAAGACCCCTTGTTCAGAAAGACCAGCAGGTAAATGGTGGGTGATGAGAACCCTGGATGTTTGGAGGGTGAGACGCCTTGCTGGATGGTAGACCCTGATTGGTGAATGGGAGACCCCCCTAGCTAAATGCTTAATTGTGTAGAGGGAGATCCCCTGTTGGGTGGTAATGAACCTCTAGTTGAACAGTGGCTGTGGAGACCCCAAGTTGGATGGCATTGAGACCTGGGTTGGGTGGTAGGTTGTTGTGCCTCCACCATCCAACTGGGGTGGTCAATCAGTATGAGATCCCTGGTTGGGTTGAAGGCAGTGAGACACCTGGGTAGTGGTAAGACCCCTTGTTCAGAACGACCAGCAGGTAAATGGTGGGTGGTGACAACCCTGGATGTTTGGAGGGTGAGACACCTTGCTGAATGGGAGACGGTGAATGGGAGACCCCCTAGCTAAATGCTTAATTGTGTAGAGGGAGATCCCCTGTTGGGTGGTAATGAACCTCTAGTTGAACAGTGGCTGTGGAGACCCCAAGTTGGATGGTATTGAGACCTGGGTTGGGTGGTAGGTTGTTGGACAACCCCCCCCCCCCAGTTGGATGATGGACGTGCATCAGTATGAGCCCCCTGGTTGGGTTGAAGGCAGTGAGACCCCTGGATAGTGGGCGGTAAGACCCCCTTGTTCGATAAGACCAGCAGGTAAAAGGTGGGTGGTGAGAACCCTGGATGTTTGGAGGATGAGGGGTGAGGCGCCTTGCTGGATGGTAGACCCTGATTGAGTGGAAGACCCCTAGCGGAATGCCAATGAAATGCTTAATTGTGTAGAGGGAGATCCCTTGTTGGGTGGTAATGAACCTAGTTGAACAGTGGTTGTGGAGACCCCAAGTTGGATGGTATTGAGACCTGGGTTGGGTGGTAGGTTGTTGGACCACCCAGTTGGCTGGTGGAGGCGCATCAGTATGAGCCCCTTGGGGTGAGAGCAGTGAGACCCCTGGATAGTGGATGGTAAGACCCCCTTGATCAATGTAAATGGTGGGTGGTGAGAACCCTGGATGTTTGGGAAGGTGAGGGGTGAGACACCTTGCTGGATGGTAGACCCTGATTGGTGAGTGGGAGACCCCTTGCTGAATGCTAATGAAATGCCTAATTGGGTAGAAGGAGATCCCTTGTTGGACGGTAATGGATCTCTAGTTGAACATTGGGCGTGGAGACCCCTGGTTGGATGGCCTGTGGTGAGACCAATAACTTTTAGTTGAATGGTGGGTGATGAGACCTCTGGATGGTAACGAAATGGTGGGGGGGGGGGGGTGAGACACAGTTGGATAGTAATGAGATGGTGGGTGGGAACACCTAGTTGGGTGATGAGACCCCTGGTTGGATGGGTTGTGGTGAGATCTAGAACTTTTAGTTGCATGGTGGGTGGTGATAACCTATGGTGGGGGGTGAAACGCCACAGTTGGATAGTGATGACACCCTGGTTGGGTGGTGACACCTAGTTGGGTGATGAGACCCCTGGCTAGATGGTAATAAAACTCCTAGTTGGCATGGTGGGTGGTTGAGACCCCCTCGGCTGTGTGGTAGAGGCCCATGGTGGGTGGTTGAGACCCCCTCGGCTGTGTGGTAGAGGGCCATGGTGAGTAGCACAAATCTGACCCAACCTATTTCTTTCGGGTTTGTATCTTGTGTGGCTGTGCATAAAGTGGTGCCACATTTCTGGTGGTGAGGATGGTATTGGCCAAATGACTTGTGTTTGGGGTACTTTTGCTCATTTTGTTTCAGTTTGTATTTTAGTGGAAATGTGGTGTTTGTGGATCCATATGGCTACATTGTGATTTGCACCCATATGGCAGTATTGCAAGGCAAGTAGATGGGAGATTTCTGGTGCCACGGCTGTCTACACTTCTTTTCATGGGTTTAACGTAAAACTCTTGGCAGTTTCACAGAATAGTTCTGGTGGGGGAGGGGTCTCGATAAGTGAACTCGGTGACATGGGAAGTGTAGTGATCACGGATGGAAGAGTAACAAATCGGGAGGGGGGGTTGACTGCCACAAATCCAGATGTAATATGAGAAGGTTTAGAAATAGAAACTTGTATGAGACCAGGCGGCCGTCTCGAACTTGGTGTACCTTGGAGGGGCCCCCTGTGTGTGGGGGGGGGGGGGATTCTTTTCTCCCCTGTACTATGGCTTCCTGGGCAATATGTGGTCTTATAGACCATCTCAATAGTTCTAATAAAGGGAAGACCATATCTAGGGTCAGTCAAACAAGCCAACTCCTTTGTCCTGGAGGTCACATGACCTCTATCCTGACATTAAGCCAACTGCCCTTGTCCCGGGTCCATGTGACCTTTGCCATGAGAAAAAGGTCCAAGTAGAAGATATTTAAGGTTTGTCTAGATTGCTAAAGGTTTTAGAAGTTGTCGTGCTGCCTTATTTTTGCCGTTGCCTGATATGGGGCTTGGTGATTGAGCCCTGTGACACTTGTGGAGGGGACTTGTCAGTCTACCTTAAACGCAGAGCGTCGTTACTGCGTAATCGTCGCATCGCCTTTATCTTATCTTCCCAACTTCTTATCTATCGGAGAGTGTCTAGAATCCGTTGTAATGGCTTCTGCTTTTCTCATATCGCCAAACTAATCCATCCATGTGCAAGGAGCTGATTTCATCTGTTGGGGTTCAAATTCTGAGCAATGTTTTGTTCTGCCCCTCGCTATCTGGTCCTTGCAAATTGCCCACCATGTCTGCGCCCACATACTCTTCTCCCTAGGGGCTCCTGATGTCTTGTACCGCCCACCATGTTTGTATCTGCATACCAGTCTCCCAGGCGTCTTGCATTTGCTTTTTACCACTTGGAACTTCTGGAGGACCCACAAAATTTACCAATTCATACAATTTTCAGGATCCCATGTCTGTGCCCACATGCTACTCCATCCTGCCATCTGTCCCTCTTGTACCAGGACCCCACATCTGTACCACCATCCATCCTGCCATCTGCCCCCCCATGTACCAGGACCCCACATCTGCACCACCATCCATCCTGCCATCTGTCCCCCCATGTACCAGGACCCCACCATCCATCCTGCCATATGTTCCCCTTGTACCAGAGTCCCACATACCACTCCATCCTGCTATCTGCCCCCCATGTACCAGGACCCCACATCTACACCTCCATCCTGCCATCTATCCCCCCATGTACCAGGATCCCATATCTGAACTCCTGTGCCATCTAGCCCCATATACTAGGACTATGGACCCATATGCCATCTGTTTTGATAGTATTCACATCTGCACCCATATATCCTGCCAGCTGTTGCCAGGACCACCATGTTTGTATCTGCATACCAGTCTCCCAGGCGTCTTGCATTTGCTTTTTACCACTTGGAACTTCTGGAGGACCCACTAAATTTACCAATTCATACAATTTTCAGTTTCCATGTCTGTGCCCACATGCTATTCCATCCTGCCATCTGTCCCCCCTTGTACCAGGACCCCACATCTGTACCCACATACTACTCCATCCTGCCATCTGTACCAGGACCCCACATCTGTACCCACATACTACTCCATCCTGCCATCTGCCCCCCCATGTACCAGGATCCCACATGCTACTCCATCCTGCCATCTGCCCCCATGTACCAGGATGCCACCTCTGCACCACCATCCATCCTGCCATCTGCCCTCCATGTATCAGGATTCCACCATCCATCCTGCCATCTGCCCCCATGTACCAGGATGCCACCTCTGCACCACCATCCATCCTGCCATCTGCCCTCCATGTATCAGGATTCCACCATCCATCCTGCATCTGCCCCCCATGTACCAGGATCCCACCTCTGCACCACCATCCATCCTGCCATCTGCCCCCCCCATGTACTAGGACCCCACATCTGCACAACACATACTACTCCATCCTGCCATCTGTCCCCCTTGTACCAGGATCCCACATGCTACTCCATCCTGCCATCTGTCCCCCCTTGTACCAGGACCCCACATCTGCCCCCCCATGTACCAGGACCCCACATCTGCACTGCACATACTACTCCTTCCTGCCATATGTTCCCCTTGTTCCAGTGTCCCACATACCACTCCATCCTGCTATCTGCCCCCCGTGTACCAGGACCCCATATCTGAACTCCTATGCCATCTAGCCCCATGTACTAGGACTATGTACCCATATGCCATCTGTTTTGATAGTAGTTCACATCTGCACCCATATATCCTGCCAGCTGTTTATGTGCCAGGACCACACTTTTTTCACCTGGTCTGACATTTGTCCCCCATATACCTGGATCTCATATTTCATGCCATCCTGGCATTTGTCTCTATGTACAAAGATCCGTCTACATCTGTACCAATGTACTAGGATCTCGCATCTTTGCTCCTACCATCTGTCGGGGCAGGATTTAGTGGGCACTTGCAGGATGGCATATGGGTGCAGATGTGGGAATCTTGGTACATGGCGATAGACCAGTGATGACAAACCTTGGCACCTCAGATTTTGGAACTACGTTTCCCTTGATGCTCTATTACACTGCAGAGTCTGTGGGGGGGGGATGTAGTTCCAAAACATCTGGGGTGCCAAGGTTCGCCATCACTGTAATGGATAGTATGTGGGTGCAGATGTTGGATCTCGGTACATAGCAATGTATGCAAATGTGGAATCCTGGCACATTACCCACATGCTATACCATCTGTCCATGTGCCAGGACCCCACATTTTCACCCATTGATCATGCCATCTGCCCTCCCCTTATATACCAGAATGCCACAACATCTGCACCCATATGTATCAATCGGTCTCCCACATACTATTCTCCCTGGAGAGCCCTAATCTGAACCCACATCTTGGGTTCCCTCCATCTCTGCTCCCCCCATTAACCATTTTCCCCCGGGGGTCCACTAGTCTGTGTCCTGTATTCCCACACCGCCATACTTTCCTCCTGTGGCCCCCAGTGTGGGTGTTGAGTTTCCTCCAGTGTTCCCTTATTAGCAGAGCTGGTCCTCGGAGCTCTATATATAGCTGGATCTTCTCACTGGTAATGCTGATACCACCCTGGTTAAAATAGCCGAGTGCGGCTTCAGAGACCGCAGTGACATCACTGCGAGGGGGTATTGAGCTTCTCCACGTGAAAATGAATCCTCTACAGATCCACTTCTGTCTTATTCAAAGCCCCCCTCCCCTCCATTAACGTCTAATATCTTTTTGAGGTCTGAAAACATTTGGGGGGGGGGTTTATAACAAAAAGGAAGGAGGATAGGGGGTAACAAACCCCGGGACTTTAACGGAGTTCAAGGCAAATATAGTATAGGCATCCATGTGTTTGAGATTTTTTATTCTAAAAGTACAAAAAACATGAAAAGATAAACATCCACATCAAATTTTATATATTTCAACACAAGCATAAGTGCAAAAGATACAGCTCAACATGTTCCGCTCATTGAGCTTCTTCAGGAGTTTTTGGTACAGTGCATAGGATGGTAGGGATAACACGAAGGACATGGGTGAAATCTCATATTGGAGATTTGAAGTAGAAATCGCAACAAATGCATCAATGATCATGTATTGGCTATAATGGGCAGTACACGGGTGTATAATGCATATACATTTTTTGATCATATTTGATATGCATTATACACCCGTGTACTGCCCATTATAGCCAATACGTGATCATTGATGGGTGAAATCTCATGTTAGATATTTGAAGCAGAAATCACCACAAATACATCAATGATCACGTATTGGCTATAATGGGCAGTACACGGGTATATAATGCATATCAAATATGATCGAAAAATGTATATGCATTATATACCCGTGTACTGCCCATTCTAGCCAATACATGATCATTGATGTATTTGTTGTGATTTCTGCTTATCTAACATGAGATTTCACCCATGTCCCTCGTGTTATCCCTAGCATACTATGCACTGTACCAAAAACTCCTGAAGAAGCTCATTGAGCGAAACCTGAGAGGCATCTTCTGCACCTATGCTTGTGTTGAAATATATAAAATTTGATGTGGATCTTCATGTGTTGTACTTTATATAATAAAAATTCTCAAACGCATGGGTTCCACAAGTGTCTATACTATATTTACTTTAAACACTGTTAAAGTCCCAGGTTTTTTGCCCCTTTCCTCCCTTTTTTGTTCATGAATTGGGATGTGGTGTTTTTGTTTTTTTTTGCCCTAATCGTTTGGGGGGTTCATGGTTATACAGGGTGCTCATTCTAGTATTACCAGAATAATATTCTCTGTCCAGCCTCCTGAAGAAGCCCTTGTGCTGTAATCCAATTTGCCTGTAGATAAGACTGAGGGAAGTCTAGACACCTGCAATGCTGTCTGCATTCTGTAGATTGTGCAGGATAAACGGGTCTACATGGTATTGCTGGAGCAGATTGTGCAGATGTGTCTGAAAGATAATTGCACTTAAAGGAGAAGTCGGTTCCTAGATCACGAGGAGCCATTCACACCTAATGCCGGTGCGGCTGTTCACTGTTTCAGGTCCGATTTCAGCCCACATTTTTGGCTGAATTCTGACCTAAAATGGACCAAAAGACGTGCAGGGCTCCTGTGGAAATTCGCACCGGAGATATGTGACCCGGCTCCATAGAGGGCCATTCACATTCTCCTGCTATTGCGTATTGGATGCGGAGATTCCGCATCCAATTCAGTGGTGTGAACCTGGCCTAAGATCACAATTGCGCCCCCCCCCCCCCCCCAAGGAAATCCTTTTTATCTTACAGATCTGATGGGGAACTGCTTGCCGTTGACTCGGAGGTCCATTGACTCCTATTCCTAGAGGATCCATTAGTTAGACATTCTCCTGTAGCTCTGAGCTGTGACCTCATAATGGAAACATTGGTGTAGAGGCCTGGTCCTCGAGGTGTCCAGACCTGGAAAAGTGCCATTGGCTCAGAGGTCCATTGCCACTTGTCTTGGAGGCTTCAGCAGCAAGACCTTCTCCAATAGCTCTGAACTCTGTCCCTCTTTTGGACTCGTATTCTTCCTCAAGAGATTCCAGCAGTGGTCCTCCCATACAGAGTTCTATAGCTCACGTTGCTCTCTGCCTGAAGTAGATCCAATAGTGGGATTTTCTACCATAGCACAGAATTTTTTATTTTTTTTTCCCCATTTTTGGACTTCTACCTCCCAAAAGTTGGATCTTCTCCTTACTCTCGACTCCTAATGGCAACTTGGGTGTATAGACTTGGCACTCAAGGTGCACAGATATGGATGAGTGACATAGGTTTCAATGGGCAATTGAGCCAGTCTTGGAGGATTCAGCCATGAGATCTTCTCCCATAGCTCTGGACTGTCCCCACTGCTCTGATCCAGCAGTGGGGTCTTTAAACTCTGTGCCTCTTTTAGACCTATTTTCTAGCTCAAGAGGTTCCAGCAGTGGAATATTCTTGCATAGAGTCCTATCCCTCACTTTAGAGCCTCTACCTCCCGGAGGATCCAACCATGGGATCTTCTCCCATAGCTCTGAGCTCCATCACGGTTTGGGATCTCTTCCTCGTGGGGTCTTCTCCCATAGCGCTGAGCTCCATCACTGTTTGAGATGTCTTTGCCGTGGGGTCTTCTCCCATAGCTCTGAGCTCCATCACTGTTTGGGATCTCTTCCTCGTTGGGTTCCAGCTGTGGGGGTCTTCTCCCATAGCTCTGAGCTCCATCAATGTTTGGGATCTCTTCCTCGTGGGGCTCCAACCGTGGGATTTTCTCCCATAGCTCTGAGCTCCATCACTGTTTGGGAGAAGACCCAACGAGGAAGAGATCCCATAGCTCTGAGCTCCATCACTGTTTGGGATCTCTTCCTCGTGGGGTCTTCTCCCATAGCGCTGAGCTCCATCACTGTTTGGGATCTCTTCCTCGTTGGGTTCCAGCTGTGGGGGTCTTCTCCCATAGCTCTGAGCTCCATCAATGTTTGGGATCTCTTCCTCGTGGGGCTCCAACCGTGGGATTTTCTCCCATAGCTCTGAGCTCCATCACTGTTTGGGATCTCTTCCTCATTGGGCTCCAGCTGTGGGGTCTTCTCCCATAGCTCTGGGCTCCATCACTGTTTGGGATCCCTTCCTCGTGGGGTCTTCTCCCATAGCTCTAAGCTCCATCGCGGTTTGGGATCCCTTCCTCGTGTGGTCTTCTCCCATAGCTCTGAGCTCCATCACCGTTTGGGATCTCTTCCTCGTTGGGCTCCAGCCATGGGGCCTTCTCCCACGGCTCTTGCCTCCTAATGCAAATGCAATGTGTGCAGATGTCTATTGGAGTCTTCAAGAGATGAGGAACCTGCCTATTGGGTACTTTTTTTTTTTTTTCTTTCAGCCTCGCCCAACCATCCAAATGTTACCTGGCTTCAGTATAATGCTGACCTGGAACCGGCATGCAGCAGTTAGGAATCTACCCTTTTGGTGCAGGATGGTGACTTGACCCGATGTAAGCCCTAACATTTGGTCTCCTTCCCTGTGGATCACAAACATTTATGTTGCTAAAATCCTGTTTCAGCTTTTTTTTTGCTGGGTGTAGGTGCAGCTGATCTCTTGCAGCTTCTTTGCAGCCAATTCAGGTAGCCATGCTTACCAGTGTTGGTTTTCTGATGGTGCCACCAGTGGGACCCTAGACTTGTAGTCTCCATCAGAAGGTGGGATGAGCACAATGGGAGACGGTGACGACCTATAACAGAAAGTGCCTTAAAGACCTTCATGGCAGGATCACCAGGGGTTAATGTAATGAAAGCTGCAGGTTTATAAGATATAAAATTGACTTTAAATCTTTGAGTTCTTGGGTTACAAAGGTATTGAAGCTGGTGGATCGGCAGAACAGCTCAGCTACTAGTGCTTGCATGGCTGTATGTTTCTGTAGCGGCTTCCTTTAAGAACAGTAGCCGGCCTCCTCGGGATGACACTCTGGCTGTAGACTGAAGAGGAGGATTAATTGGTTGCTTTATGAGCTGACACAATGTGTTTGTATAGCAATATGCTGGCGGAAGGTTTTTATGACATTAATCTGTGCTGGAGAGACTTGAAACGCGCTGATTGCCGGGAAACTGAGTCTGTGTAGTGTGAAGGTGTGTCCTTGATGTGCAGGTTGTTGTGTGTTCCCAACTAAACTCAAGGCACTCAAGAAGATGATCCAGGCTTGGAACCACACGGCACCCAGTAGGGTTCCTTCAGACCCCACCAAGGGCTTCCTAGTCTGTAGGTAACCTCCTACCTAGAACCATGTTTGGGGGGGTGGCGGGACGGTTTATTATGGGGAAATTAGAAAATGTGATCTCCATAGGGGTCAAGATTGGGAGGGACAAATTTTTGCCCAACTTTTGCATCCATCTGGTGCCCAGCAAAACCTATGCCATGACTCCATTTGGACCACCACAACCACTTAAACTCATGACTCTGTGACTGGCCCAGCCAGGTTTTCCTACTCATCTGTAGGGGGTGCTCCTAATGAGCCACCAAGATTGCTTGTTAAGGAACACATGACCAGTCATGGGGGGGGGGGGGGGGCAGAGATGGCTTTATTGCAGGTGACCAGGCTGGCAAAATTCTTTAGTTTGGTAACCATCTTCGGGGCAGTGCTACAACACTATTTCCAGTTGGTCCACAACAATCACTTGATACTGATGGAACATGTGATCGGTGCCTTGGCTATTGCGTGACTGGCCGATTGGTCTTTGCCTTATATTTTGGGTTTGCGGGCAAATGGAAGTGTAGTGACTGCCATTGTCACTGAGTCTCTGGTGCCCAGCATGTGGCTCATTGTCCCTTTGTGCAGCCTGCAAGCTATTGGGGGGCACCATACTGAAAGCAGTGCCAGTTGGGTTCTTGCGTGCAGTAACACATTGTGTGCTGTGGGCAATGTTTTCTCTGGCCTGGGGAGAGGGAGCGCAGCACAGGAGTGTGATGGGGTAAGTGATCGCCAATGGGGGGGGGGGGTTTAAAGCGGTGGTTCACCCTAAAAAGCAAGTTTCTACCATGAAATCCAGCATACTAGCATGAGCTACAGTATGCCTTTATCTTTTTTTTATTTTTTTGCGCCATACTCACTGTTTAATCCTGTAGTTGTTTCAGACTCCCCTCGGGGAATGGGCGTTCCTATGTAGAGGGGACAATGATTGACGGCCAGCTATGGCGCGTCACGCTTCCCAAGTAGGACTTGACTCTTCACGGCGCCTGCGCACAGACTAGGAGCTGACTGCGCAGGTGCCGTGAAGAGCCAAGTCCTATTTCCGGGAAGCGTGACGCGCCATAGCCGGCCGTCAGTCATGTTTCCCTCTGCATAGGAACGCCTACTAGTCTGAAACGTAACTACGGGATTAAACTGTGAGTACGGCGCTAAAAAATAAAATAAAGGCATACTGTAGCCCGTGCTAGTATGCTGGATGGCATGTTAAAAATATATTTTTTTTTTTTAGGGTGAACCCCTGCTTTAACTTCCACTGTTGGTGACCAAGGAGGAGTCGAGGGTGGTGGCAGGGCCGGTGCTACCACTAGGGCGTCTAGCCACTGGTGTTTCTACTCTACTTTCTACTGGTAGACTGCATTTGATAGGCACTTCATTAAAAAGGTGGGGGGTATACATGGATAGGGCAAGGGGGGGGGGGGGCAGCAAAATGAGGTTTAGCCTAGGGCAGTGATGGCAAACCTCGGCACCCCAGATGTTTTGGAACTACATTTCCCATGATGCTCATGCACTCTGCAGTGTAGTTGAGCATCATGGGAAATGTAGTTCCAAAACATCTGGGGTGCCGAGGTTTGCCATCACTGGCCTAGGGTGTCAAACTTGCACCAGCCCTGGTGGTGCATCACACTGAGCACCAATGGCGGTTGGAGTTTGGGGAAGGGGGGTGGTGGTAATGGTACTGAGAACCATGCTGGGGGTTATTGAACTTGCTGACCAGCTCTAGCCAGAAAAAAAGCATTGGGGGGGTCAGCAAGTTCAATAACCCCAGCGTGGTTGTACCCTTGCCACCACACTCCCTTCCACAAACTCCAACCGACATTGGTGGTCAGTGTGATGCAATACATTAAATGCAGCAGGACCAACATTTTTTTGGCCATTTAAAATGTACCGCTATTGTGGATCCCTCCAGTGTCCGGGGGGGGTTTGCGTATCTGTCCACTGGTTCTCTGAGCAATGTGACTGCAGCATACCGACACCCATGTGTGGCACCACTTGTGTCATCGGACTCCCAGGAATGACAGTTATGTACTGGTGGGAAGATCGTGTGGGGCCACTGGCTTGATCTAGGGGGTTACTTTACGGAGTGGGCTGAAGACCTGATCTCTGGGCTTGTCTGACCCTCCATCCCCAGGGAAGGAAATATATACCCGCAACCATTGGCTTTACAACCCACAACTCTGTATAGAAGACTCAACACTTCTATCGCATTTAACACAACTTGTACTTTTTTTTTTTTTTTTTGTACAGCGTTGAAAGGTTGAGTCTTTCCGTCTGTCTGAGGGATGTACAGCAGATTGTGAGCCTCCCTCCCCTCCCCCCAGTCACACAATGACGTCAATCTCCATCAGGACAAAGTTTGGCTGTAACTCAGACCTGCTGGGATCCAGTTCTGTGGTGTCAGCTGGTAACTGGATCCCGGAGTTCATCTCCAGTAACAGCCACTCACTAATCCTCTAAGAATGAGATTTCTGCATTCTACAGGGGTAGGGGTTTTATCCAGCAAAGGATCATTGCACTTTGCATAATCCACCCCCCCCTCCATCCCATTGCCCATCGCTAACACTGATGCTTGGGTGAGATGGAGTAGGACATCCCACCCCCACTCCAGAACCCATCACTGCCATGCTGCATAGTAGAGGTTGACCGATATGGGGGTTTCTCTGGCTGATGCCGATATTTAGAAATCTGGGTGGCTGATATGATTTTTTTTTTTTTTTTTGTGCGAATTGGCACTGGGAGATGGCACTAGCAGAAGGCACTTATTGGCACAGGCAGGTTGCACTGTATGGTACTAGCGGATGACACTGATTGGCAGGTGACAGACACTGGCAGATGACGCTGATTGGCAGATGGCACTTTTTGGTACTGGCAGATGGCACTAAGTGCCATCTGCCAATCAGTGCCACCTGCCAGTGTCTGTCACCTGCCAATCAATGTCATCTGCTAGTACCAACAGGTGGCAATAGTTAGCACTGGTTGGCATTGGCAGGTGGTACTGATGGCTTTAGTTGGCACTGGATGGTGGCACTGATATTGGCACATGGCACTGGATGGAAGGTGGCACTGGATGGTGGCACTGGTATTGCCACTGGCAGATGGGCAAGTGGCACTAATTGGCACTGGCAGGTGGCACTGGTGCAAAAAAATGGTGTCACCCCCCCCTCTCCCTCCAGTATAGACAACCCTGCTACAGACACCAGAGAGCGGTGTGTCGTACGGGCCCCTCCTCCGTGGACATAAACAGAGGAGTGCCGCCGCCCTGGGTGTACCAAGATGGCCGTGGATCCGGAGCTAGGCCGAAGCCGCGGTCTTTCCTGATGCTGTGACCGCGGCTGCAATCCGCGGATTGCTGCCGCGGTCACAGCATCAGGAAAGGCCGCGGCTTCGGCCTAGCTCCGGATCCGTGGCACCGCTAGCGGCCATGTAAAATATCGGCCTAATTTGGATAAAAATCGGCCGATATATCGGTCGACCTCTACTGCATAGTGAGGACATGTTGGGTCAGAATGTCCAACTAGGTTTTCTGAAGTCACTAGGGGGACACTTTAAAGGTGCTACTTGAACCAAGTCCTTGCTGAAGGCACGTTCTCCAGGATATGTATGCAGCCCCCCTTGTTCTATGCTTCCATGTGTCTACCCGGCTAAAAGGTAGTCTCTTGATTTTTATGTAATCCCTAACCTGGGACAAATCTCCATGGCTGAGACTTTGAAAATGCTTGCATTTGCCTGCAGCAAATGGACTTCTTCCTGGACTAGGAAATGCCAGACCGAAGCTGGAGCACAATGTTCTATTACTACACGGGTGACTTTTTAGGGGGGTGGCTGTGGTGACAGGCCAGAATTGTATTTATGTGAACCTGTGGCGTTGGGTTCACTTCAACAGACCCAAAAGTACTGAAACGGGAAGCATTGAGAAACGGGAAGCATTCATAGCTGCAGAACACACACTGCCAGAGGTGTATTTGCCTTCGGAGAAGTTTTCCTTTAATCCTTCGGCATCTTGTCCCTCTGCCTTCACCTCACTTCCTGCTGTGGCACCGTGCCACCCAATGCTATAAAAGTGAGGAGCTGGTGACGAGCCAGAGTACACTACGTACTGCAAACATGGCTGTCATTTCTTAGGGGAGAGGACTCTGTACTTGGCACACTTCTCCGTTCTCTACCCTTATTTTACGTGCAGATGGCAGAACATCCCTGGAAGTGTAGCAAGTGCCAGGCTGGAGGCTTGATATTGATCCAAGTCAGGGGTGCCCAACCTGTGGCCGCGACCTCCTGCTCTGGGATGGCTGGTTGGCAAGCCCAGATTGCAGGTTGCCAACCTGCCACCCAAGAGCATCGGTGTTGTAAAGGAAGCCGGCGGTAGAGGAAGCCAGCGGCTTTTTTAGAAAGTGCACCACACCTGCAGGATATAATTGACGTCTATGGCAAAGTGCAGCTAACCGGTGGGGGGGGGGGGGACCACAGGTACGCTGCGCCGCAATAAACCGCAGACCATCAATGTAAAAGCAGCCTTAGGCCCCTTTCACGTGATTGGTCAGACCCTCCCTTTACCTCTATCTAGCAGACTTTTGTCCGTGGATCTGCCCCCTTCTATCTGATTGGATCCGAGGGCCCATAGAGTAGGTTGGGCTGTGTCTGCTCTGCATATTCAGACTGGACACAGACCTGTCATCTGCTCACTGTAGCCCGTGACTGGTTACCAAGTCGCCTAAGTGGCCCTCGGCCTTCAAAAGGTTGGGCACCCCTGATCTAAATAGGTTTTTGTCCTGGGCACTAGAACAAGTGTTTCTGCTTAAGAATTTCTCCTGAAATCTTGGATATCCTGTCCTAGTAACGGCGGGGGCCCTCTAATAGAGCCTTGAATAGCTGTTAATTTTTTTGAGACTCGGGTTGTTGCCATGATTTAAAACCTATTTTGTCATGGGCATGCATACACAGGGCTGGTGCAAGGACTTTACACCCTAGGCAAAACTTCATTCCCCCCCCCCCCCCCCTTTGGCTCCACGCCCTTTGCCCTGCCAAGGAAACCAACTTTTTGATGAAGTGCCCATTGCATGCGGCCTTCGCAAGTGCCCATTGCATGCGGCCTTCGCAAGTGCCCATTGCATGCGGCCTTCGCAAGTGCCCATTGCATGCGGCCTTCGCAAGTGCCCATTGCATGCGGCCTTCGCAAGTGCCCATTGCATGCGGCCTTCGCAAGTGCCCATTGCATGCGGCCTTCGCAAGTGCCCATTGCATGCGGCCTTCGCAAGTGCCCATTGCATGCGGCCTTCGCAAGTGCCCATTGCATGCGGCCTTCGCAAGTGCCCATTGCATGCGGCCTTCGCAAGTGCCCATTGCATGCGGCCTTCGCAAGTGCCCATTGCATGCGGCCTTCGCAAGTGCCCATTGCATGCGGCCTTCGCAAGTGCCCATTGCATGCGGCCTTCGCAAGTGCCCATCAATGAATATTTGCTTGCTTCCATTCATTCTGGAGTCGGGACACAGTCCTCTGCAGCCGATACGTCTGACACTATGCCTGCTGATGCTGAGAGTTGCTCGTGGCACCGGCCCTGTGCATGCGTGCATACAGCTGAGGGAATGCATGATGTCCTTGCAGCCAGATGTGACTAGACCTTGCACTAATCGAGATGTGACGTCAGCTGTTGGGGAAGCGATGGACTTTGGATGTCTCTCTGAACTCCAGATGCTGTGCGTCTTGCTCATCTGAAGCATTGCTGGAATACAGATAAGGGTGAATGTTGAAGCCTCAGAAATGCAGACTGTGGCCCTGAAGAGTTGGGGCATTAATCATGTCACCTGCCTTCTTCTCAATGGTCACAAGAGCAATGCCTAGTGGGGGGGGGGGGGGGGCACTTGTCATATATCCTGTCCATGGTGGGCTTTCCCCACAAGCTGGCAGATTTTTCTAGTGTGCCCTGGACAGGAAGCCTGGAAATTTAGCACTGGTCTGCTTAAACCTATTTTGCCTGGCGTTTACATTGGTGTGTGTGCATAAAAGACCTTTCTAAATGCATGCATGTATGTACCCAGAGGCTGCTCTTTAATTAAGGCCTCGCACTCACAGGGGCCTCGCGGCCACCTAACTTACCCAATGCATTACCCCAGTTTTGAGGGACAGGGGGTCTTAACGTTGCTGTGCTCAGGCAGCGTTAAGAGCTCTGACTCAGGAGCCAGCATCCCTAATAACAAGTGAATATTGGTGACCCCACCCCTTGTGAGGTCAATGGCCCAGCATGCCCTCAGTCAATGACATCACAAGGGGGCAGGTTCACCAGGTGACATCAACGGGTGGCCCCCACCCTTTAGTTAAAGAGCAGGATCTGGAGGCCACCTTGTTAAAGGGGGGGCTTTTAGATTCCAAGAAGCCCCCTGCCCGCAGACCCCCCCCCAACCAATTTGGGATTGCAGATGCAGCTTCTTTCAGGCACTTTAACGCAGAAACGCCCCAGTGTGAAAGGGGTCTAAAAGGTGGTGTGGTGGTTTGTCTCAGGCCTACAAAAAACGCTTTGCCAACTCTACAAATGTCTAATTTTGTGCTTTCTTTCGTAACGATATTGGTTATCCAGCAGTTCCAGGAGCTTTGAGGAACAAAGTGCAGTAATCTGCTCGCTGGCACTTGTGGTTTTTATTAATTGTGTGAGTTCATTGGTGGTTTTTGTTTTGTGCATTATGTACCTTACCAGGGAGGGGGTGGGCAGGTGAAGAAAAGGCAATTCAGATTATTTGTGATGCGCTATGGGGGGGGGGGGGTGTCTCTCCAAACTTTCTAAACAAGGGGCCAGTTTCTTGCCCTTCAGGCTCTAGAGGGGCCAGTGGGAGTAAACCATGTCCTATCTCTGATATTGGTGGAGGTAATATTCCCCCGGCGCCCCCCCCCCCCCCCCCCAAGGCCAAATGAAGGCAGAGAGCCACATTGGGCCCCTGTGCTGCAGTTTGGAGACCACTGCTCTATGTTAAAGCCAGAGGGCCTACCACTTTTATGCTGATGGCCAAAAATGGTCTCGCAACAAACCATTGCTCCTAGTGTGTCTGTCAAAAGATTAACCATGTACTGTAGAAAAGTCTTCAATCTGGTTCTGATCTCATTATTTTTTTTTTCTCTCCTAGTGATTTTTGGAGAACTGTCCTCACAATGACAGACCAAAGTAACGGCGCAACCAGCTCATCGAAGGCCAGAAGCGTCCTCACCTGGGAGCAAGTAGACCGCTTGAACAGCTTTCTGACAGAAGTGGTTCCCATCCATGGACGTGGCAACTTTCCCACCTTGAAGATCACACTGAAGGAAATTGTGCAGATGGTACGCAGCAAACTAGAGGATGCTGGGATCAAAGTCAAGGATGTGAGGCTCAATGGTTCAGCGGCCAGCCACGTCTTGGTGAAAGATAATGGTCTTGGCTATAAGGATTTGGATTTGATATTTGGTGTCACCATGCCTTCAGAAGCGGAGTTCCAGCTTGTGAAAGACGTGGTGATCGGTTTACTTCTGAACTTCCTGCCCGAGGGAGTGAACAAGGAGAAAATCAGCCCGGTGACTCTGAAAGAGGCCTACGTCCAAAAGCTGGTCAAGGTCTTCACAGATGCAGACCGCTGGAGCTTAATATCCCTTTCCAACAAAGACGGGAGGAACATCGAGCTAAAGTTCGTCAACTCCATCCGCCGCCAGTTTGAATTTAGTGTGGACTCCTTCCAGATTGTTCTGGACTCCCTGCTCTTCTACCACGACTGTTCTGAGAATCCCATGTCCGAGCACTTCCATCCCACCGTCATTGGTGAGAGCATGTATGGAGACTTCGAGGCTTCTCTAAACCACCTGCGCAACAAACTCATAGCGACAAAGAACCCGGAGGAGATCCGAGGTGGTGGCCTCATGAAGTACAGCAATCTGCTGGTACGTGACTTTAAGCCCGTAGACAAGGAGGAGATTAAGTCTCTTGAACGTTACATGTGCTCTCGTTTCTTCATCGACTTCTCGGATATCTTTGAACAGCAGCGCAAGTTGGAGTCCTACCTCCAGAACCACTTTATTGGTGAGGAGAGGAGCAAGTACGATTACCTAATGATCCTACGGAAGGTGGTCAATGAGAGCACAGTGTGTTTAATGGGACACGAACGTAGGCAGACTCTCAATCTCATCTCTCTGCTTGCGCTCAGGGTGCTGGCGGAACAAAACATTATCCCGAATGCCACAAACGTCACCTGCTACTACCAACCTGCCCCTTATGTCAGTGATGCGAACTTCAGCAATTACTACATTGCCAACACTGCCGTCTCCTACAGTCAGTCCTATCCAACATGGCTTCCTTGTAGCTAGAGCGGGGGTTTACTCCTCCTAGACTCTCCGGGATTGTGGACCCTTGAATTTATACACTGTGGACACTAGTTGACCTCTATCGGAAAGGTGGCCTGGGCTTCTGTGGGGAAAAAAATACTTTTTTTGGTTGTTGCCCAAAGACTCGTGATCTTGACTTGAATTTGACTTTGTACATTTATCTGTTGCCTATTAGTTCTGTGAGTCTTAAAGTGGAAGTAAACCCTCCTATCATTTCAGCCAAGGAAGCTGCCATCTTGGCCTCTGTTTAATCAACTGCCATGATCCTGCCCATGTTGATCAGTTATGACACCAGCCATTGGATGGCATGACCGTTTCGTAGAGAACCCAACCAATGTGACGTTACATTTCCGGCACATGCCAGAAATGTAATTAACTGTTAAATTTAGGGGTTTACTTCCACTTTAACTCTTGTCTAACAAGCAAACTGTCTTTGGGGTCTACAGGCCAGAGGGGGTCAAACCTGTAAGCTATATGCCAGTTAAGGCCTTAACTTTTTTAAAACCAATCAGTGTTGACTATTTAGATGAGCCAAACTCCAGCAGGGTGAAACTACAACTCTACCAATGGCTTGCTCTAACTTTTTTTTTGTTTTTTTCAGTTGGAAAGGTTTGGGCATTTGCAACTTTGGTCTTTAAAAGACCTTGAATTGGGATAGGGGGGGGGGGATAAAAAAAAAAATAAAGTAAAAAAAATAAATAAAATATAAAAAAATAAAAAAAAATATTTAAAATTAAAGAAATTTAGGTAAAAAAAAAAATATATAATTGGAAAAAAAGTATTAGAAAAAAGTGTTAATTTTTGTGTCTTTTGTAGGTTGAGGGTTCTTTAATGCAGGAGTCTCTCTATGCAATAATATATATTTTTGTGGATGTTCTATTTATGTTTGTAAGTTGAATACTTGTGCCTTAACCTGCGCAGCTTGGATTTATTGCTGCCCTCTAGTCAGGGGGGGTCTATAGGACAATAAGTGGGCAGGTGCAAAGACTATATATCTTTTTTTTTTTTTTTTTTTTTTTTTGGATTTGGTGAAACTGCCAAATACTGGCTTGATTTCAAGGGGGTTTTTTTATTTATTTTTTTTCCCCTCTGTGGTGTTACAATTTTTTTTTTGAGAATTGGAAATGTGTAAAAGATGTCGAGGGATGTTTTTTGACGTGTGTAAGTTTTGGGGGATTCAGATGTGGTTGCGCTCTTATTTTGGAGTTGATGGGCCGGTTCGGGAGATGGGTGAAGCCCTGAATGGCCTTTCTGTTGTGCTGTAGGTGGTGGGAATGGGACATGGTACACAAATTCTGGTAGGTTGAATAAAAAAAAATTCACTACAAGATCTTCAGAATTTTTGAAGGCTGGATTTATAGTTCTGTGTAGTTCAATAATTGCCTCTTAAGATTTTGTTAAAGCGGGAGTTCACCCAATTCGTTTTTTTTTTTCTATTCTCCCCTTAGCTTCCTGCTCGTTTTGTCTAGGGGAATCGGCTAGTTTTAAAATATGATCCGTACTTACCCGTTTACGAGATGCATCTTCTCCGTCGCTTCCGGGTATGGGTCTTCGGGAGTGGGCATTCCTTCTTGATTGACAGTCTTCCGAGAGGCTTCCGACGGTCGCATCCATCGCGTCACTCGTAGCCGAACGTCGGTGCGGCTCTATACTGCGCCTGTGGACCGACGTTCGGTTTCTTTCCGAAAATCGTGACGCGATGGATGCGACCGTCGGAAGCCTCTCGGAAGACTGTCAATCAAGAAGGAACGCCCAGTCCCGCAGCCCATACCCGGAAGCGGCGGAGAAGATGCATCACGCAAACGGTAAGTACAGCTCATATTTTAAAACAACTAGCCGATTCCCCTAGACAAAACGAGCATCCAACTAAGGGGAAAAAGTGTTCTCTATGGGTGAACCTCCGCTTTAAACTTTAAAAAATATAAATTTTATTTTTTTGAACATTCCTGCTTTAAATTTAATGTTTGTTAACCACTTGGTGCGAGGCAGATTTGGTCACTGATCACTTCAACCACCTTGTCATTTGACCTCAAATCTTCATCGAAATTTTTCAACTCTAGTGGATGTAGGTGGTTGGCCGCCTCCTTTCTAGCACCTCTGTCTTGATACCTTCTGCTCATTTTTTCTGTTTGCTGCTGAAAACCATTAAACCTTTAAAAAAAAAACTGCAGAAGCGAGACCTCGATTTGCTTGAAATCCTAACTACATCTCATCAGTTGAGTCCTTGGAAGATAAGTTGATGGCCCGTTCCACCCAAAAGACCCATCGAAATATTGGAGCCATCATTGGCTTGGGGGCTTTCAAGGGAGTCGCTGACCCTAAGCAAGCATGAACTCCTGAACCTGTATGCTTGGTGGTCAGTAACGAAGGACTGGGACAATGGCCCTTGAACTTGTACCTTGTTGGCAATGATGGCTCCCATGCTTCCTGGGAGGCCAGTAAACTGGACACTCCGTTTCACAGAAGCTGAGGACTAATTGTGCCTTAAAGCGGAGGTTCACCCTAAACATCTATATACCGTTACTTCCAACATCTACAGCGGGGATATGCAATTAGCGGACCTCCAGCTGTTGCAGAACTACAAATTCCCATGAGGCATAGCAAGACTTGACAGCCACAAGCATGACACCAGAGTCAGAAGCATGATGGGACTTGTAGTTTTGCAACAGCTGGAGGTCCGCTAATTGCATATCCCTGATCTACAGTTTTTTTTTTTTTTTGCCGTACATACCATTTTATTCCCCCCTGGCTTCCGGGTTCTGGCTCCCGCGGGAGTGGGCGTTCCTAATCAGAGGTTAGATGATTGACGTCTGGTGAAAAAACTTCCCCTGGCGCATAAGGCGCGTCACCAGTTTTCCGTAACTAGCCGACCTGCGAGTCGGCTCTATATGGCGCCTGCGCAGTCGGCTCTACACGGCAGGCGCCGTATAGAGCCGACTCACAGGTCGGCTAGTTATGGGAAAACTGGGGACGCGCCTTATGCGCCAGGGGAAGTTTTTCACCAGATGTCAATCATCTAACTTCTGAATAGGAATTCCCGCAGAAGCCAGAACTTGGAAGCCGGGGGGGGGGGGGGGGGAAATAACAATAAAACGGTATGTACAGCAAAAAAAACGGCATACTGTAGATGTCGGAAGTATGCTGGATGTAATGGTATATAATTGTTTTAGGGTGAACCTCCGCTTTAAACTGGCCATACATTATCACTTTTTTTTTTTTTTTTTTTTTTTTTACCTTTAGCTATCTAGTGCAGAGGCCGACCTGATTGCATACAATTTGAAAAGTGTTTTAGATGTACAAAAAATATAATATGGAGGTCAAATCTAAAGGGAAAATTGTATGTGGTCAGCCTTGACGTGTCCCAGCAGCCCTGCTACATTAACAAATGAGGGTGCATTGAATACTGCAATGTGTTATACGGGTCTTCATTGATTTACTAATTATATAAAGGTCACACAGGGGCTGCATGTGTGAATACAACCCAAAATCTCATGACTTGTAGTAAATGTGGCAAGCCAGACGTTTCTGCTTTGTGTTCACAAGAGGCCCCCAAGGTTGACCCTTGCTCAGCTCAGGATTTTCTATGCTGTGACTCCTAACTGGGGAGGACATACCTTCTATAGATTCTGTGTACCCTCCCATTGCAGACTCTGGCCTCCTGGTACCACCTCCACTATAGACTCTACCAATGGCGGTACCAGGAGGCCAACCCTTGCAGGGGCTGGCCACCTGAGTCCATCCCACTATAGACGCTGCAGGGTCTGCTTGTTGACGACCACCCCGCCCTTCCCCCCACTACTAAGGACCCTGCAGGCACTGGCTGCCCTGCACAATTTATTTTGCCACCATTTGCACACAAACTGTATCATTGCCAAAGCCTTTTCTTTAGAACTGCTCAGGAATATTCTGGAACTGATTTTTACAGTGCTGCACATTTGAAAAATAAACCTTGACAAAAAAAAAAAATCTCCTTGTGTCTTGACTTGTTTGCTTTACTGATTGTTTAAAATTCCAACCTGCATACTTGTGAAGTTTGATGCTGGTTCCAGGGCTGTGAAAGATCATTCAGTATATCTGCCTGGAGAGGGAGCGCTGTTGCATCTAAGGGTTTTCATATGTGTATGGCTGGTTATGCTTTCACAAGGACTGGATTGGGTAAAGCCCAACAACCTAGTGGTGTAGCGTGGGGGTGGGGCCAGGGGGAAGTTGCCCTGGCAGAAAAATTTAGAGGGGCGCAGCAGGTTACCTGCAGCTCTTCGCCTGCGCTGTGCAGTCTAGGAGATTGTGAACTCTTCCACTTCGCTATGAGGAGGAAGTTGTGGTGACACGGCAGTGAGTAAATGAACACTGAAGACATCCATGATCTCAGGGATTGTGACTGTGCAAAGACTGGGGGGGGGAAGGAGGGCAGGCGACTCAAAAGGCATCCTCTCCATCAGTGGCGTAGCGTGGGATGTCGGTGCCTGGGACGAGGCAAGTAATTTGCGCCTCCTTGACTTGCCCATTTTCAGCTAGCTCCCGTCTGGTCACATGATCCACTGTGAGACAGAGGTGGCTGTAGGGAAGAGGAGAGCGTGCTTGATAATTACTGGTAAAGTCTGGAGTGGTGACATTGTGCATATGTTCCATCTGTTGGTGCTCCCTCCTATCCACACACGTGACGGTTCCCCTCTAAATTTTGCGCCAGGGGCGGTGGCCCCCCTTGCACCCCCCACACTATGCCACTGTAGTGCAGTGTAAGAATCGGGTAGGTTAGTATAGTGGTCAGGTAGGCCGGTTTAGGAATCTGGTTGGTCAGTACTAGTGGAAGGGACTCGGAGAATACTGTAAATCCGTGGGTTAGGGGGTGCAAATCTCTTGCCCTGCCCCGGGCGCTGACAACCAACGCTACTGCAACAACAACCAATCGATGGGGTTGCTCTACTGAAACGGGAGAGGGCAGAATCTGGTGCATGGTAGCCAATCGGCTTAACTTCAGCTTGTTTAAGCTTTGACACAACCTGGAAGCTGATTGGGTTTCTATCTAGAGCTGCACCATATTTTGCACGCTCTAATGTTTAGTAAATCTCCCCCAATGTCCCTTGGCTGAATGCTGTCTCTGCTACTTTTAAAGCACACCTGGTATAACCTAAGGCAGGCAAGTCCAAAGTCCGGCCCGCGGGCAGTTAGTTTTGAACGGCCCGCCTGGTTGTTTGGACATATCTTTTGTGGCTGCTGACAATCTCCCAGGGGCCTCAAAGATGTATATGCCTTGGGACAGGAAGGAGGCGGGAAGAGCGCTGTATACACAGGAGAATTTCCTGTTTACGGCCGGCCTCTGTAATGGGAAGTCCCGTCTTCGGCGCTGCCATTGGACGACAAAGGAGGCGGGACTTTCTATAAAAGAGGCCACTGTGGAAACAGGAGATTCTCCTGTAGATAATCTTTGGCGCTCGTGGGTGCATTCCTGGCAATGGTGGGTGCATTCCCGAGCTCATCGCTTTACGCACACTCAGCCACAAAGGTAAGAAAACTCTTGTTGGGCAGTGTATTAGTTGCTCGGAGGAACACGCTTAGACAATTTTTTTTTATGGTTCAAAAAATGTCAGGCCCTCACGCATGTTCACTTCATCAAATCTGGCCCCCCTTTAAAAAAAAAGTTTGGACACCCCTGACCTAAGGGGCTGCCATTTCTGACCACCTGGAAATGCAACCCGTCTCAGTTTTCTGACTCCAATGGCATACCTAATGAAAGTCATGAATTCTGGGTGAATGCTGCTAAAGAATTGGCATGATGGCCAGGAAATTGGCCTTTTCCAAAAGGGAGTAAGGGTAACCAAATGGCATTTTTAACATGTTGCCATTCCTGAACTTCTGGAAATGCTAGCTGCCTGAGTATTTGTTGGTTATTGCAGATCCAGAGACTAATCTGGATTGATTGAAGCCATCACTGGTCAAGTAGCATTTGCCTGGTAAGTCGGCAATGCCCCATGATAAGAAGGGGGTGTGTGGGGTCGGGTGTTGTATAGAGTTCTTAATGGCTGACCTCCAGAAAACAAAGATGACTTGAATATATGGGACCTGGCATTTAACTAGACAAACTTTGTTGTGCTGGCCATCCCTTCTTGACTTGCCTAGCTCTGCCACAGAGCCAGGAGCCCTGACATGTCCATAACTGCAGGTCCTATCCCTCCCAAGCAGTGAAAGGAGAAGTAGAAGACTAATGAGCTCATCTTGCATCCCTTAGCACAGGGTTACATAGTAGGTGAGGTTGAAAAAGACACAAGTCCGACCCATGTGTTATTATATGTCAGTATTGCGTTGCATATCCCTTTTATGTTGCGGTCAGTCACGTGTGTATCTAATAGTTTCTTGAAACAATCAATGCCCCCCCCCCTGCTGAGACCACCGCCTGTGGAAGGGAATTCCACATCCTTGCTGTTCTTACAGTAAAGAACCCTCTATGTAGTTTAACCTCTTTCTTTTAAAGCATAGCCACGTGTCTTGTTAAACTCCCTTCCGCAAAAAGGTTTTCTCCCTATTGGGGTCACCAGTACGATATTTGTACGTTGAAATTGTCTTCTCCAGAGAGAATAAGTTCAGTGCTCGCAACCTTTCCTCATAACTGATATCCTCCAGACCCTTTATTAGCTTTGTTGCCCTTCTTTGTACTCAGTACATCCTTCCTGCCCAGAACTGGACGGCATACTCCAGGTGCGGCCGGACCAGAGTCTTGTAGAGCGGGAGAATTATTTTATCTCTGGAGTTAATCACCTTTTTTAAAGCCAATATTCTGTTTGCTTTCTTAGGCTCAGGAATGACATGCAATGCCAAGCTTCTGCTATCTACTAGGACCCCCAGGTCCTTTTCCTCTCTAGATTCCCCCAGAGGCCCGCCCCCCCCCCCCGCAGTGTATAAATTGCATTTGTATTTTTGCCACCCAAAGGCATTATTTTACATTTCTCTACATTGAACCTCATTAGCCATGTAGTTGCCCAACCCCATTAATTTGTTCAGATCTTTTTGCAAGGTTTCTACATGTTTAATATGCAGGGGCTGCTGGGAAAAGTCGTATCCATGTTCTAACACTACTTAAAGTGGAGTTCCACCCATAAATATAACATTACATCAGTAGTTTTAAAAAAAAATGTCATTAGTCCTTTACGGAATTTTTTATTTTTTTTTATTTTTTTTAGATGCCTTCAAAGTGTTGTTGCTAGGCAGAATAGTTAATCTTCCCACTTCCTGCACCTAGGTGCTTAATGCTTCCTAACCTACACCGCACAGACTCCTGGGAATGTAGTGGGTGTAACTTTCCAGGAGTCTGTGCACTCCCCAGTCTCAAAGAATCATGTGACTTGGACAGCACAGGTGCTGAAACCTGATCTAACACTGCTTGTGCAGAACTGAGCATGTGCGAGGTCTGCAAGGCTGAAATCCAGGAAGTCATACAGTCTGGCTTCATGATGCCCACACTTAAGATGGCCCCAGTCAATTTCTATTTTATAAAGTGTCTAAATGCTGTAACAACCTAACAAAACGGACCTTAGTTTACAGACTAACTTTACTAGAATACATTAAGCTTGTGTATTACAGGGGTATTTATATTTAAAAAGTGAAATTGTGGCCGGAACTCCGCTTTAAAATGTAAAGATGGATCTTCTAATATATGAGCATAAAACAACTTGACTGAGGGTCTAACTTTTTACCCCATTCAAAATGGAGATACTTGCCCTGCAGGATGTTCTGGGACTTTTCATTCTCTAGCCTCGTCTCCTTAGGGTGACCACATTTTCAAACTGCCATTCAGGGACACCCCCGTTCCTAAAAAAATCAGCTGGGGCGGTGGGTACACACTTTACCCAGAAGCGCTGATCAGCCCCCCCCCCCCCCCCCCCCCCCCCACACACACACACCAAAAAAGGCTGCCCCATCGCCACTTTAGTCACTGACAGTGTTGGTCAGCCGAGGCCCGTTCAGGGCCGGTTCTACCACTAGGGGCGCCCAGACACTGGTTTCCCTCCGCATTCTCGGCAGGCTGCAGCATGTAACAAACTCAGTCCCAGGCAGCTGCTCCGTCCGACCGGTGGTGTAATTAGAGGCGCATCTCAGAACTGAAACCAGCGCTAGAGGAAGCCGATGCTTCCTGTATAGCGCTGCCTCCTGTCACATGGGTAGGGTAAAGGAGGTGGAGTCAGGGGTGGGGCCAATGAGGGTGGCAAAATTAGGTTTCGCCTAGGGTGTCAAAAATCCTTGCACCAGCCCTGGGCCGTTTTACCTTGTTCCAACGCTGGCTGTACAAGAGGTGGGATTTATGATTTCTCCAATCACAAGCAAGGGAGCAGGGATTGATTGTGCCTCTTCCTGGCCAGGACGCTCCCCCTTAACCTTGTCATAGAGGGGGGAATACAGAAAGAAGATACGCCGGCGCAGATTTGAATTTACGCGGCGTATATCTATAGATACGCCGGCGTAAATTCTCTCTGAATCTAGCCCCTTGTCTATAATCCATTAATTGAGCTGCCCAAAAAACCCATTGGGGGAAATACCCTTGACAGCATGGTTGACTCATCTGCCTCACTGATGGGACGCCCAGTCATGGGGGGGGGGTAGAGGTGTGGACGGGACTCAGAAGCTCCATATAACATTTTGGAGGTCTTGACCCCCTAGGGTGGAACTCTTCTGCTTCAATGGAGTGTAAAATTTGCAAAAACAGAAGGCATTTCTAGAATCTCTGGGCTGGATTCAGGTAGAATTGCGCATATTTTACGGAGGCGCAGGGCAACGTTTTTGCCCTGCGCCCCCGCAAATTTACTGCGCTGCCCTTGATTCACAGAGC
Organism: Rana temporaria; assembly: GCF_905171775.1. Taxonomy (NCBI): domain Eukaryota; kingdom Metazoa; phylum Chordata; class Amphibia; order Anura; family Ranidae; genus Rana; species Rana temporaria. The sequence continues at coordinate 538,517,423 of NC_053490.1, read as the reverse complement.
AGTAGCTCCGTAAATTGCGCGGGCGCGCCGGCAAAATGCCCGGCGTAAGCGCGCGCAATTTAAATGATCCCGTAGGGGGCGGGAATCATTTAAATTAGGCACGTTCCCGCGCCGATCGTAGAGCGCATGCTCCGTCGGGAAACTTTCCCGACGTGCATTGCGGCAAATGACGTCGCAAGGACGTCATTTGCTTCAAAGTGAACGTGAATGGCGTCCAGCGCCATTCACAAATCACTAAGCAAAGTACGTAAATTTCAAATTTCGCGACGCGGGAACGACGGATATACGTAACATTGGCTGCGCCTGCTAATAGCAGGGGCAGCCTTACGCGAAAACCGCCGTACGGAAACAACGTAAACTCCGTACGCAGGGCTCGCGCAACGTTGTGAATCGGCGTTAGTATGCAATTTGCATACTATACGCTGAGCACAACGGGAACGCCACCTAGCGGCCATCGCAAGAATGCAGCCTAAGATATGCGGGCATAAGAGCCTTATGCCGCGCATATCTTAGGCTGCAGTCGGCGTAACAAGGTTCCTGAATCAGGAGCATTCGTTACGCCGGGGCAAGTAAGCAATTGCGCTGTGTAACTTATGGTTACACAGGCGCAATTGCTTCTTGAATCCAGGCCTCTATACCTAATGGGTGTGTAACATTTTGCGCCACTTCTACTGGCCAGACCCTTTAACAGATCATTAGAGGTAATGAGGATGGGAGTTTAGGTGGTGCAATTGTCTGGAGGTCCCTGCACTGGGAGTATCGTTCATATCCTTCACACACTCACCCATTGATCTGGCAGAAGTCTAGACGTCTCAATGGTTACATGCATGTAAGGGTGGTAAAGCCAGGGATGAACATCTCCAAGGAAATCCTGTAGGATCTCATTCCTGGCTGTTGGCATACCTCCATCATTGTAATGTTGCTATCAAACGATGGCACTACTCTTTTTGGGGGGTAGCACCCTATATATCTCAATAGGGGTTCCCTTTAATGAATAATGGGAGTGCGGTTCTGCTGGCCTCATAACTCCTGGCCTGTATTGGAGTGAGAGGTGTTTTTCTAAGTTGGCTGCTTAATCTGTAGACTTGTGGAAAAATAAACATTGAGCTGCAGATCTGCAAGATTCCAAATTCCGTAGGCCGGAGATGGGGCCTTTATAGAGGAATGGGGACTTTCTAACGGTGTTCCCTCTAGTGACATAAATATCTATATAGAGCACATGTCAAATACAAGAACATCTAGTTTTACAGCTACAACCTCACCCTTGAGGTCAACCATAATGCCGATGTGGTCAAGTTGAGTTTGACACCCTTGATATAGAGGAATCAGGACCTCCTTCCTTCTGCTGGTGACCCCTCAAGTGGTATAAAGATCTATAAAAAGGAATGAGGACCCCCTTCCTCCTGCTGGTGATCCTTCTAGTGATATAAAGATCTATATAGAGGAATCAGGACCTCCTTCCTCCTGCTGGTGATCCCTCTAGTGATATAAGGATCTATATAGAGGGATCGGGACCTCCTTCCCCCTGCTGGTGACCCCTCTAGTGATATAAAGATCTATATAGAGGGATCAGGACCTCCTTCCTCCTGCTGGTGATCCCTCTAGTGATATAAAGATCTATATAGAGGAATCAGGACCCCCTTCCTCCTGCTGGTGACCCCTCTAGTGATATAAAGATCTATATAGAGGAATCAGGACCTCCTTCCTCCTGCTGGTGATCCCTCTAGTGATATAAAGATCTATATAGAGGGATCAGGACCTCCTTCCTCCTGCTGGTGATCCCTCTAGTGATATAAAGATCTATATAGAGGAATCAGGACCCCCTTCCTCCTGCTGGTGACCCCTCTAGTGATATAAAGATCTATATAGAGGGATCAGGGCCTCCTTCCTCCTGATGAAGACCCCTCTAGTGATATAAAGATCTATATAGAGGAATCAGGACCTCCTTCCTCCTGCTGGTGACCCCTCTAGTGATGAGATCTATATAGAGGAATCAGGACCTCCTTCCTCCTGCTGGTGATCCCTCTAGTGATGAGATCTATATAGAGGAATCAGGACCTCCTTCCTCCTGCTGGAGATATCTCCATTGATATAAAGATCTATATAGAGGAATCAGAACCTCCTTCCCCCTGCTGGTGACCCCTCTAGTGATATAAAGATCTATATAGAGGGATCGGGACCTCCTTCCCCCTGCTGGTGACCCCTCTAGTGATATAAAGAACTATATAGAGGGATCAGGGCCTCCTTCCCCCTGCTGGTGACCCCTCTAGTGATATAAAGATCTATATAGAGGAATCAGGACCGTCTTCCTCCTGCTGGTGACCCCTCTAGTGATATAAAGATCTATATAGAGGAATCAGGACCTCCTTCCTCCTCCTGGTGACCCCTCTAGTGATATAAAGATCTATATAGAGGGATCGGGACCTCCTTCCCCCTGCTGGTGACCCCTCTAGTGATATAAAGATCTATATAGAGGGATTTGGGCCTCCTTCCCCCTGCTGGTGACCCCTCTAGTGATATAAAGATCTATAAAAAGGAATGAGGACCCCCTTCCTCCTGCTGGTGACCCCTCTAGTGATATAAAGATCTATATAGAGGAATCAAGACCTCCTTCCTCCTGATGAAGACCCCTCTAGTGATATAAAGATCTATATAGAGGGATCAGGACCTCCTTCCTCCTTCTGGTGATCCCTCTAGTGATATAAAGATCTATATAGAGGAATCAGGACCTCCTTCCTCCTGCTGGTGACCCCTCTAGTGATATAAAGATCTATATAGAGGAATCAGGACCTCCTTCTCCTGCTGGTGACCCCTCTAGTGATATAAAGATCCATATAGAGGAATCAGGACCTCCTTCCTCCTGCTGGTGACCCCTCTAGTGATATAAAGATCTATAAAGAGGGATCAGGACCTCCTTCCTCCTGCTGGTGATCCCTCTAGAGATATCCAAAAAAATATATTTACTTTCCCCATTGCTTGGGCACGCTGTTTGCTTATTTTTTCAATAATCTGAAATAAGTACCCATTAGTCCTCTTCCTCTGTAGCTCTTGCCAGCCCTGAAGAGAAGATCAGAGTTCAGCTTTAAGTAACAGAATGACATAACCAAATGTCTTCTCTGCAGTCGCTATGAAGCTGACATTGTCTTCTGTTGGTCTAGGTGACGGATTCCTGCATGATCCGCATTGCCTGGAAGATCGTCGCTGGCTCGGTCCTGCGGCCTGTAAACAATAAATAGGTTAATTGCTCAGCTCTTGCAGTGCCAAGGTCTGAGCGGTGGCAGGCTGTGTGGAAACTTCTGCAGAGTCCACAAACAACAGCCCTAATCTCTGCGGCACAGGGCGAAGGTCACCCAGAGGCTTCTGTTCATCCTGGCAGCTGGACCTCTCATCCAGGATGAATAATAAGATAACCTTCAAGGTTCAGTCCAGAAGTGCTTTTTTAGCAGTGGACGCTGGAGCGTTAAACACCCCAACACACCTGCTGTGCCCATTCCTGTGCTCGGTTCCCAGGTCTGTACACCTGCTGTGCCCATTATGAGGAGTTTCCACCATCCCTGTGCTCGGTTCCCAGGTCTGTGCATCTACTGTGCCCATTATGAGGAGTTTGCACCATCCCTGTGCTTGGTTCCCAGGTCTGTACACCTGCTGTGCCCATTATGAGGAGTTTCCACCATCCCTGTGCTGGGTTCCTGGGTCTGTACACCTGCTGTGCCCATTATGAGGAGTTTCCACCATCCCTGTGCTGGGTTCCCGGGTCTGTATACTTGCTGTGCCCATTATGAGGGGTTTCCATCATCCCTGTGCCGGGTTACTTGGTCTTTACACCTGCTGTGCCCATTAGAAAAAGATTCCCACCATCCCTGCAATGAGTTCCCAGGTTTTCTCATCTGCTGTGCTCATTATGAGGAGTTCCTACCATCCCTGAGTTCTCGAGTCTGTACCCCTGCTGTGCCCATTATGAGGGGTTTCCGGGTCTGCTAACTTGCTTTGTCCATTATGAGGGGTTCCCGCCATCCCTGTGCTGTGTTCCTTGGTCTGTATATTTGCTGTGCCCATTATGAGGGCTTCCCACCATCTCTGTGCTGGGTTCCCCGGTGTTTACACCTTCTGTACCCATTGTGAGAAGTTCCTACCATCCCTGTGCTGAGTTCCTGGGTATGTACACCTGCTGTTCCCATTATGAGGGGTTCCCACCATCCATGTGCTGAGTTCCTGGGTATGTACACCTCCTGTGCCCATTATGAGGGGTTCCACCATCCCTGTGCTGAGTTCCCGGGTATGTACACCTGCTGTGCCCATTATGGGGGCTTCCCACCATCTCTGTGCTGGGTTCCCCGGTGTTCACACCTTCTGTACCCATTGTGAGAAGTTCTTACCATCCCTGTGCAGAGTTCCTGGGTATGTACACCTGCTGTGCCCATTATGAGGGGTTCCCACCATCCCTGTGCTGAGTTCCCGGGTCTGTACACCTCCTGTGCCCATTATGAGGGGTTCCACCATCCCTGTGCTGAGTTCCTGGGTCTGTACACCTGCTGTGCCCATTATGAGGGGTTCCCACCAGCCCTGTGCTGAGTTCCAAGGTTTGTACACCTGCTGTGCCCATTATGAGGGGTTCCCACCATCCCTGTGCTAAGTTCCCAGGTTTGTACACCTGCTGTGCCCATTATGAGGGGTTCCCACCATCCCTGTGCTAAGTTCCCAGGTTTGTACACCTGCTGTGCCCATTATGAGGGGTTCCCACCATCCCTGTGCTAAGTTCCCAGGTTTGTACACCTGCTGTGCCCATTATGAGGGGTTCCCACCATCCCTGTGCTGAGTTCCTGGGTCTGTACACCTGCTGTACCCATTATGAGGGGTTCCCACCATCCCTGTGCTGAGTTCCCAGGTCTGTACACCCGCTGTGCCCATTATGAGGCGTTCCCACCATCCCTGTGCTGAGCTTCTGGGTCTGAGCACCTGATATGCCCACTGTAATACATGCATGCTATTGCACTTCCCTATGGGTTTCCACAATTGAAGTGAACCTTGGCATGACAGTGGCCCGCCTTCACGTGTACAATTGTATTGGGTTGCTGAGTGTGAATTGAGAGCTGGCAGTGGCGCTGTGTATCTGTCTTTTTCTGACCAGGTCACAGGCTCAGTGCCGGGCAGGTCAGGCTGTATCGGGCTCGTTTGGCAACACACAACAGCTGCCAAGACATGACTGTGTTTATTCAAGTGGGTTAGAACTCTACCAACCTCTCAGTTCTCCGGCAGCAGAACTACATCCTTCAGCATGCCCTGCTCTTCGCTGAGACTTGCAGTTCTTCTGCATTGCTTGTTTGATCTCCTAGGACAGGAAATGAGCAACGTTCAGATGATGAATTTAACCTCTATTCACAAATACGAGTCACAGAGAGAGGAAATGGGTAAAAAGCTCCCCAATGGGGTCACAGACAGAAATAAAAAAATATATATATATTAAAAAAGGCCAGTTTATCTAGTTCCAATCACACACACATCATGTATTGTGGTGCGCTTTGGTGCATTGGGGTGCCATTCAAAACGAATGCCAACACACGTAAGGCCCTAAAAAAAGGGGACATCTGCCTCCCCAAAATGTTGCATCTACACCTTGACTTGTCTATATCTTCTTCCATTAGTCTTCCCAGCATTATGGTGATAGGACAGCTGCTCTTTAAACATTGACCAAAGCCCTGATAATTGCCCTTCTGCCCTGGGGAGCGGGAGGGGGGGCAGATATTCCAACACTGGCTTCCATTGGCCTTTCTAGGGTTTTGGCACTGAGCTAGCTCGTGAACATTGTCTGCAATTCTGATACTAGCCCTTCAGTCCTCGGTAGGGGGCATATATTTCCAAATTAGCTTCGATTGATCTTTCCAGAATGATGACATTGGGACCTCTTCTGAACATTTCCTTTATTAAAAAAAACAAAAACCGTTGTCCCCGGATGCAGATCCAGCATCAAACACAACACCCACTGCCACCCCGACCTGAAAAACAGGAAAAAAAAACAGCTCCATTCGCTTCGAACACTGGCTTCTATTGGTCTTTCAGGATTTTGGTATTGAGACCACTTATTGAACATTGACCAAGGAAACCGAGACTGGCTTCTATTGGTCTTCCAGGATTTTGGTATTGAGACCATTTATTGAACATTGACCAAAGAAACCAGCACTGGCTTCTTTTGGTCTTCCAGGATTTTGGTATTGGGACCTCTTTTTGAACATTGACCAAGGAAACCAACACTGGCTTCTGTTGCTCTTCCAGGATTTTGATATTGGGACCTTTTATTGAACATTGACCAAGGAAACCAAAACTGGCCTCTGTTGCTCTTCCAGGAATTGTTTTATTGTGACCTCTTTTTGAACATTGACCAAGGAAACCAACACTGCTTCTGTTTGTCCTCCAGGATTTTGATATTGGGACCTTTTATTGAACATTGACCAAGGAAACCAAAACTGGCTTCTGTTGCTCTTCCAGGATTTTTTTTATTGTGACCTCTTTTTGAACATTGACCAAGGAAACCAACACTGGCTTCTGTTGGTCTTCCAGAATTTTGGTATTAGGACCTTGTGACGGTATCGGTATGATATCCCCGTCAACGTTCCCTTCTTCCCATAACGAAAATCACCCCAATATTCCACGAGGAGGGATATCCCTGGAATCGCCCAGAAAGCCACACATGAGACCAGCTTACTGCTTGAACAACACAGACTTTAATGTTATAACACACAGCTTATATGTCATTTCCAAAACTGTTACAATGACAAATCTCCGCCCCCCTCACACTGGGGCTTCCATACAGATGACTAGGTAGACACGACGGGGCCGATGCTGAAACACATTTTCTTTAGACAATGACATCAATGACGCTGAGCACTAGCTGTACTGAATACATCAACCAGACCGCTCGACCCCGCATATAGAGAGATAATTACCACAATGAAGCAATCAGAATAATTAACACAAGCCACTTAAACCCAGCTCTCCTTCACACAACACAATAGATCAATTAACCTTTAGAAATAGTGAGGGGACATTAGCACATCAATAACCTGGCTAGCAGGGAGCAGTAAACTGAGACATATAGGCAAATGTATCACAATGGCCCCCCTTTTGCTCCCTGCTCCGGCAAACCCGGTTGGACCTTCCCTGGTCCAGTAGGGTTGACGGGTTCAGAGCTATTAGTCAGAGGTTAACTCCGTTTGGCATGACTGACCTCCCTTGGCAACTGCTTCAGACTCAGGTATGTCACCGGGTCGTCAGATCACACGCCGGTCAGTCCCCAAGTCTTTGTGCGATCTGCAAAGTCACCAGAAGTCAGTGTGAAGACAGCGAATGGGTCTGTGCGCCGCCGTCTAGGTGTCCCGCTATGGGAGGGGGCAGGTTATGGCTCTGAAGTGACAATCCCAGGAGATTCATAAAAAGAAAAAGTTATATTTGTTGAAATGCTGTAGCACTGGTGCTCAGAGTCCGGGGGGGGGGGGAGGGGAATCAGAGCCCCATAAGGTCAGCCACCCCCTGCTCCCTCCGCAGCCGCCGGTTCTCCTCTTGGAGCTTCTCCAGCTCCATCTCCAGTTCATGCTGCTGTGCCCTCAGGTGGTTGTTCTCCTCCTCCATGCGGCTTATGCACTCCTCCAGCTCTATGTACTCACGGATCAGCTCCTGCTTGCTCATGTCCTGCAGGCTCTCCACGTGGTCCTTCATCATCAGGAACTGGGTGGTGGTGTAAGGGGCCACCGGTGGGCCCTTGGCGAACATCTCGGCACGCATCTGGGACGCCCGCTGCGACTCCCTCTCCTCCAGTCGCTTCTTCTCCTCCCAGGTCAGCTTGTTATACGGCTTCCAGGACCTCTTCTTCTTGAAGGGTGGCCGGCGGTGCCTCTTTCTGCCCAGCTCCCTCCAGGGCCCCTCCGGCTCAGGGCTGTCGCCCATGACCAGCTGACAATGGTGTTCCCTGTTGTCCGTAATAACAGATTGTACCATGAGGGCTTCGTAAGGGGTGCCCAATGGTTCTTCCTGACCCAGCTCCTTTGGATCCCAAGCCGAGTCTACACAATGGGCTGCTGCTGGTGGGCGGTACCCAGGTTGAGACCAATTTGACCTGGTGTTGTCATTCATGGGGCAATTCTGCTTGAAGTGACCCAGCTGTTTGCACCGGAAGCAGCGTTGTTCGTTGCCCTCCTGGCGATGATAGCGAGGGCTAGATGTCACCGGTCTGTTAGGAGGTTGGTATCTAGCGGTTGGTGGGTGTGAGGGCACCGTTTGTGGTGGAGGTTGTTCCTGTGGTGTGACCTGGTTCGTCTTGCGAGTATCTGCATATTCATCCGCCAACTTTGCGGCCTCTGGTAGAGTCATGGGCCTGCGATCTCTCACCCAATCTTTGACGTCCGTCTGGATGTGATTGTAAAATTGCTCCAGGAGCATTAGTTGCAAAATGTCCTCTGCGGTGGTGGCCTGGCTGCTGTTAGCCCAGTTAGAGGCCGACCGGGACAATTGGCATGCCCATTCCGCATAAGAGTCTTTCGTGGTTTTGCGTGAGTCCCTGAACTTCTGTCGGTGGGACTCTGGGGTTACTGCATAACGAGCCAGGAGCACTTCTTTAACCCGGGCGTAGCTATGAATATCCTGATCTGGCACGGTCCGGAAAGCATCAGAAGCTTTGCCTGACAGTTTGCCTGACAATATTGCAACCCAGTCTCCTCTAGCTATTCGGTGCAGGTTACATTGTCGCTCAAAATCCGCCAGGAAGTTATCAATCTCACAGTCCTTTTCATCAAAAGCTTTAAAAGCGCTAAACGGAATCTTCCTTGTGTCTGCTGTGCTGTACTCACTGTTCGGAGAAGGTGCGGCTGCTTGCTGGACTGCTGCCAGTTTTAACTGTAGCTCTGCGTCTCTTATTTGTTTATCCTTCTGTAGTTCTGCGTCCCTTATTTGTTTAGCCTTCTGTAGCTCCACGTCTCTTATTTCTTTAGCCTCCTTCGCTAACAGGTCCATCACTTTCAGTACCACATCTGACGTTGGGTTCGGGCCGAACCACGCTAGCTTCTCTCTCATTAGCTTGTTGGCTGGCGATTCCTCCTCCTGAATCACTGGTGTCTCCATCTCTTGTACTGCTGGCGTTGCTGCAATCCCGTCCTCCTGGTCTAGCTCCATTGATTCTGCTATGATGACCCGCTTGGTTTTGTTGCTAGCAATCCTTCCACGAACTTCCAGTAGTTCTTCCAGTGTCTGCTTGGAATCCGGGTGTGAAGGGGAATAGAAGGGAAAAATCCCACTGCTACCAACCAATTGTGACGGTATCGGTATGATATCCCCGTCAACGTTCCCTTCTTCCCATAACGAAAATCACCCCAATATTCCACGAGGAGGGATATCCCTGGAATCGCCCAGAAAGCCACACATGAGACCAGCTTACTGCTTGAACAACACAGACTTTAATGTTATAACACACAGCTTATATGTCATTTCCAAAACTGTTACAATGACAAATCTCCGCCCCCCTCACACTGGGGCTTCCATACAGATGACTAGGTAGACACGACGGGGCCGATGCTGAAACACATTTTCTTTAGACAATGACATCAATGACGCTGAGCACTAGCTGTACTGAATACATCAACCAGACCGCTCGACCCCGCATATAGAGAGATAATTACCACAATGAAGCAATCAGAATAATTAACACAAGCCACTTAAACCCAGCTCTCCTTCACACAACACAATAGATCAATTAACCTTTAGAAATAGTGAGGGGACATTAGCACATCAATAACCTGGCTAGCAGGGAGCAGTAAACTGAGACATATAGGCAAATGTATCACAGACCTCTTTTTGAACATTGACGAAAGAAACCAACTCTGGCTTCTGTTGGTCTTCCAGGATTTTGATAATGGGACCTTTTATTGAACATTGACCAAAAAGACCGACACTGGCTTCTGTTGGTCTTCCAGGATTTTGGTATTGGGAACTTTTATTGATCATTAACCAAGGAAACCAACACTGGCTTATGTTGGTCTTCCAGGATTTTGATATTGGGACCTTTTATTGAACATTGACCAAGGAAACCAACAATGGCTTCTGTTGGTCTTCCAGGATTTTGATATTGGGACCTTTTATTGAACATTGACCAAGGAAACCAACACTGGCTTCTGTTGGTCTTCCAGCATTTTTTTTATTGTGACCTCTTTTTGAACATTGACCAAGGAAACCAACACTGGCTTCTGTTGGTCTTCCATAATTTTGGTATTAGGACCTCTTTTTGAACATTGACAAAAGAAACAAACTCTGGCTTCTGTTGGTCTTCCAGGTTTTTGATAATGGGACCTTTTATTGAACATTGACCAAAAAGACCGACACTGGCTTCTGTTGGTCTTCCAGGATTTTGGTATTGGGAACTTTTATTGATCATTAACCAAGGAAACCAACACTGGCTTCTGTTGGTCTTCCAGGATTTTGATATTGGGACCTTTTATTGAACATTGACCAAGGAAACCAAAACTGGCTTCTGTTGCTCTTCCAGGATTTTTTTTATTGTGACCTCTTTTTGAACATTGACCAAGGAAACCAACACTGGCTTCTGTTGGTCTGCCAGGATTTTGTTATTGGGACCTCTTTTTGAACATTGACAAAGAAAACCAACACTGGCTTCTGTTGGTCTTCCAGAATTTTGGTATTAGGACCTCTTTTTGAACATTGACGAAAGAAACCAACTCTGGCTTCTGTTGGTCTTCCAGGATTTTGATAATGGGACCTTTTATTGAACATTGACCAAAAAGACCGACACTGGCTTCTGTTGGTCTTCCAGGATTTTGGTATTGGGAACTTTTATTGATCATTAACCAAGGAAACCAACACTGGCTTATGTTGGTCTTCCAGGATTTTGATATTGGGACCTTTTATTGAACATTGACCAAGGAAACCAACAATGGCTTCTGTTGGTCTTCCAGGATTTTGATATTGGGACCTTTTATTGAACATTGACCAAGGAAACCAACACTGGCTTCTGTTGGTCTTCCAGCATTTTTTTTATTGTGACCTCTTTTTGAACATTGACCAAGGAAACCAACACTGGCTTCTGTTGGTCTTCCATAATTTTGGTATTAGGACCTCTTTTTGAACATTGACAAAAGAAACAAACTCTGGCTTCTGTTGGTCTTCCAGGTTTTTGATAATGGGACCTTTTATTGAACATTGACCAAAAAGACCGACACTGGCTTCTGTTGGTCTTCCAGGATTTTGGTATTGGGAACTTTTATTGATCATTAACCAAGGAAACCAACACTGGCTTCTGTTGGTCTTCCAGGATTTTGATATTGGGACCTTTTATTGAACATTGACCAAGGAAACCAAAACTGGCTTCTGTTGCTCTTCCAGGATTTTTTTTATTGTGACCTCTTTTTGAACATTGACCAAGGAAACCAACACTGGCTTCTGTTGGTCTGCCAGGATTTTGTTATTGGGACCTCTTTTTGAACATTGACAAAGAAAACCAACACTGGCTTCTGTTGGTCTTCCAGAATTTTGGTATTAGGACCTCTTTTTGAACATTGACGAAAGAAACCAACTCTGGCTTCTGTTGGTCTTCCAGGATTTTGTTATTGGGACCTATTTTTGAACATTGACCAAGGAAACCAACACTGGCTTCTGTTGGTCTTCCATGATTTTGGTATTGGGACCTCTTTTTGAACATTGACCAAGGAAACCAACACTGGCTTCTGTTGGTCTTCCAGGATTTTGATATTGGGACCTCTTTTTGAACATTGACCAAGGTAACCAACACTGGCTTCTGTTGGTCTTCCAGGATTTTGGTATTGGGAACTTTTATTGATCATTAACCAAGGAAACCAACACTGGCTTCTGTTGGTCTTCCAGGATTTTGATATTGGGACCTTTTATTGAACATTGACCAAGGAAACCAAAACTGGCTTCTGTTGCTCTTCCAGGATTTTTTTTATTGTGACCTCTTTTTGAACATTGGCCAAGGAAACCAACACTGGCTTCTGTTGGTCTGCCAGGATTTTGTTATTGGGACCTCTTTTTGAACATTGACAAAGAAAACCAACACTGGCTTCTGTTGGTCTTCCAGAATTTTGGTATTAGGACCTCTTTTTGAACATTGACGAAAGAAACCAACTCTGGCTTCTGTTGGTCTTCCAGGATTTTGTTATTGGGACCTATTTTTGAACATTGACCAAGGAAACCAACACTGGCTTCTGTTGGTCTTCCATGATTTTGGTATTGGGACCTCTTTTTGAACATTGACCAAGGAAACCAACACTGGCTTCTGTTGGTCTTCCAGGATTTTGATATTGGGACCTCTTTTTGAACATTGACCAAGGTAACCAACACTGGCTTCTGTTGGTCTTCCAGGATTTTGGTATTGGGAACTTTTATTGATCATTAACCAAGGAAACCAACACTGGCTTCTGTTGGTCTTCCAGGATTTTGATATTGGGACCTTTTATTGAACATTGACCAAGGAAACCAAAACTGGCTTCTGTTGCTCTTCCAGGATTTTTTTTATTTTGACCTCTTTTTGAACATTGACCAAGGAAACCAACACTGGCTTCTGTTGGTCTGCCAGGATTTTGTTATTGGGACCTCTTTTTGAACATTGACAAAGGAAACCAACACTGGCTTCTGTTGGTCTTCCAGGATTTTGGTATTAGGACCTCTTTTTGAACATTGACGAAAGAAACCAACTCTGGCTTCTGTTGGTCTTCCAGGATTTTGTTATTGGGACCTCTTTTTGAACATTGACCAAGGAAACCAACACTGGCTTCTGTTGGTCTTCCAGGATTTTGGTATTGGGACCTCTTTTTGAACATTGACCAAGGAAACCAACACTGGCTTCTGTTGGTCTTCCAGGATTTTGATATTGGGACCTCTTTTTGAACATTGACCAAGGTAACCAACACTGGCTTCTGTTGGTCTTCCAGGATTTTGGTATTGGGAACTTTTATTGATCATTAACCAAGGAAACCAACACTGGCTTCTGTTGGTCTTCCAGGATTTTGATATTGGGACCTTTTATTGAACATTGACCAAGGAAACCAAAACTGGCTTCTGTTGCTCTTCCAGGATTTTTTTTATTTTGACCTCTTTTTGAACATTGACCAAGGAAACCAACACTGGCTTCTGTTGGTCTGCCAGAATTTTGTTATTGGGACCTCTTTTTGAACATTGACAAAGAAAACCAACACTGGCTTCTGTTGGTCTTCCAGGATTTTGGTATTAGGACCTCTTTTTGAACATTGACGAAAGAAACCAACTCTGGCTTCTGTTGGTCTTCCAGGATTTTGTTATTGGGACCTCTTTTTGAACATTGACCAAGGAAACCAACACTGGCTTCTGTTGGTCTTCCAGGATTTTGGTATTGGGACCTCTTTTTGAACATTGACCAAGGAAACCAACACTGGCTTCTGTTGGTCTTCCAGGATTTTGATATTGGGACCTCTTTTTGAACATTGACCAAGGAAACCAACACTGGCTTCTGTTGGTCTTCCAGGATTTTGGTATTGGGAACTTTTATTGATCATTAACCAAGGAAACCAACACTGGCTTCTGTTGGTCTTCCAGGATTTTGATATTGGGACCTTTTATTGAACATTGACCAAGGAAACCAAAACTGGCTTCTGTTGCTCTTCCAGGATTTTTTTTATTGTGACCTCTTTTTGAACATTGACCAAGGAAACCAACACTGGCTTCTGTTGGTCTGCCAGGATTTTGTTATTGGGACCTCTTTTTGAACATTGACAAAGAAAACCAACACTGGCTTCTGTTGGTCTTCCAGAATTTTGGTATTAGGACCTCTTTTTGAACATTGACGAAAGAAACCAACTCTGGCTTCTGTTAGTCTTCCAGGATTTTGTTATTGGGACCTATTTTTGAACATTGACCAAGGAAACCAACACTGGCTTCTGTTGGTCTTCCATGATTTTGGTATTGGGACCTCTTTTTGAACATTGACCAAGGAAACCAACACTGGCTTCTGTTGGTCTTCCAGGATTTTGATATTGGGACCTCTTTTTGAACATTGACCAAGGAAACCAACACTGGCTTCTGTTTGTCTTTCTAGGGTTTTGGCACTGAGGTAGCTCGTGTACATTGTCTGAAATTCTGATAATAGCCCTTCTGTCCTAGGTAGGGGCATATATTTCCAAATTAGCTTCAATTGATCTTTCCAGAATGATGACATTGGGACCTCTTCTGAACACTGACCAAAGTCCTAATAACAGCCCAAATAGGGACATTGTACCCCTACTCATTCACCCAAAAAAAAAAGTGTCAAAAAGAAATAAGAACACAGAGACAATTTTTGATATTTTCTTTATTAAAAACAAAACAAAAATAATTCTGCCCAATGCAGATCCAGCATCAAACACAACACCCACTGCCACCGCCAACCTGAAAAACAGAAAAAAGCAAGCTCCATTCGCATCGAAGGCTCCCGCAGTCTGCCAGCGCCACTGTCTGAAGTCCTTAATAGCTAAAGAGCATTGCCCCCTTGGGATGTCATCAACCGGTGCCTTTATACCCTAAAGTGGGGTTGAAAGGGCATATATCCCAAGGGCATAGACTAGCTTCTATTGGTTTTCCCAGGATTTTGAAGGTGGGACAGCTCTTGAACATTGACCAAAATCCTGATATATATCCTAACACTGGTTTCTATTGGTCTTCCAGGATTTTGGTATTGGGACCACTTATTGAACATTTACCAAGGAAACCGAGACTGGCTTTTGTTGGTCTTCAAGGATTTTGGTATTGGGACCTTTTATTGAACATTGACCAAGGAAACCGACACTGGCTTCTGTTGATCTTCCAGGATTTTGGTATTGGGACCTTTTGTTGAACATTGACCAAAGAAACGAGCACCGGCTTTTGTTGGTCTTCCAGGATTTTGGTATTGAGACCTTTTATTGAACATTGACCAAGGAAACCAACACTGGCTTCTGTTGGTCTTTCTAGGGTTTTGGTATTGACACCTTTTATTGAACATTGACCAAGGAAACCAACACTGGCTTCTGTTTGTCTTTCTAGGGTTTTGGTATTGGGACCTCTTTTTGAACATTGACCAAGGAAACCAACACTGGCTTCTTTTGGTCTTGCAGGATTTTGGTATTGAGACCTTTTATTGAACATTGACCAAGGAAACCAATGCTGGCTTCTGTTGGTCTTCCAGGATTTTGATATTGGGCACCTCTTTTTGAACATTGACCAAGGAAACCAACATTGGCTTCTGTTGGTCTTCAAGGATTTTGGTATTGGGACCTTTTATTGAACATTGACCAAGGAAACCAACACTGGCTTCTGTTGGTCTTCCAGGATTTTGTTATTGGGACCTCTTTTTGAACATTGACAAAGAAAACCAACACTGGCTTCTGTTGGTCTTCCAGAATTTTGGTATTAGGACCTCTTTTTGAACATTGACGAAAGAAACCAACTCTGGCTTCTGTTGGTCTTCCAGGATTTTGTTATTGGGACCTATTTTTGAACATTGACCAAGGAAACCAACACTGGCTTCTGTTGGTCTTCCATGATTTTGGTATTGGGACCTCTTTTTGAACATTGACCAAGGAAACCAACACTGGCTTCTGTTGGTCTTCCAGGATTTTGATATTGGGACCTCTTTTTGAACATTGACCAAGGAAACCAACACTGGCTTCTGTTGGTCTTCCAGGATTTTGGTATTGGGAACTTTTATTGATCATTAACCAAGGAAACCAACACTGGCTTCTGTTGGTCTTCCAGGATTTTGATATTGGGACCTTTTATTGAACATTGACCAAGGAAACCAAAACTGGCTTCTGTTGCTCTTCCAGGATTTTTTTTATTGTGACCTCTTTTTGAACATTGGCCAAGGAAACCAACACTGGCTTCTGTTGGTCTGCCAGGATTTTGTTATTGGGACCTCTTTTTGAACATTGACAAAGAAAACCAACACTGGCTTCTGTTGGTCTTCCAGAATTTTGGTATTAGGACCTCTTTTTGAACATTGACGAAAGAAACCAACTCTGGCTTCTGTTAGTCTTCCAGGATTTTGTTATTGGGACCTATTTTTGAACATTGACCAAGGAAACCAACACTGGCTTCTGTTGGTCTTCCATGATTTTGGTATTGGGACCTCTTTTTGAACATTGACCAAGGAAACCAACACTGGCTTCTGTTGGTCTTCCAGGATTTTGATATTGGGACCTCTTTTTGAACATTGACCAAGGTAACCAACACTGGCTTCTGTTGGTCTTCCAGGATTTTGGTATTGGGAACTTTTATTGATCATTAACCAAGGAAACCAACACTGGCTTCTGTTGGTCTTCCAGGATTTTGATATTGGGACCTTTTATTGAACATTGACCAAGGAAACCAACACTGGCTTCTGTTGCTCTTCCAGGATTTTTTTTATTTTGACCTCTTTTTGAACATTGACCAAGGAAACCAACACTGGCTTCTGTTGGTCTGCCAGAATTTTGTTATTGGGACCTCTTTTTGAACATTGACAAAGAAAACCAACACTGGCTTCTGTTGGTCTTCCAGGATTTTGGTATTAGGACCTCTTTTTGAACATTGACGAAAGAAACCAACTCTGGCTTCTGTTGGTCTTCCAGGATTTTGTTATTGGGACCTATTTTTGAACATTGACCAAGGAAACCAACACTGGCTTATGTTGGTCTTCCAGGATTTTGTTATTGGGACCTCTTTTTGAACATTGACCAAGGAAACCAACACTGGCTTCTGTTGGTCTTCCAGGATTTTGATATTGGGACCTCTTTTTGAACATTGACCAAGGTAACCAACACTGGCTTCTGTTGGTCTTCCAGGATTTTGGTATTGGGAACTTTTATTGATCATTAACCAAGGAAACCAACACTGGCTTCTGTTGGTCTTCCAGGATTTTGATATTGGGACCTTTTATTGAACATTGACCAAGGAAACCAAAACTGGCTTCTGTTGCTCTTCCAGGATTTTTTTTATTTTGACCTCTTTTTGAACATTGACCAAGGAAACCAACACTGGCTTCTGTTGGTCTGCCAGGATTTTGTTATTGGGACCTCTTTTTGAACATTGACAAAGAAAACCAACACTGGCTTCTGTTGGTCTTCCAGGATTTTGGTATTAGGACCTCTTTTTGAACATTGACGAAAGAAACCAACTCTGGCTTCTGTTGGTCTTCCAGGATTTTGTTATTGGGACCTATTTTTGAACATTGACCAAGGAAACCAACACTGGCTTCTGTTGGTCTTCCATGATTTTGGTATTGGGACCTCTTTTTGAACATTGACCAAGGAAACCAACACTGGCTTCTGTTGGTCTTCCAGGATTTTGATATTGGGACCTCTTTTTGAACATTGACCAAGGAAACCAACACTGGCTTCTGTTTGTCTTTCTAGGGTTTTGGCACTGAGGTAGCTCGTGTACATTGTCTGAAATTCTGATAATAGCCCTTCTGTCCTAGGTAGGGGCATATATTTCCAAATTAGCTTCAATTGATCTTTCCAGAATGATGACATTGGGACCTCTTCTGAACACTGACCAAAGTCCTAATAACAGCCCAAATAGGGACATTGTACCCCTACTCATTCACCCAAAAAAAAAAGTGTCAAAAAGAAATAAGAACACAGAGACAATTTTTGATATTTTCTTTATTAAAAACAAAACAAAAATAATTCTGCCCAATGCAGATCCAGCATCAAACACAACACCCACTGCCACCGCCAACCTGAAAAACAGAAAAAAGCAAGCTCCATTCGCATCGAAGGCTCCCGCAGTCTGCCAGCACCACTGTCTGAAGTCCTTAATAGCTAAAGAGCATTGCCCCCTTGGGATGTCATCAACCGGTGCCTTTATACCCTAAAGTGGGGTTGAAAGGGCATATATCCCAAGGGCATAGACTAGCTTCTATTGGTTTTCCCAGGATTTTGAAGGTGGGACAGCTCTTGAACATTGACCAAAATCCTGATATATATCCTAACACTGGTTTCTATTGGTCTTCCAGGATTTTGGTATTGGGACCACTTATTGAACATTTACCAAGGAAACCGAGACTGGCTTTTGTTGGTCTTCAAGGATTTTGGTATTGGGACCTTTTATTGAACATTGACCAAGGAAACCGACACTGGCTTCTGTTGATCTTCCAGGATTTTGGTATTGGGACCTTTTGTTGAACATTGACCAAAGAAACGAGCACCGGCTTTTGTTGGTCTTCCAGGATTTTGGTATTGAGACCTTTTATTGAACATTGACCAAGGAAACCAACACTGGCTTCTGTTGGTCTTTCTAGGGTTTTGGTATTGACACCTTTTATTGAACATTGACCAAGGAAACCAACACTGGCTTCTGTTTGTCTTTCTAGGGTTTTGGTATTGGGACCTCTTTTTGAACATTGACCAAGGAAACCAACACTGGCTTCTTTTGGTCTTGCAGGATTTTGGTATTGAGACCTTTTATTGAACATTGACCAAGGAAACCAATGCTGGCTTCTGTTGGTCTTCCAGGATTTTGATATTGGGCACCTCTTTTTGAACATTGACCAAGGAAACCAACATTGGCTTCTGTTGGTCTTCCAGGATTTTGATATTGAGACCTTTTATTGAACATTGACCAAGGAAACCAACACTGGCTTCTGTTGGTCTGCCAGGATTTTGTTATTGGGACCTCTTTTTGAACATTGACAAAGAAAACCAACACTGGCTTCTGTTGGTCTTCCAGAATTTTGGTATTAGGACCTCTTTTTGAACATTGACGAAAGAAACCAACTCTGGCTTCTGTTGGTCTTCCAGGATTTTGTTATTGGGACCTATTTTTGAACATTGACCAAGGAAACCAACACTGGCTTCTGTTGGTCTTCCAGGATTTTGGTATTGGGACCTCTTTTTGAACATTGACCAAGGAAACCAACACTGGCTTCTGTTGGTCTTCCAGGATTTTGATATTGGGACCTCTTTTTGAACATTGACCAAGGTAACCAACACTGGCTTCTGTTGGTCTTCCAGGATTTTGGTATTGGGAACTTTTATTGATCATTAACCAAGGAAACCAACACTGGCTTCTGTTGGTCTTCCAGGATTTTGATATTGGGACCTTTTATTGAACATTGACCAAGGAAACCAAAACTGGCTTCTGTTGCTCTTCCAGGATTTTTTTTATTGTGACCTCTTTTTGAACATTGGCCAAGGAAACCAACACTGGCTTCTGTTGGTCTGCCAGGATTTTGTTATTGGGACCTCTTTTTGAACATTGACAAAGAAAACCAACACTGGCTTCTGTTGGTCTTCCAGAATTTTGGTATTAGGACCTCTTTTTGAACATTGACGAAAGAAACCAACTCTGGCTTCTGTTGGTCTTCCAGGATTTTGTTATTGGGACCTATTTTTGAACATTGACCAAGGAAACCAACACTGGCTTCTGTTGGTCTTCCATGATTTTGGTATTGGGACCTCTTTTTGAACATTGACCAAGGAAACCAACACTGGCTTCTGTTGGTCTTCCAGGATTTTGATATTGGGACCTCTTTTTGAACATTGACCAAGGTAACCAACACTGGCTTCTGTTGGTCTTCCAGGATTTTGGTATTGGGAACTTTTATTGATCATTAACCAAGGAAACCAACACTGGCTTCTGTTGGTCTTCCAGGATTTTGATATTGGGACCTTTTATTGAACATTGACCAAGGAAACCAAAACTGGCTTCTGTTGCTCTTCCAGGATTTTTTTTATTTTGACCTCTTTTTGAACATTGACCAAGGAAACCAACACTGGCTTCTGTTGGTCTGCCAGAATTTTGTTATTGGGACCTCTTTTTGAACATTGACAAAGAAAACCAACACTGGCTTCTGTTGGTCTTCCAGGATTTTGGTATTAGGACCTCTTTTTGAACATTGACGAAAGAAACCAACTCTGGCTTCTGTTGGTCTTCCAGGATTTTGTTATTGGGACCTATTTTTGAACATTGACCAAGGAAACCAACACTGGCTTCTGTTGGTCTTCCAGGATTTTGGTATTGGGACCTCTTTTTGAACATTGACCAAGGAAACCAACACTGGCTTCTGTTGGTCTTCCAGGATTTTGATATTGGGACCTCTTTTTGAACATTGACCAAGGTAACCAACACTGGCTTCTGTTGGTCTTCCAGGATTTTGGTATTGGGAACTTTTATTGATCATTAACCAAGGAAACCAACACTGGCTTCTGTTGGTCTTCCAGGATTTTGATATTGGGACCTTTTATTGAACATTGACCAAGGAAACCAAAACTGGCTTCTGTTGCTCTTCCAGGATTTTTTTTATTTTGACCTCTTTTTGAACATTGACCAAGGAAACCAACACTGGCTTCTGTTGGTCTGCCAGGATTTTGTTATTGGGACCTCTTTTTGAACATTGACAAAGAAAACCAACACTGGCTTCTGTTGGTCTTCCAGGATTTTGGTATTAGGACCTCTTTTTGAACATTGACGAAAGAAACCAACTCTGGCTTCTGTTGGTCTTCCAGGATTTTGTTATTGGGACCTATTTTTGAACATTGACCAAGGAAACCAACACTGGCTTCTGTTGGTCTTCCATGATTTTGGTATTGGGACCTCTTTTTGAACATTGACCAAGGAAACCAACACTGGCTTCTGTTGGTCTTCCAGGATTTTGATATTGGGACCTCTTTTTGAACATTGACCAAGGAAACCAACACTGGCTTCTGTTTGTCTTTCTAGGGTTTTGGCACTGAGGTAGCTCGTGTACATTGTCTGAAATTCTGATAATAGCCCTTCTGTCCTAGGTAGGGGCATATATTTCCAAATTAGCTTCAATTGATCTTTCCAGAATGATGACATTGGGACCTCTTCTGAACACTGACCAAAGTCCTAATAACAGCCCAAATAGGGACATTGTACCCCTACTCATTCACCCAAAAAAAAAAGTGTCAAAAAGAAATAAGAACACAGAGACAATTTTTGATATTTTCTTTATTAAAAACAAAACAAAAATAATTCTGCCCAATGCAGATCCAGCATCAAACACAACACCCACTGCCACCGCCAACCTGAAAAACAGAAAAAAGCAAGCTCCATTCGCATCGAAGGCTCCCGCAGTCTGCCAGCGCCACTGTCTGAAGTCCTTAATAGCTAAAGAGCATTGCCCCCTTGGGATGTCATCAACCGGTGCCTTTATACCCTAAAGTGGGGTTGAAAGGGCATATATCCCAAGGGCATAGACTAGCTTCTATTGGTTTTCCCAGGATTTTGAAGGTGGGACAGCTCTTGAACATTGACCAAAATCCTGATATATATCCTAACACTGGTTTCTATTGGTCTTCCAGGATTTTGGTATTGGGACCACTTATTGAACATTTACCAAGGAAACCGAGACTGGCTTTTGTTGGTCTTCAAGGATTTTGGTATTGGGACCTTTTATTGAACATTGACCAAGGAAACCGACACTGGCTTCTGTTGATCTTCCAGGATTTTGGTATTGGGACCTTTTGTTGAACATTGACCAAAGAAACGAGCACCGGCTTTTGTTGGTCTTCCAGGATTTTGGTATTGAGACCTTTTATTGAACATTGACCAAGGAAACCAACACTGGCTTCTGTTGGTCTTTCTAGGGTTTTGGTATTGACACCTTTTATTGAACATTGACCAAGGAAACCAACACTGGCTTCTGTTTGTCTTTCTAGGGTTTTGGTATTGGGACCTCTTTTTGAACATTGACCAAGGAAACCAACACTGGCTTCTTTTGGTCTTGCAGGATTTTGGTATTGAGACCTTTTATTGAACATTGACCAAGGAAACCAATGCTGGCTTCTGTTGGTCTTCCAGGATTTTGATATTGGGCACCTCTTTTTGAACATTGACCAAGGAAACCAACATTGGCTTCTGTTGGTCTTCCAGGATTTTGATATTGAGACCTTTTATTGAACATTGACCAAGGAAACCAACACTGGCTTCTGTTGGTCTGCCAGGATTTTGTTATTGGGACCTCTTTTTGAACATTGACAAAGAAAACCAACACTGGCTTCTGTTGGTCTTCCAGAATTTTGGTATTAGGACCTCTTTTTGAACATTGACGAAAGAAACCAACTCTGGCTTCTGTTGGTCTTCCAGGATTTTGTTATTGGGACCTATTTTTGAACATTGACCAAGGAAACCAACACTGGCTTCTGTTGGTCTTCCATGATTTTGGTATTGGGACCTCTTTTTGAACATTGACCAAGGAAACCAACACTGGCTTCTGTTGGTCTTCCAGGATTTTGATATTGGGACCTCTTTTTGAACATTGACCAAGGTAACCAACACTGGCTTCTGTTGGTCTTCCAGGATTTTGGTATTGGGAACTTTTATTGATCATTAACCAAGGAAACCAACACTGGCTTCTGTTGGTCTTCCAGGATTTTGATATTGGGACCTTTTATTGAACATTGACCAAGGAAACCAAAACTGGCTTCTGTTGCTCTTCCAGGATTTTTTTTATTGTGACCTCTTTTTGAACATTGGCCAAGGAAACCAACACTGGCTTCTGTTGGTCTGCCAGGATTTTGTTATTGGGACCTCTTTTTGAACATTGACAAAGAAAACCAACACTGGCTTCTGTTGGTCTTCCAGAATTTTGGTATTAGGACCTCTTTTTGAACATTGACGAAAGAAACCAACTCTGGCTTCTGTTGGTCTTCCAGGATTTTGTTATTGGGACCTATTTTTGAACATTGACCAAGGAAACCAACACTGGCTTCTGTTGGTCTTCCATGATTTTGGTATTGGGACCTCTTTTTGAACATTGACCAAGGAAACCAACACTGGCTTCTGTTGGTCTTCCAGGATTTTGATATTGGGACCTCTTTTTGAACATTGACCAAGGTAACCAACACTGGCTTCTGTTGGTCTTCCAGGATTTTGGTATTGGGAACTTTTATTGATCATTAACCAAGGAAACCAACACTGGCTTCTGTTGGTCTTCCAGGATTTTGATATTGGGACCTTTTATTGAACATTGACCAAGGAAACCAAAACTGGCTTCTGTTGCTCTTCCAGGATTTTTTTTATTTTGACCTCTTTTTGAACATTGACCAAGGAAACCAACACTGGCTTCTGTTGGTCTGCCAGAATTTTGTTATTGGGACCTCTTTTTGAACATTGACAAAGAAAACCAACACTGGCTTCTGTTGGTCTTCCAGGATTTTGGTATTAGGACCTCTTTTTGAACATTGACCAAAGAAACCAACCCTGGCTTCTGTTGGTCTTCCAGGATTTTGTTATTGGGACCTATTTTTGAACATTGACCAAGGAAACCAACACTGGCTTCTGTTGGTCTTCCAGGATTTTGGTATTGGGACCTCTTTTTGAACATTGACCAAGGAAACCAACACTGGCTTCTGTTGGTCTTCCAGGATTTTGATATTGGGACCTCTTTTTGAACATTGACCAAGGTAACCAACACTGGCTTCTGTTGGTCTTCCAGGATTTTGGTATTGGGAACTTTTATTGATCATTAACCAAGGAAACCAACACTGGCTTCTGTTGGTCTTCCAGGATTTTGATATTGGGACCTTTTATTGAACATTGACCAAGGAAACCAAAACTGGCTTCTGTTGCTCTTCCAGGATTTTTTTTTTTTTGACCTCTTTTTGAACATTGACCAAGGAAACCAACACTGGCTTCTGTTGGTCTGCCAGAATTTTGTTATTGGGACCTCTTTTTGAACATTGACAAAGAAAACCAACACTGGCTTCTGTTGGTCTTCCAGGATTTTGGTATTAGGACCTCTTTTTGAACATTGACGAAAGAAACCAACTCTGGCTTCTGTTGGTCTTCCAGGATTTTGTTATTGGGACCTATTTTTGAACATTGACCAAGGAAACCAACACTGGCTTCTGTTGGTCTTCCAGGATTTTGGTATTGGGACCTCTTTTTGAACATTGACCAAGGAAACCAACACTGGCTTCTGTTGGTCTTCCAGGATTTTGATATTGGGACCTCTTTTTGAACATTGACCAAGGAAACCAACACTGGCTTCTGTTGGTCTTCCAGGATTTTGGTATTGGGACCTTTTATTGAACATTAACCAAGGAAACCAACACTGGCTTCTGTTGGTCTTCCAGGATTTTGATATTGGGACCTTTTATTGAACATTGACCAAGGAAACCAAAACTGGCTTCTGTTGCTCTTCCAGGATTTTTTTTATTGTGACCTCTTTTTGAACATTGACCAAGGAAACCAACACTGGCTTCTGTTGGTCTGCCAGGATTTTGTTATTGGGACCTCTTTTTGAACATTGACAAAGAAAATCAACACTGGCTTCTGTTGGTCTTCCAGAATTTTGGTATTAGGACCTCTTTTTGAACATTGACGAAAGAAACCAACTCTGGCTTCTGTTGGTCTTCCAGGATTTTGTTATTGGGACCTATTTTTGAACATTGACCAAGGAAACCAACACTGGCTTCTGTTGGTCTTCCATGATTTTGGTATTGGGACCTCTTTTTGAACATTGACCAAGGAAACCAACACTGGCTTCTGTTGGTCTTCCAGGATTTTGATATTGGGACCTCTTTTTGAACATTGACCAAGGAAACCAACACTGGCTTCTGTTTGTCTTTCTAGGGTTTTGGCACTGAGGTAGCTCGTGTACATTGTCTGAAATTCTGATAATAGCCCTTCTGTCCTAGGTAGGGGCATATATTTCCAAATTAGCTTCAATTGATCTTTCCAGAATGATGACATTGGGACCTCTTCTGAACACTGACCAAAGTCCTAATAACAGCCCAAATAGGGACATTGTACCCCTACTCATTCACCCAAAAAAAAAAGTGTCAAAAAGAAATAAGAACACAGAGACAATTTTTGACATTTTCTTTATTAAAAACAAAACAAAAATAATTCTGCCCAATGCAGATCCAGCATCAAACACAACACCCACTGCCACCGCCAACCTGAAAAACAGAAAAAAGCAAGCTCCATTCGCATCGAAGGCTCCCGCAGTCTGCCAGCGCCACTGTCTGAAGTCCTTAATAGCTAAAGAGCATTGCCCCCTTGGGATGTCATCAACCGGTGCCTTTATACCCTAAAGTGGGGTTGAAAGGGCATATATCCCAAGGGCATAGACTAGCTTCTATTGGTTTTCCCAGGATTTTGAAGGTGGGACAGCTCTTGAACATTGACCAAAATCCTGATATATATCCTAACACTGGTTTCTATTGGTCTTCCAGGATTTTGGTATTGGGACCACTTATTGAACATTTACCAAGGAAACCGAGACTGGCTTTTGTTGGTCTTCAAGGATTTTGGTATTGGGACCTTTTATTGAACATTGACCAAGGAAACCGACACTGGCTTCTGTTGATCTTCCAGGATTTTGGTATTGGGACCTTTTGTTGAACATTGACCAAAGAAACGAGCACCGGCTTTTGTTGGTCTTCCAGGATTTTGGTATTGAGACCTTTTATTGAACATTGACCAAGGAATCCAACACTGGCTTCTGTTGGTCTTTCTAGGGTTTTGGTATTGACACCTTTTATTGAACATTGACCAAGGAAACCAACACTGGCTTCTGTTTGTCTTTCTAGGGTTTTGGTATTGGGACCTCTTTTTGAACATTGACCAAGGAAACCAACACTGGCTTCTTTTGGTCTTGCAGGATTTTGGTATTGAGACCTTTTATTGAACATTGACCAAGGAAACCAACGCTGGCTTCTGTTGGTCTTCCAGGATTTTGATATTGGGCACCTCTTTTTGAACATTGACCAAGGAAACCAACATTGGCTTCTGTTGGTCTTCCAGGATTTTGATATTGAGACCTTTTATTGAACATTGACCAAGGAAACCAACACTGGCTTCTGTTGGTCTGCCAGGATTTTGTTATTGGGACCTCTTTTTGAACATTGACAAAGAAAACCAACACTGGCTTCTGTTGGTCTTCCAGAATTTTGGTATTAGGACCTCTTTTTGAACATTGACGAAAGAAACCAACTCTGGCTTCTGTTGGTCTTCCAGGATTTTGTTATTGGGACCTATTTTTGAACATTGACCAAGGAAACCAACACTGGCTTCTGTTGGTCTTCCATGATTTTGGTATTGGGACCTCTTTTTGAACATTGACCAAGGAAACCAACACTGGCTTCTGTTGGTCTTCCAGGATTTTGATATTGGGACCTCTTTTTGAACATTGACCAAGGAAACCAACACTGGCTTCTGTTTGTCTTTCTAGGGTTTTGGCACTGAGGTAGCTCGTGTACATTGTCTGAAATTCTGATAATAGCCCTTCTGTCCTAGGTAGGGGCATATATTTCCAAATTAGCTTCAATTGATCTTTCCAGAATGATGACATTGGGACCTCTTCTGAACACTGACCAAAGTCCTAATAACAGCCCAAATAGGGACATTGTACCCCTACTCATTCACCCAAAAAAAAAAGTGTCAAAAAGAAATAAGAACACAGAGACAATTTTTGACATTTTCTTTATTAAAAACAAAACAAAAATAATTCTGCCCAATGCAGATCCAGCATCAAACACAACACCCACTGCCACCGCCAACCTGAAAAACAGAAAAAAGCAAGCTCCATTCGCATCGAAGGCTCCCGCAGTCTGCCAGCGCCACTGTCTGAAGTCCTTAATAGCTAAAGAGCATTGCCCCCTTGGGATGTCATCAACCGGTGCCTTTATACCCTAAAGTGGGGTTGAAAGGGCATATATCCCAAGGGCATAGACTAGCTTCTATTGGTTTTCCCAGGATTTTGAAGGTGGGACAGCTCTTGAACATTGACCAAAATCCTGATATATATCCTAACACTGGTTTCTATTGGTCTTCCAGGATTTTGGTATTGGGACCACTTATTGAACATTTACCAAGGAAACCGAGACTGGCTTTTGTTGGTCTTCAAGGATTTTGGTATTGGGACCTTTTATTGAACATTGACCAAGGAAACCGACACTGGCTTCTGTTGATCTTCCAGGATTTTGGTATTGGGACCTTTTGTTGAACATTGACCAAAGAAACGAGCACCGGCTTTTGTTGGTCTTCCAGGATTTTGGTATTGAGACCTTTTATTGAACATTGACCAAGGAAACCAACACTGGCTTCTGTTGGTCTTTCTAGGGTTTTGGTATTGACACCTTTTATTGAACATTGACCAAGGAAACCAACACTGGCTTCTGTTTGTCTTTCTAGGGTTTTGGTATTGGGACCTCTTTTTGAACATTGACCAAGGAAACCAACACTGGCTTCTTTTGGTCTTGCAGGATTTTGGTATTGAGACCTTTTATTGAACATTGACCAAGGAAACCAATGCTGGCTTCTGTTGGTCTTCCAGGATTTTGATATTGGGCACCTCTTTTTGAACATTGACCAAGGAAACCAACATTGGCTTCTGTTGGTCTTCCAGGATTTTGATATTGAGACCTTTTATTGAACATTGACCAAGGAAACCAACACTGGCTTCTGTTGGTCTGCCAGGATTTTGTTATTGGGACCTCTTTTTGAACATTGACAAAGAAAACCAACACTGGCTTCTGTTGGTCTTCCAGAATTTTGGTATTAGGACCTCTTTTTGAACATTGACGAAAGAAACCAACTCTGGCTTCTGTTGGTCTTCCAGGATTTTGTTATTGGGACCTATTTTTGAACATTGACCAAGGAAACCAACACTGGCTTCTGTTGGTCTTCCATGATTTTGGTATTGGGACCTCTTTTTGAACATTGACCAAGGAAACCAACACTGGCTTCTGTTGGTCTTCCAGGATTTTGATATTGGGACCTCTTTTTGAACATTGACCAAGGTAACCAACACTGGCTTCTGTTGGTCTTCCAGGATTTTGGTATTGGGAACTTTTTTTGAACATTAACCAAGGAAACCAACACTGGCTTCTGTTGGTCTTCCAGGATTTTGATATTGGGACCTTTTATTGAACATTGACCAAGGAAACCAAAACTGGCTTCTGTTGCTCTTCCAGGATTTTTTTTATTGTGACCTCTTTTTGAACATTGACCAAGGAAACCAACACTGGCTTCTGTTGGTCTGCCAGGATTTTGTTATTGGGACCTCTTTTTGAACATTGACAAAGAAAACCAACACTGGCTTCTGTTGGTCTTCCAGAATTTTGGTATTAGGACCTCTTTTTGAACATTGACGAAAGAAACCAACTCTGGCTTCTGTTGGTCTTCCAGGATTTTGTTATTGGGACCTATTTTTGAACATTGACCAAGGAAACCAACACTGGCTTCTGTTGGTCTTCCAGGATTTTGGTATTGGGACCTCTTTTTGAACATTGACCAAGGAAACCAACACTGGCTTCTGTTGGTCTTCCAGGATTTTGATATTGGGACCTCTTTTTGAACATTGACCAAGGTAACCAACACTGGCTTCTGTTGGTCTTCCAGGATTTTGGTATTGGGAACTTTTATTGATCATTAACCAAGGAAACCAACACTGGCTTCTGTTGGTCTTCCAGGATTTTGATATTGGGACCTTTTATTGAACATTGACCAAGGAAACCAAAACTGGCTTCTGTTGCTCTTCCAGGATTTTTTTTATTTTGACCTCTTTTTGAACATTGACCAAGGAAACCAACACTGGCTTCTGTTGGTCTGCCAGAATTTTGTTATTGGGACCTCTTTTTGAACATTGACAAAGAAAACCAACACTGGCTTCTGTTGGTCTTCCAGGATTTTGGTATTAGGACCTCTTTTTGAACATTGACGAAAGAAACCAACTCTGGCTTCTGTTGGTCTTCCAGGATTTTGTTATTGGGACCTATTTTTGAACATTGACCAAGGAAACCAACACTGGCTTCTGTTGGTCTTCCAGGATTTTGGTATTGGGACCTCTTTTTGAACATTGACCAAGGAAACCAACACTGGCTTCTGTTGGTCTTCCAGGATTTTGATATTGGGACCTCTTTTTGAACATTGACCAAGGTAACCAACACTGGCTTCTGTTGGTCTTCCAGGATTTTGGTATTGGGAACTTTTATTGATCATTAACCAAGGAAACCAACACTGGCTTCTGTTGGTCTTCCAGGATTTTGATATTGGGACCTTTTATTGAACATTGACCAAGGAAACCAAAACTGGCTTCTGTTGCTCTTCCAGGATTTTTTTTTTTTTGACCTCTTTTTGAACATTGACCAAGGAAACCAACACTGGCTTCTGTTGGTCTGCCAGAATTTTGTTATTGGGACCTCTTTTTGAACATTGACAAAGAAAACCAACACTGGCTTCTGTTGGTCTTCCAGGATTTTGGTATTAGGACCTCTTTTTGAACATTGACGAAAGAAACCAACTCTGGCTTCTGTTGGTCTTCCAGGATTTTGTTATTGGGACCTATTTTTGAACATTGACCAAGGAAACCAACACTGGCTTCTGTTGGTCTTCCAGGATTTTGGTATTGGGACCTCTTTTTGAACATTGACCAAGGAAACCAACACTGGCTTCTGTTGGTCTTCCAGGATTTTGATATTGGGACCTCTTTTTGAACATTGACCAAGGAAACCAACACTGGCTTCTGTTGGTCTTCCAGGATTTTGGTATTGGGAACTTTTATTGATCATTAACCAAGGAAACCAACACTGGCTTCTGTTGGTCTTCCAGGATTTTGATATTGGGACCTTTTATTGAACATTGACCAAGGAAACCAAAACTGGCTTCTGTTGCTCTTCCAGGATTTTTTTTATTGTGACCTCTTTTTGAACATTGACCAAGGAAACCAACACTGGCTTCTGTTGGTCTTCCAGGATTTTGTTATTGGGACCTCTTTTTGAACATTGACAAAGAAAACCAACACTGGCTTCTGTTGGTCTTCCAGAATTTTGGTATTAGGACCTCTTTTTGAACATTGACGAAAGAAACCAACTCTGGCTTCTGTTGGTCTTCCAGGATTTTGTTATTGGGACCTATTTTTGAACATTGACCAAGGAAACCAACACTGGCTTCTGTTGGTCTTCCAGGATTTTGATATTGGGACCTCTTTTTGAACATTGACCAAGGAAACCAACACTGGCTTCTGTTGGTCTTCCAGGATTTTGTTATTGGGACCTCTTTTTGAACATTGACCAAGGAAACCAACACTGGCTTCTGTTTGTCTTTCTAGGGTTTTGGCACTGAGGTAGCTCGTGTACATTGTCTGAAATTCTGATAATAGCCCTTCTGTCCTAGGTAGGGGCATATATTTCCAAATTAGCTTCAATTGATCTTTCCAGAATGATGACATTGGGACCTCTTCTGAACACTGACCAAAGTCCTAATAACAGCCCAAATAGGGACATTGTACCCCTACTCATTCACCCAAAAAAAAAAGTGTCAAAAAGAAATAAGAACACAGAGACAATTTTTGACATTTTCTTTATTAAAAACAAAACAAAAATAATTCTGCCCAATGCAGATCCAGCATCAAACACAACACCCACTGCCACCGCCAACCTGAAAAACAGAAAAAAGCAAGCTCCATTCGCATCGAAGGCTCCCGCAGTCTGCCAGCGCCACTGTCTGAAGTCCTTAATAGCTAAAGAGCATTGCCCCCTTGGGATTTCATCAACCGGTGCCTTTATACCCTAAAGTGGGGTTGAAAGGGCATATATCCCAAGGGCATAGACTAGCTTCTATTGGTTTTCCCAGGATTTTGAAGGTGGGACAGCTCTTGAACATTGACCAAAATCCTGATATATATCCTAACACTGGTTTCTATTGGTCTTCCAGGATTTTGGTATTGGGACCACTTATTGAACATTTACCAAGGAAACCGAGACTGGCTTTTGTTGGTCTTCAAGGATTTTGGTATTGGGACCTTTTATTGAACATTGACCAAGGAAACCGACACTGGCTTCTGTTGATCTTCCAGGATTTTGGTATTGGGACCTTTTGTTGAACATTGACCAAAGAAACGAGCACCGGCTTTTGTTGGTCTTCCAGGATTTTGGTATTGAGACCTTTTATTGAACATTGACCAAGGAAACCAACACTGGCTTCTGTTGGTCTTTCTAGGGTTTTGGTATTGACACCTTTTATTGAACATTGACCAAGGAAACCAACACTGGCTTCTGTTTGTCTTTCTAGGGTTTTGGTATTGGGACCTCTTTTTGAACATTGACCAAGGAAACCAACACTGGCTTCTTTTGGTCTTGCAGGATTTTGGTATTGAGACCTTTTATTGAACATTGACCAAGGAAACCAACGCTGGCTTCTGTTGGTCTTCCAGGATTTTGATATTGGGCACCTCTTTTTGAACATTGACCAAGGAAACCAACATTGGCTTCTGTTGGTCTTCCAGGATTTTGATATTGAGACCTTTTATTGAACATTGACCAAGGAAACCAACACTGGCTTCTGTTGGTCTGCCAGGATTTTGTTATTGGGACCTCTTTTTGAACATTGACAAAGAAAACCAACACTGGCTTCTGTTGGTCTTCCAGAATTTTGGTATTAGGACCTCTTTTTGAACATTGACGAAAGAAACCAACTCTGGCTTCTGTTGGTCTTCCAGGATTTTGTTATTGGGACCTATTTTTGAACATTGACCAAGGAAACCAACACTGGCTTCTGTTGGTCTTCCATGATTTTGGTATTGGGACCTCTTTTTGAACATTGACCAAGGAAACCAACACTGGCTTCTGTTGGTCTTCCAGGATTTTGATATTGGGACCTCTTTTTGAACATTGACCAAGGAAACCAACACTGGCTTCTGTTTGTCTTTCTAGGGTTTTGGCACTGAGGTAGCTCGTGTACATTGTCTGAAATTCTGATAATAGCCCTTCTGTCCTAGGTAGGGGCATATATTTCCAAATTAGCTTCAATTGATCTTTCCAGAATGATGACATTGGGACCTCTTCTGAACACTGACCAAAGTCCTAATAACAGCCCAAATAGGGACATTGTACCCCTACTCATTCACCCAAAAAAAAAAGTGTCAAAAAGAAATAAGAACACAGAGACAATTTTTGACATTTTCTTTATTAAAAACAAAACAAAAATAATTCTGCCCAATGCAGATCCAGCATCAAACACAACACCCACTGCCACCGCCAACCTGAAAAACAGAAAAAAGCAAGCTCCATTCGCATCGAAGGCTCCCGCAGTCTGCCAGCGCCACTGTCTGAAGTCCTTAATAGCTAAAGAGCATTGCCCCCTTGGGATGTCATCAACCGGTGCCTTTATACCCTAAAGTGGGGTTGAAAGGGCATATATCCCAAGGGCATAGACTAGCTTCTATTGGTTTTCCCAGGATTTTGAAGGTGGGACAGCTCTTGAACATTGACCAAAATCCTGATATATATCCTAACACTGGTTTCTATTGGTCTTCCAGGATTTTGGTATTGGGACCACTTATTGAACATTTACCAAGGAAACCGAGACTGGCTTTTGTTGGTCTTCAAGGATTTTGGTATTGGGACCTTTTATTGAACATTGACCAAGGAAACCGACACTGGCTTCTGTTGATCTTCCAGGATTTTGGTATTGGGACCTTTTGTTGAACATTGACCAAAGAAACGAGCACCGGCTTTTGTTGGTCTTCCAGGATTTTGGTATTGAGACCTTTTATTGAACATTGACCAAGGAAACCAACACTGGCTTCTGTTGGTCTTTCTAGGGTTTTGGTATTGACACCTTTTATTGAACATTGACCAAGGAAACCAACACTGGCTTCTGTTTGTCTTTCTAGGGTTTTGGTATTGGGACCTCTTTTTGAACATTGACCAAGGAAACCAACACTGGCTTCTTTTGGTCTTGCAGGATTTTGGTATTGAGACCTTTTATTGAACATTGACCAAGGAAACCAACGCTGGCTTCTGTTGGTCTTCCAGGATTTTGATATTGGGCACCTCTTTTTGAACATTGACCAAGGAAACCAACATTGGCTTCTGTTGGTCTTCCAGGATTTTGATATTGAGACCTTTTATTGAACATTGACCAAGGAAACCAACACTGGCTTCTGTTGGTCTTTCTAGGGTTTTGGTATTGAGACCTTTTATTGAACATTGACCAAGGAAACCAACACTGGCTTCTGTTGGTCTTTCCAGGATTTTGATATTAGGCACCTCTTTTTGAACATTGACCAAGGAAACCAACACTGGCTTCTTTTGGTCTTGCAGGATTTTGGTATTGAGACCTTTTATTGAACATTGACCAAGGAAACCAACGCTGGCTTCTGTTGGTCTTCCAGGATTTTGATATTGAGACCTTTTATTGAACATTGACCAAGGAAACCAACACTGACTTCTGTTGGTCTTTCTAGGAGTTTGGCATTGGGGAACATTGACCAAAATTCTGATAATAACTCTTTTGGCCTGGGGTGAAAGGGCGTATATTCCAATACTGTCTTCTATTGGTCTTCCCAGGATTTTGGGTTTTGGACAACTCTTGAATGTTGACCAAAATCCTGATAATAGCCCCCCCCCCTCCTGTACTGGGGGTGTAAACTCCAACACTAGCTTCTATTGGTCTTCCAGGATTTTGGTGTTGGGACCATTTACTGAACATTGACAAAAGTCTTGATATTAGCCCTCTTGCCCTTCTGCCCTAGACTGGGGGGCCATATGTTTTGATGCACAGCTAGAGCTAAGCCTCCTTCAGCCTAAAAATGGTGAATGACAAAGCAAAGGCGCGGCAGAGATAAATGAGATTGTGTCCATTTTATTGACTTCTGTCCACCTCAGAACTCTTCAGTACATTTCCAAATGTTTGTTTCCTCCCATATGGGGTTTAGAGGGGCTCTTCGGGATTTATTGATCCTTCTTATATGTACGAAATGTCATTTTTTTTTTTTTTTTTGCTGACGGCTTGGAAAATAGCTCAGAGCTCAGCAAAGCAGTTTAATATTTAACGTGTAACAGTGGCTATATCCTGGTTCCAGTTTCCTCGATCCTCACAAGCGATAGACGCCTATCTCTCTAACGACACTTTCATATTCTCGTTTCCTGGCGCAGATTAGCTGGAAAGCATCCAAATGATTCTTCAGAATTTGGTACTTTAACTTTGCATTGATCGGCTTTGTAAATACCATTCATGACCTATCGTCTCCCGGGACAATTATACTGACGTTTTTGCTGCTCTCAATCTGGAGACCTTAACCACTTGCCGACCAGGCTTTTCTGACACTTTTTCTTTACAAGCCTAAATCAGTATTTTTTGCTGGAAAATTTATTATAACACCCAAACATTTTTATTATTATTTAGCAGAGACCCTAGGGAAATAAAATGGTGATCATTGCAATATTTTATGTCACACAGTATTTGCACAGCGTTTTTTTCAAGTACATTTTTTGGGGGGGGGGGAATACACTTAAAAGAAAACAAATCGCAATATATAACCCAATTTTCTTAGTAAAATGTGAAAGATGATGTTACGTCGAATAACTAGATACCTAACATGTCATGCTTTAACCACTTCAGCCCCGGAAGAATTTACCCCCTTCCTGACCAGAGCACCCTTTGGGATTCGGCACTGCGTCGCTTTAACTGACAATTGCGCGGTCGTGCGACGTTGCACCCAAACATGATTGACGTCCTTTTTTCCCCACAAATAGAGCATTTTTTTTGTGGTATTTGATCACCTCTGCGGTTTTTATTTTTTGCGCTACAAACAAAAGAAGAGAGACAATTTTGAAGAAAGAAAAAAGCAATATTTTTTTACTTTTTACTATAATAAATATCCCCAAAAAATATCTAAAAAAAAAGTTTAGGCCGATACGTATTCTACTACATATTTTTGGTAAAAATAAAAACGCGATAAGCGCTTATTGATTGGTTTGGGCAAAAGTTATAGCGTCTACAAAATAGGGGATAGTTTTATGGCATTTTTGTTATTCTTTTTTTTTTTACTAGTAATGGCGGCGATCAGTGATTTTTATCATGACTGCGACTTTATGGTGGACACTTTTGACACTATTTTGGGACCATTGTCATTTATACAGCGATCAGTGCTATAAAAATGCACTGATTACTGTATAAATGACACTGGCAGGGAAGGGGTTAACCACTGGGGACAAGGAAGGGGTTAAGTGTGTCCTAGGGAGTGATTCTAACTGTAAGGGGGGGGATGGGCTACCAGTGCCACGACATTGATTACTGCTCCTCCTGATTACAGGGATCAGTGTCCTGTCACTAAGCAGAACAGGGAAATGCCTTGTTTACAATGGCATCTCCTTGTTCTGCCGCTCCGTGACGGGATTGCGGGACACCGACGGGCATCGAGTGGCAAATTGAAAGGGATGTACAGGAACGTCCCTTTGCGCAGCCGTGCCATTCTGCCGACGTAAATCTACAGGTGGTGGTCGGCAAGTTTTAAAAATTGCACGTGCTCTCCATCTCCGCTTTAAACATTCTTACAGGTTACCAGTTTAGAGTTACAGAGGAGGTCTAGAATTATTGCTCTCACTCACTAGCATTCATGGCAATACCTCAAATGTGTGGTGCAAACACTGTTTACCTATGCAAGCGCGCCTTACGTGTGTGTTCGCTTCTGTGCGCAAGCTCGGAGCGATGGAGGCGCTATAAATTTTTCTTTCTATTATTTTTTTTATTTTTTTATTATTACACTACCCTTTTAATTTTTTTTTCTTTTTATCACTTTTATTCCTATAACAAGGAATGTAAACATCTCTTGTAATAGAAAGAAGGGTGACAGGTCCTCTTTATGGAGAGATCTGGGGTCAAAAAGACACCAAATCTCCCCTCTACCTTTTAACCTGTTACTATTATTCAAGTAACAGGACAATGTCTTAGAAAGTACAATCAATGAACAATAAAGCTTTTAAAAGCGAAAATGAGCACAAGCATCGAAACGTCCTTCCATCAAGATATTCATAAATATAACACCTTTAGAACATTAAACTGACAGATCTCGATACAAAATATACTTGGTGGAAATTCTCCTCTACCTTTTAAAAAGCAAAAGATAAAAAAAAAAAAAACATTTTTTTACTTTCATCCTGGACAGGAAGTGATGTCATGACGTCGCTCCGGTCCTCCAAGGCCATAGAGGAGGTCAAAGACAATCTGGTCTTTTATCACCTCTGTGACCAGCCAGCCGCACTGATTGCTGTAAAAATGTTAAGTCCGAGAAACGACGACGGACGGCAGGAGGCCTCCTTAAAGCGTTCCAGCGCCTTATGAGCCGCTCTGAACGCTTTCACGAGAAAGCCAGACAACCGGCTGAAAAAAAAAAAATACTGGGGATATGGTTGAAATCTTCATTTATAATAATAACCCCCATAAACAACTTCAAAGCCGCAGTATAATTGTATGTATTGCCAGAGGTGTATTTAGGTTTTGTGCTGCCCTAGGCCTGACTAAACTTGCGCACCCGCTAATTTAAATATGACCCACCCCTTCCTGTCAAAGCCACACCCTTTCTTCTTTAAGACCCGCCCTGTCATATTCATGGGAAGAGGACAGAGGGATGCCGTGGGTGAAGGACAGAGGGACGCCCTGGGAGAAGGACAGAGGGTTGCCGTGGGTGACGGACAGAGGGACGCCGTGGGAAAAGGACAGAGGGACGCCGTGGGAAAAGGACAGAGGGACACCGTGGGAAGAGGACAGAGGGACGCCATGGGAAAAGGATGTCATGGAAAGAGGACAGAGGGACGCCGTGGGAAAAGAATGCCGTGGGAAGAGGACAGAGGGACGCCGTGGGAAGAGGACAGAGGGACGCTGTGGGAAAAGGACAGAGGGACACCGTGGGAAGAGGACAGAGGGAAACCATGGGAAAAGGATGCCGTGGAAAGAGGACAGAGGGACGCTGTGGGAAAAGAATGCCGTGGGAAGAGGACAGAGGGACGCCGTGGGAAGAGGACAGAGGGACGCCGTGGGAAAAGGATGCCGTGGAAAGAGGACAGAGGGACGCCGTGGGAAGAGGACAGAGGGACGCCGTGGGAAAAGGACAGAGGGTTGCCGTGGGAAAAGGACAGAGGGACGCCGTGGGAAGAGGACAGAGGGACGCTGTGGGAAAAGGATGCCATGGAAAGAGGACAGAGGGACGCCGTGGGAAAAGGATGCCGTGGAAAGAGGACAGAGGGACGCCGTGGGAAAAGGATGCCGTGGGAAGAGGACAGAGGGACGCCGTGGGAAGAGGACAGAGGGACGCCGTGGGAAAAGGACAGAGGGTTGCCGTGGGAAAAGGACAGAGGGACGCCGTGGGAAGAGGACAGAGGGACGCTGTGGGAAAAGGATGCCATGGAAAGAGGACAGAGGGACGCCGTGGGAAAAGGACAGAGGGACACCGTGGGAAGAGGACAGAGGGACGCCATGGGAAAAGGATGCCGTGGAAAGAGGACAGAGGGACGCCGTGGGAAAAGAATGCCGTGGGAAGAGGACAGAGGGACGCCGTGGGAAGAGGACAGAGGGACGCCGTGGGAAAAGGACAGAGGGACACCGTGGGAAGAGGACAGAGGGACACCATGGGAAAAGGATGCCGTGGAAAGAGGACAGAGGGACGCTGTGGGAAAAGAATGCCGTGGGAAGAGGACAGAGGAACGCCGTGGGAAGAGGACAGAGGGACGCCGTGGGAAAAGGATGCCGTGGAAAGAGGACAGAGGGACGCCGTGGGAAGAGGACAGAGGGACGCCGTGGGAAAAGGATGCCGTGGAAAGAGGACAGAGGGACGCCGTGGGAAGAGGACAGAGGGACGCCGTGGGAAAAGGACAGAGGGTTGCCGTGGGAAAAGGACAGGGGGACGCCGTGGGAAGAGGACAGAGGGACGCTGTGGGAAAAGGATGCCATGGAAAGAGGACAGAGGGACGCCGTGGGAAAAGGATGCCGTGGAAAGAGGACAGAGGGACGCCGTGGGAAAAGGATGCCGTGGAAAGAGGACAGAGGGACGCCGTGGGAAAAGGATGCCGTGGGAAGAGGACAGAGGGACGCCGTGGGAAGAGGACAGAGGGACGCCGTGGGAAAAGGACAGAGGGTTGCCGTGGGAAAAGGACAGAGGGACGCCGTGGGAAGAGGACAGAGGGACGCTGTGGGAAAAGGATGCCATGGAAAGAGGACAGAGGGACGCCGTGGGAAAAGAATGCCGTGGGAAGAGGACAGAGGGACGCCGTGGAAGGAGGACAGAGAGGGACATTGTGGCGGTCAATAAGGCCTAGAGAATAGCAGGTTAGGCACTTCCTAATGGCTCCGTCCCTGGGAATAGTAATGGATAATGGCCAACAGGCCCTCTTACCAGACCCAGCGAAATCGCAAACGGCCGGCCGCCCCCTGCAAAGTGCCGCCCTAGGCCTGGGCCTTGTCGGCCTAGGCCAGAATACATCCCTGTGTATCGCGGTCTTGAAGTGGATGGAAAGGCAAAACTTTCTTCTTAGTTTTGGATGGTAAAGGAAAAGAATAAACCCCCCCTGCTGGTTATTTCTTGATATCTGTGTCCTCCCAGGGAGATTTCCCTTCACTTCTTCCTGTCCTGGGCTCACAACACAAAATGGGAGAAAATCTCTCCGAAAAATAATGGAATTCCCATCAGAGGCATAACTAGAACCTTCGCGGTCCCAGTGCAAGAAGCCATGAAGGGACCTCCTGACCACCAGGGCCCTTCCCACTGATCCTGGGACTTTAACACCTGTCGGGGGGGGGGGGGGCGGCCTTTATAAGCCCTATTCACACTTTGGACACATAAAGTCGCATGATAAGTCTAAACACATTCATTTCTTGTACAAAGGGTTTGTATTGAAAACACATCAACAGAAAAGTACAAAAAAAGTGGTGGACACATCATGGGCTAACAAGTATCCAAACACATTCATTTCAATGGGTGTCATCTCAATCAATGCAACTCAAGTCAAAGTGAAAAAAAAAATAAAGTTTTCTGTGACTTTGGTGCTATTTGCTAGTTTTCTGGGACTTTATATGAGAGTGCAAGGCATATGAAGCCAAGCGCCTCCATCCCTGATACTTAAAAAAAAGGAAGGAAGGTGGGATTTTACATGAGGCATGCATCCAAGTAGAGGTGGCTCTCTAATTAGGCAAATTCGGCGGTCGCCTTAGGCCTCGCACTCCTAGGGGCCTCGCGGCCGCCTAATTTGCCTGACACGTGTGTGAGAGTGGGAGGGAATGTCCCCCAAGAAAATGGTAGGTCTTTCTATAGGGAGAGGAGGGGGAAAAAAACTATTTCCCAGAACTACTTACAGAATTTCCAATGATACTGGGCGCAGGCGTGGAGGGCTGGAAGCCGGCCGGTATCATTGGCATTTCTGTAAGTAGTTCTGGGTTCTATCCTTTCACAGATTAACTATGTGTTTCAGTACCTATAGACATTCTACCCCATACCTGCTCCTGAAGAGTGGCCGTCGCCACGAAACGCGTCGAGCCAATAGATGCCCCCTCGCTTATACCCTAGTACTGTATTATTACTATCAACTACCTCATATACCAATTGGATTGTACAAGGAACTAGGGATACAGTGATTTACTATGGAGACACATTTCAATGAATTTTGTCCTTTTTAATGTTAACAGTATGAACTCATTATGCGATTATATTATCATGTCATTATCATTCTTGTCATATTTTATATATATCAATAAACTATTGATTGTCAATTGTTGTTATACAATGTTCATAGTTCCATTATTTTAGGTACCTGCCATATGCATTTGTATCGTGTTATCTCCTTGGATGCATGCCTCATATAAAGTCTCACCTTCCTTCCTAAGTTAAATCACAAAAGTCGCAAGGAATTTGCAAGAAAGCTGCAGGACTTTGGGGTCCGCCTCTCTGTTTTTTTTTTTCTCCTCTTGAATAGAGAAAATTATACATTGTATACATACAGGATACATTATATAATACATTGTATACATACAGGATCCATTATATAATACATTGTATACATACAGGATCCATTATATAATACATTGTATACATACAGGATCCATTATATAATACATTGTATACATACAGGATACATTATATAATACATTGTATACATACAGGATCCATTA
The DNA here is from genome assembly GCF_905171775.1 of Rana temporaria. Taxonomy (NCBI): domain Eukaryota; kingdom Metazoa; phylum Chordata; class Amphibia; order Anura; family Ranidae; genus Rana; species Rana temporaria. The sequence continues at coordinate 538,477,526 of NC_053490.1, read as the reverse complement.
TATAATACATTGTATACATACAGCATCCGTTATATAATACATTGTATACATACAGGATACATTATATAATACATTGTATACATACAGGATACATTATATAATACATTGTATACATACAGGATACATTATATAATACATTGTATACATACAGGATCTATCATATAATACACTAGCTGAATACCCGGCGTTGCCCGGTCTTCCTATCTTAACCTTTTGGGGAGGAAAATCATAGTAATATAAATATACCCATCTTTTATATAAGGGTGTAGGTAAGGGTTAATGTAACTGTCATATATTTTTATTTGGCATATAAGTAATATGTGTAGCAGGTATTATTGAAATATCTCCAGGCGTACAGAAGTTATGTGGGAACATACATTTCTCATTGATTTGCATGGGACTTTAAACAAAAACCCCGACCCTCACAAATGGGGGTAGTTAAGGGATAAATAAACTATCCTATAGTTTAAGTGGACATATAAGTAACATGTGACCAAGTGTTATCGAAATATCTACAGCCGTTTGGAAGTTATGAAGTAACATGTATTTCCCATAGAGTTGAATGGGACTTTAAAGAAAAACCCCGACCATGGCAAATGGGGGTGGGTAAGGGTTAAACCACCTATCCTATGTTTGTTGCTGACATATAAGTAACATGTGTGCCAAGTTTCATGTCAATATTCTTTAGCCGTTTGGACGTGATGCTGGAACATACATACATACATACATACACACACACACACGTTGAGTTTTATATATATAGATTGAATTCGGCGCGCTTACGCCGGCCCCATTTACGCTACGCCGCCGTAAGTTAGGAGGCAAGTGCTTTGTGAATACAGCACTTGCCTCTCAAACTTACGGCGGCGCAGCGTAAATACGATACGCTGCGCCGCCGTAAGAAGGGGCGCAGCTACCTGAATCTAGCCCTATGGCTCTAATCAGGACGTTTATTAGTGCTGATGGCTCTAATTAGGCGCTTCCAAAAAAAACGCCGCTGTAATTCAATGCAATGCATGAATCTATCTATTGGTGATAGACAGGTGCAGGAGAGAGGGGGTCCTGCGCCCTTTATAGGCGCACCGCCACTGACCAGTAATATACTTAATTTGCCATGTAGTAGCCCACTTAATTACTTTATTCAGGTTCTCTTGTAAAGTTTTTATATCCTGCTGTGTTGTTATTGCCCTGCCTATTTTTGTGTCGTCAGTAAACACTGAGATCGAGTTTTTTTTATCCCATCCTCTATGTCATTTATAAATTAATCAAACAGAATTGGTCCCAGCCCGTGGGGTTCCCCACTAACCACTCTGAGTACACGTTATTTATCACGACCCTTTGGACACGCCCCCGTAGCCAGTTTTCTATCCAGGTACCTACCCTATGGTCCAAGCCTACATACCTCAGCTTGTAGATTGAGCGTTTGTGGGGGATTGTATCAAATGCTTTTGCAAAATCCAGATACACCACATCCAACGGCCTCCCTTTGTCCAGACGGGAGCTCACTTCCTCGTAGAATTGTTAATAGGTTGGTTTGGCAAGAGCGACCTTTTGTAAACCCGGGCTCTTTACTGCTAATTATACTGATTTCATCAGCAAATTCTTGGATATGGTTCCTTATCATCCCTTCAAATAGTTTACAAACTATTGATGTTAGGCTGACAGGCCTAAAGTGCACAGGAAGAGATCTCTCCCCTTTTTTGAATATTGGTACCACATGGGCTTTTCGCCAATCAGCCGGTACCAGTCCTGTCAGTAAGCTGTCCATTAGGATTATAAATAGTGGTCTGGCTATATCCTGACGGAGTTCTTTAAGGACTCTCCGGTGTAAGCAATATTTATGTTAAGCTTCTCTAATCCTTTCTGGATTCCAGAGTCTGTTAGCCACAAAGATAGATCCTGTGCCTTATAACTGACAAGACTAGCGTGGTCAGAACACCCCTCCCTTTCCTGTGTGAAGACTGAGGAGAAGAAAGCATTTATATGCAACGCATTATGTAATGGATCCTGTATGTATACAATGTATTATATAATGGATCCTGTATGTATACAATGTATTATATAATAGATCCTGTATGTATACAATGTATTATATAATGGATCCTGTATGTATACAATGTATTATATAATATATCCTGTATGTATACAATGTATTATATAATGGATCCTGTATGTATACAATGTATTATATAATGGATCCTGTATGTATACAATGTATTATATAATGGATCCTGTATAGATACAATGTATTATATAATGGATCCTGTATGTATACAATGTATTATATAATAGATCCTGTATGTATACAATGTATTATATAATGGATCCTGTATAGATACAATGTATTATATAATGGATCCTGTATGTATACAATGTATTATATAATGGATCCTGTATGTATACAATGTATTATATAATGGATCCTGTATGTATACAATGTATTATATAATGGATCCTGTATGTATACAATGTATTATATAATGGATCCTGTATAGATACAATGTATTATATAACGGATCCTGTATGTATACAATGTATTATATAATGGATCCTGTATGTATACAATGTATTATATAACGGATCCTGTATGTATACAATGTATTATATAATGGATCCTGTATGTATACAATGTATTATATAATGGATCCTGTATAGATACAATGTATTATATAATGGATCCTGTATAGATACAATGTATTATATAATGGATCCTGTATGTATACAATGTATTATATAATGGATCCTGTATGTATACAATGTATTATATAATAGATCCTGTATGTATACAATGTATTATATAATAGATCCTGTATGTATACAATGTATTATATAATAGATCCTGTATGTATACAATGTATTATATAATGGATCCTGTATGTATACAATGTATTATATAATGGATCCTGTATGTATACAATGTATTATATAATGGATCCTGTATAGATACAATGTATTATATAATGGATCCTGTATGTATACAATGTATTATATAATGGATCCTGTATGTATACAATGTATTATATAATGGATCCTGTATAGATACAATGTATTATATAATGGATCCTGTATGTATACAATGTATTATATAATGGATCCTGTATGTATACAATGTATTATATAATAGATCCTGTATGTATACAATGTATTATATAATAGATCCTGTATGTATACAATGTATTATATAACGGATCCTGTATGTATACAATGTATTATATAATGGATCCTGTATGTATACAATGTATTATATAATATATCCTGTATGTATACAATGTATTATATAATGGATCCTGTATAGATACAATGTATTATATAATGGATCCTGTATGTATACAATGTATTATATAATGGATCCTGTATGTATACAATGTATTATATAATGGATCCTGTATGTATACAATGTATTATATAATGGATCCTGTATGTATACAATGTATTATATAATGGATCCTGTATGTATACAATGTATTATATAATAGATCCTGTATGTATACAATGTATTATATAATGGATCCTGTATAGATACAATGTATTATATAATGGATCCTGTATGTATACAATGTATTATATAATGGATCCTGTATGTATACAATGTATTATATAATGGATCCTGTATGTATACAATGTATTATATAATGGATCCTGTATGTATACAATGTATTATATAATGGATCCTGTATAGATACAATGTATTATATAATATATCCTGTATGTATACAATGTATTATATAACGGATCCTGTATGTATACAATGTATTATATAATGGATCCTGTATGTATACAATGTATTATATAACGGATCCTGTATGTATACAATGTATTATATAATGGATCCTGTATGTATACAATGTATTATATAATGGATCCTGTATGTATACAATGTATTATATAATGGATCCTGTATAGATACAATGTATTATATAATGGATCCTGTATGTATACAATGTATTATATAATGGATCCTGTATGTATACAATGTATTATATAATGGATCCTGTATGTATACAATGTATTATATAATGGATCCTGTATGTATACAATGTATTATATAATGGATCCTGTATAGATACAATGTATTATATAATGGATCCTGTATGTATACAATGTATTATATAATGGATCCTGTATGTATACAATGTATTATATAATGGATCCTGTATGTATACAATGTATTATATAATGGATCCTGTATGTATACAATGTATTATATAATAGATCCTGTATGTATACAATGTATTATATAATGGATCCTGTATAGATACAATGTATTATATAATGGATCCTGTATGTATACAATGTATTATATAATGGATCCTGTATGTATACAATGTATTATATAATGGATCCTGTATGTATACAATGTATTATATAATGGATCCTGTATGTATACAATGTATTATATAATGGATCCTGTATAGATACAATGTATTATATAACGGATCCTGTATGTATACAATGTATTATATAATGGATCCTGTATGTATACAATGTATTATATAACGGATCCTGTATGTATACAATGTATTATATAATGGATCCTGTATGTATACAATGTATTATATAATGGATCCTGTATGTATACAATGTATTATATAATGGATCCTGTATAGATACAATGTATTATATAATGGATCCTGTATGTATACAATGTATTATATAATGGATCCTGTATGTATACAATGTATTATATAACGGATCCTCTATGTATACAATGTATTATATAATGGATCCTGTATGTATACAATGTATTATATAATGGATCCTGTATGTATACAATGTATTATATAATGGATCCTGTATGTATACAATGTATTATATAATGGATCCTGTATAGATACAATGTATTATATAATGGATCCTGTATGTATACAATGTATTATATAATGGATCCTGTATGTATACAATGTATTATATAATGGATCCTGTATGTATACAATGTATTATATAATGGATCCTGTATGTATACAATGTATTATATAATGGATCCTGTATGTATACAATGTATTATATAATGGATCCTGTATGTATACAATGTATTATATAATGGATCCTGTATGTATACAATGTATTATATAATGGATCCTGTATGTATACAATGTATTATATAATAGATCCTGTATGTATACAATGTATTATATAATAGATCCTGTATGTATACAATGTATTATATAACGGATCCTGTATAGATACAATGTATTATATAATGGATCCTGTATAGATACAATGTATTATATAATGGATCCTGTATGTATACAATGTATTATATAATATATCCTGTATGTATACAATGTATTATATAATGGATCCTGTATGTATACAATGTATTATATAATGGATCCTGTATAGATACAATGTATTATATAATGGATCCTGTATGTATACAATGTATTATATAATAGATCCTGTATGTATACAATGTATTATATAATGGATCCTGTATAGATACAATGTATTATATAATGGATCCTGTATGTATACAATGTATTATATAATGGATCCTGTATGTATACAATGTATTATATAATGGATCCTGTATGTATACAATGTATTATATAATGTATCCTGTATGTATACAATGTATTATATAATGGATCCTGTATGTATACAATGTATTATATAATGGATCCTGTATGTATACAATGTATTATATAATGGATCCTGTATGTATACAATGTATTATATAATGGATCCTGTATAGATACAATGTATTATATAATGGATCCTGTATAGATACAATGTATTATATAATGGATCCTGTATAGATACAATGTATTATATAATGGATCCTGTATAGATACAATGTATTATATAATGGATCCTGTATAGATACAATGTATTATATAACGGATCCTGTATGTATACAATGTATTATATAATGGATCCTGTATGTATACAATGTATTATATAATGGATCCTGTATGTATACAATGTATTATATAATAGATCCTGTATGTATACAATGTATTATATAATGGATCCTGTATGTATACAATGTATTATATAATGTATCCTGTATGTATACAATGTATTATATAATGGATCCTGTATGTATACAATGTATTATATAATATCTCCTGTATGTATACAATGTATTATATAATGGATCCTGTATGTATACAATGTATTATATAATGGATCCTGTATGTATACAATGTATTATATAATGGATCCTGTATAGATACAATGTATTATATAACGGATCCTGTATGTATACAATGTATTATATAATGGATCCTGTATGTATACAATGTATTATATAACGGATCCTGTATGTATACAATGTATTATATAATGGATCCTGTATGTATACAATGTATTATATAATATATCCTGTATGTATACAATGTATTATATAATGGATCCTGTATGTATACAATGTATTATATAATGGATCCTGTATAGATACAATGTATTATATAATGGATCCTGTATGTATACAATGTATTATATAATGGATCCTGTATGTATACAATGTATTATATAATGGATCCTGTATGTATACAATGTATTATATAATAGATCCTGTATGTATACAATGTATTATATAATGGATCCTGTATGTATACAATGTATTATATAATGGATCCTGTATGTATACAATGTATTATATAATGGATCCTGTATGTATACAATGTATTATATAATGGATCCTGTATAGATACAATGTATTATATAATGGATCCTGTATGTATACAATGTATTATATAATAGATCCTGTATGTATACAATGTATTATATAATAGATCCTGTATGTATACAATGTATTATATAACGGATCCTGTATGTATACAATGTATTATATAATGGATCCTGTATGTATACAATGTATTATATAATATATCCTGTATGTATACAATGTATTATATAATGGATCCTGTATGTATACAATGTATTATATAATGGATCCTGTATGTATACAATGTATTATATAATGGATCCTGTATAGATACAATGTATTATATAATGGATCCTGTATGTATACAATGTATTATATAATGGATCCTGTATGTATACAATGTATTATATAATGGATCCTGTATGTATACAATGTATTATATAATGGATCCTGTATGTATACAATGTATTATATAATAGATCCTGTATGTATACAATGTATTATATAATGGATCCTGTATAGATACAATGTATTATATAATGGATCCTGTATGTATACAATGTATTATATAATGGATCCTGTATGTATACAATGTATTATATAATGGATCCTGTATGTATACAATGTATTATATAATGGATCCTGTATGTATACAATGTATTATATAATGGATCCTGTATGTATACAATGTATTATATAATGTATCCTGTATGTATACAATGTATTATATAATGGATCCTGTATGTATACAATGTATTATATAATGGATCCTGTATGTATACAATGTATTATATAATGGATCCTGTATAGATACAATGTATTATATAATGGATCCTGTATGTATACAATGTATTATATAATGGATCCTGTATGTATACAATGTATTATATAACGGATCCTCTATGTATACAATGTATTATATAATGGATCCTGTATGTATACAATGTATTATATAATGGATCCTGTATGTATACAATGTATTATATAATGGATCCTGTATGTATACAATGTATTATATAATGGATCCTGTATAGATACAATGTATTATATAATGGATCCTGTATGTATACAATGTATTATATAATGGATCCTGTATGTATACAATGTATTATATAATGGATCCTGTATGTATACAATGTATTATATAATGGATCCTGTATGTATACAATGTATTATATAATGGATCCTGTATGTATACAATGTATTATATAATGGATCCTGTATAGATACAATGTATTATATAATGGATCCTGTATGTATACAATGTATTATATAATGGATCCTGTATGTATACAATGTATTATATAATAGATCCTGTATGTATACAATGTATTATATAATAGATCCTGTATGTATACAATGTATTATATAATGGATCCTGTATGTATACAATGTATTATATAATAGATCCTGTATAGATACAATGTATTATATAATAGATCCTGTATGTATACAATGTATTATATAATGGATCCTGTATGTATACAATGTATTATATAATGGATCCTGTATGTATACAATGTATTATATAATGGATCCTGTATAGATACAATGTATTATATAATGGATCCTGTATGTATACAATGTATTATATAATAGATCCTGTATGTATACAATGTATTATATAATGGATCCTGTATGTATACAATGTATTATATAATATATCCTGTATGTATACAATGTATTATATAATGGATCCTGTATGTATACAATGTATTATATAATATATCCTGTATGTATACAATGTATTATATAATGGATCCTGTATGTATACAATATAAGCATTTATTGGAGTTTTCATTCAAATGTATTCTTTTCAGTTAAGATTTTTCTGCTCCCTCTCTCCTTGTCTATCTCCTCTTTCTCATTCTCTCTTTCCTTCTCTCTCTGCTTTTTTCTCTCTCTATCCTTCTTCTCTCCTCTATCTCTCTCTCCCTTCCCTCTCTCTCTCTTCTTTTTTCTCTTTCTCCCTCTTTCTTCGTTCTTCTGTCTCTCCCTTTGTCTATCACTATTCTCCTTCTCTCTCTCTCTCTCTCTCTCTCTCTCTTCATTTTTTTGTCTCACTTTTTTTCTCTCTCTATCCTTCTCTCTTCTCTCTCTCTCTCTTCTATCTTTTTCTTGCACTTTCTTAATTTGTTCTTTCTCTCTCTCTCCTTTCTCTCTCTCTCCCTCTTATCTCTCTCCTTCTCTCTCTTTCTCCCTCTTTCTTCTCTCTTTCTCTCCTCGTTCATTCTCTCTCGCTTCTTTCTCTCTCCCTCTTTCTTCTCTCTCTATCTTTCTTCGTTCTCTCTCTCTCGTTTTCTCTCTCTCTCTTCTTCTCTCTCTCCTCTCTCTTCCTCCCTTTTCTTCATTATTGTCTCTCTCTTTTTGTCTCTCTATCTCTCTCTCTCTCCCTTCTTCTCTCTCTTCTTCTTCTCTCTCTCTCTTTTCTTCTTTCTCTTCTTCCTCCCTCTCTTCTTTTCTCTCTTTTTTTTCGTTTGTTTGTCTCTCCATTTTTCTCTCACTATCCCTCTCCTTCTCTCTTTCCTGCTCTTCATTTTTTTGGTCTTTCACTTTCTCTCTCCATCCTTCTCTCTCTCTCTCTTTTTCTTGCTCTTTTCCAGTTTTTCTCTCTCTCTCTCTCTCTGTTCTTCTCTGTCTCTCTCTCTCTTCTTTGCGCTCTCTCTTTCTTTCTTTTTCTCTCTCTCTTCTTCTCTCTACTTTCTCTCTTTCTTCTTCTTCTTTCTCTTCTTCTCTCTCTTTTCTTTTTCTTCTTTCTCTTCTTCTTCTCCTCTCTCTTTTCTTCTTCTTCATTCTCTTCTTCCTTTCCCTCTCTCTCTCTTCTTTTCTCTCTTTCTCGCTCTTTCTTCATTTTTTTGTCTTTCACTGTTTCTCTCTCTCTATCTTTCTCTCTCTCTTTTTCTTGCTATGTTTTCCATGTTTTCTCTCTCTTTCTCTCTTTCTTTCTATCCTTCTCTCTCTGTTCTTCTCTTTCTCTCCCTCTCGTCTTTGCGCTCTCTCTCCTCTCTCTTCTTCACACTCTCTCTTTCTCTCTCCTTCTCTCTCCCCTTCTACTCTCTCTCTCTTCTACTCTCTCTCTTCTTCTCTCTCTTTCTTTGTTCGCTCTCTTCTCCCTCTTTCTTCTCTCTTTCTTTATTCTCTCGCCCTCTCTCTCCCCCCTCTCTCTCTCCCTTTCTTCTCTCTATCTCTATTCTCTCTGTCTTCTCTCTCTCCCTCTTTCTTCTTCTTCTCTCTCCCTCCCCCATTCTTCTCTCTCTCTGTCTTCTCTCTCTTTATTCGTTCTCTCTTTCTTCATTCTCTCCCCCTCTCTCTCCCTCTCTCTCTCTTTTTTCTCTCTCCCTTTTTCTTCTCTCTCTCTCCCCCCCTCTCTTTCTCTCTCTCCTTCTCTCTCTCTCTTCTCCCTATTTCTTCTCTTTTTCTTTATTCTCCCTGCCCCCCTCTCTCTCCCTTTCTTCTCTCCCCTCTCTCTATTCTCTCTGTCTTCTCTCTATCTCTCTCCATCTTTTTTCTTCTTCTTCTCTCTCTCTCTTCTTCTCTCTCTTCCTCCCATTTTCTTCTCTCTTTCTTCATTCTCATCCCTCGCTCCCCCTATCTCTCTCTCTCCTTTTCTCCTCTACTCTCAATTCAATTCAAATAAGCTTTATTGGCAGGACCAAATACATGTTAGCATTGCCAAAGCAGTTGAGTTTGTATAGGAAAAGGGGAAGGGGGGTAACATAACAGGGAATGGACATGTCTGTGAAAGGATGAAAGTCCTCAGTTTTTCATGTCCCTCTCAGTCTGTGACACACTGTCACATATTGGGCAGCTCTCTTCACCATTGGCTCCTCTTCTCCCAGTAGAAATTGGAGTTTCCTCTTCTCTTCTGTAGAATTGAAGTCCGGGATGAGAGCGGAGAGTCTCTGGAAGTGAGTGTCCCTCACTGATGAGTACTTGGGGCAATCTCTTCCCCCAGGACCCCCTGGTCACATTGCTGACACAGTCTCCTCTCCCTGGGCTTGTAGGTCTGTCTGTGCCGTCCTAATTCCTAATTCTCTCTATTCTCCCTATCTTCTCTCTCTTTCTCCATTCTTTGTCCCTCTTTCTTCTCTCTCCCTCCTTCTCCTCTCCTCTCTCTGACTCCCTCTTTCTTCTTCTTCTTCTTCTCTCTCTCTCTCTTTCTCTGTCCTCTCTCTCTCTTTCTTCTCTCTCCCTCTTTCTCTGTCCTCTCTCTCTCTTTCTTCTCTCTCCCTCTTTCTCTGTCCTCTCTCTCTCTTTCTTCTCTCTCTCTCTTTCTTCTCTCTCCCTCTTTCTCCGTCCTCTCTCTGTCTTCTCTCTCTTTCTTCTCTCTCTGTTCTCTCTCTCTCTTTCTTCTTCTCTCTTTCTCTGTCCTCTCTCTCTCCCTCTCTTTCTCTGTCTCTCTCTTTCTTCTTCTTCTCTCTCTCTTTCTCCGTCCCCCCTCTCTCTCTCTTTCTCCATTCTCTCTCTCTCTCCGTTCTCTCTCTCTTTCTCTGTTCTCTCTCTCTTTCTCTGTTCTCTCTCTCTTTCTCTGTTCTCTCTCTCTTTCTTCTTTTCTCTCTCGCTCTTTCTCCGTCCTCTCTCCCTCCCTCTCTTTCTCCATTCTCTATCTCTCTCTTTCTTCTTCTCTCTCTTTCTCCGTCCTCTCTCTCTTTCTCCGTCCTCTCTCTCTTTCTCCGTCCTCCCTCTCTCTCTTTATCAGTCCTCTCTCTCTCTTTCTTTTCTCTCTTTCTCCGTCCTCTCTTTCTCTCTTTCTCTGTCCTCTCTCTCTTTCTTCTTCTCTCTCTCTTTCTTCGTCCTCTCTTTCTCCATCCTCTCTCTCTCCCTCTCTTTCTCCGTTCTCTCTCTCTTTCTTCTTCTCTCTCTCTCTCTTTCTTCGTCCTCTCTTTCTCCGTTCTTTCTCTCTCTCTTTCTCTCTCTTTCTTCTTCTCTCCTTCTCTTTATCCGCCCTCTCTCTCTCTCTCTCTCCGTTCTCTCTCTCTCTCTCTTTCTTCTTCTCTCTCTTTCTCCGTCCCCTCTCTCTCTCTCTCCACTCTCTCTCTCTCTCCTTTTCGCTCTCTCTCTGTTCTCTCTCTTTCTCCATTCTCTCTCTCTCTCTCCGTTCTCTCTCTTTCTCCATTCTCTCTCTCTCCGTTCTCTCTCTTTCTCCATTCTCTCTCTCTCTCCGTTCTCTCTCTTTCTCCATTCTCTCTCTCTCCGCTCTCTCTCTCCGCTCTCTCTCCTCTCTTTCTCCATTCTCTCTCTCTCTCTCTCTCTCTCTCTCTCTCCGTCCTCTCTCTCTCTCCATTCTCTCGATCCGTCTCTCTCCGCTCTCTATCTCTCTCCATTCTCTCTCTCTCTCTTTCTCCATTCTCTCTCTCTCTCTTTCCCTTCTCTCTCTCTCTCTCTCCATTCTCTCTCTCTCCATTCTCTCTCTCTCTCCATTCTCTCTCTCTCTCCATTCTCTCTCTCTCTCTCTCCACTCTCTCTCTCTCTCTCTCTCTCCACTCTCTCTCTCTCTCTCTCTCTCCATTCTCTCTCTCTCTCCCTTCTCTCTCTCTCTCCATTCTCTCTCTCTCTCTCCATTCTCTCTCTCTCTCTCCATTCTCTCTCTCTCTCTCTCCATTCTCTCTCTCTCTCTCCATTCTCTCTCTCCATTCTCTCTCTCCATTCTCTCTCTCTCTCTCCATTCTCTCTCTCTCTCTCTCTCTCCTCTCTCTCTCTCCATTCTCTCTCTCTCTCTCCATTCTCTCTCTCTCTCTCTCCATTCTCTCTCTCTCCATTCTCTCTCTCCATTCTCTCTCTCTCTCTCTCTCCATTCTCTCTCTCCATTCTCTCTCTCTCTCTCTCCGCTCTCTCTCTCCATTCTCTCTCTCTCCATTCTCTCTCTCTCTCTCTCTCTCTCCATTCTCTCTTTCTCTCTCTCTTTCTCCATTCTCTCTCTCTCTCCCTCTCTCTCCATTTTCTCTCTCCTGTGGATACAGACAATGACTGGGTGACATTCTGGACGTCACTCGGAGTCACCTTAGTGAAGGGTCAGCCCCTGGCTTTGCCCGGGGAAACAAATACAAGCCTGTTTGAGGTTTGGGCTCTGTGTGTTTTGTTTCTTTGCTCTGCCTTAAATCCACACAGATTATGTGAAGATCGGCGATAATTCAAACAAAGCGGCACCGCGCCCTCCGCCATGTCCCGCTCACTGACTTTCCACCACTGCGTGCCATGGAAAGTGCCAGCGGCTGCCAATGACATAGAGAGGCCCGTGACGTCAAATCATCGACTGTTGTCACACAACTTAAAGTGGACCTGTCATCAGATGGATCTCTCCATGTCAAAGTACAAGTTCACCTATGTCTGACACAGATCAACCCCCCCTGTTGCAGTGCTCACCTTGTGATTGGCTACAAGGGTCCAATATTGCAGTCTGATCACTGGGGGGGAGGGGAGACTGAGGCAATGCTTCCTCCTGCCTGCAGCAGACTGATGACATCATCTCAGCCTAGCAAAGTCACTGACTGGAGCTCAAAGAAGAGGCCTGGAGACAGTGGCAGCTGGTGTTTTGTTTATGGAGGGGGGCGGCAAACAACAACCACCCCCGCTCGCTGTCTGCTGGTTGGTCCTCCGGCACTTATTCCATCTAGGTTAGGGTGACCAGACGTCCCCCGTTTCCGGGGACAGTTCCCAGATTGAGGTCGGGCACTGCCCCCAGATCAAGTCTGTCCCCGGTTTTGTCCCCTGGATTGGATTTGAACAGGGGCTGGGGCAATTTCAAAGTCAGTGCAGAATAAAAAAAATTACACACCCCCACTCCTCCGCTCCTACTAGCTTAGGGGGGTGTATTTTTTTCCATTATCTGTGCCCCTTTCTGATGATCATGTGCTGGTCGGAGCGGAGGGAAAATTTCTTCAGTTTCGGGTGCCCATTCAGCTCCGCTCGCTTGTTCTCCTGCCTTGGCTTAAGTCCCGGCCTATCTCCCTCCTCCCTGCCTATCTCCTTGCCTTCCCTGGCGGAGTGATCTCCCTCCGCTCCCCACCCAGTAGTACACGGGGCCCGGAGAGTGAGACTTGACAGGCTGTGAGATGAGCGGCGGCAGCGATGGGCAGAGATGCATTCCCCGACTTGCTCATTCCCCGATGCTCATTTCCCGACTTAGTTGGGGTAGGCGGTACACTTTGGTGGAGGTGGATCAGCCTCTGGGGAGGTCCCTGTTCCAATTCCTGAGTCCTAGTCATTTTCTTCCTGACCCTAACCCTAAACCCTAACCCCAACCCAAACCCTAACCCGAGCCCCAGCCCTAACACCAACCCCAACCCTAACCCTAGCCCCAGCCCTAACACCAACCCCAACCCTAACCCTAACCCTAGCCCCAGCCCTAACCCCAACCCTAACCCTAGCCCCAGCCCTAACACCAACCCTAACCCTAGCCCCAGCCCTAACACCAACCCCAACCCTAGCCCCAGCCCTAACCCCAACCCTAACCCTAACCCTAGCCCCAGCCCTAACACCAACCCTAACCCTAACCCTAGCCCCAGCCCTAACCCCAACCCCAACCCTAACCCTAACCCTAGCCCCAGCCCTAACCCCAACCACAACCCTAACCCTAGCCCCAGCCCTAACACCAACCCTAACCCTAACCCTAGCCCCAGCCCTAACACCAACCCCAACCCCAGCCCTAGCCCCAACCCTAACCCCAACCCTAACCCTAGCCCCAGCCCTAACACCAACCCCAACCCTAACCCTAGCCCCAGCCCTAACACCAAAACTAATCCTAGCCCCAACCCCAACCCTAACCCCAACCCTAGCCCTAGCCTGATTGCTGCCATTACTAGTAAAAAATAAAATATGTCCCCGGATTTAATTTTAAAAACCTGGACACCTTAATCTAGGTGGCGGGCATCAGGCAGGAAGGTCTGTGGCCGCGGAGGGCCGGAACTGGCACCTGGGAAGCCGGAGCAAGCATGGTGGCAGAGGCCATGGCAGGAGCGGAGGGTCGACTCGCTGGTGCCGGTCCTGGTGGAGCAGATGGTGAATGACATGCTGTTTGTGACCCTGAGCTGTGGGGAGAAGTCCTACAGGGGGATCCTTCTGGACTGCCGGAAAAAGTGAGTACACCCCCCCCCCCCAACACACAACCATACACTGTAATCTCATGGCGACACACCCCCAACTCCAAGAAATGGAGCACCGTTCGCCAAGGTTTCCCACCCAGTTATCCAGCTGCTGGTGGTGCACTTCTTCTGGGGCGGATTTCATACATATATACTAGAGCTGCACGATTAACCACTTAAGGACCGGACCAATATGCTGCTAAATGCCCAAAGGCGTTTTTACAATTCGGCACTGCGTCGCTTTAACAGACAATTGCGCGGTCGTGCAACGTGGCTCCCAAACAAAATTGACGCCCTTTTTTTCCCACAAATAGAGCTTTCTTTTGGTGGTATTTGATCACCTCTGCGGTTTTTATTTTTTGCGCTATAAACAAAAATAGAGCGACAATTTTGAAAAAAATGCAATATTTTTTACTTTTTGCTATAATAAATATCCCCCAAAAACATATATGAAACATTTTTTTTTCCTCAGTTTAGGCCGATACGTATTCTTCTACCTATTATTGGTAAAAAAAATCGCAATAAGCGTTTATCGATTGGTTTGCGCAAAATTTATAGCGTTTACAAAATAGGGGATAGTTTTATTGCATTTTTTTTTACTACTAATGGCGGCGATCAGCGATTTTTTTTTCATGACTGCGACATTATGGCGGACACTTCGGACAATTCTGACACATTTTTGGGACCATTGTCATTTTCACAGCAAAAAATGCATTTAAATTGCATTGTTTATTGTGAAAATGACAGTTGCAGTTTGGGAGTTAACCACAGGGGGCGCTGTAGGAGTTAGGGTTCACCTAGTGTGTGTTTACAACTGTAGGGGGGTGTGGCTGTAGGACTGACGTCATCGATCGAGTCTCCCTATAAAAGGGACCACTCAATCGATGCAGCCGCCACAGTGAAGCACAGGGAAACAGTGTTTACATACGGCTCTCCCCGTTCTTCAGCTCCAGGGAGCGATCGCGAGGGGGCGGCTAGAAACGAATAGCCGCGCCCTCGTCCCGGATCGCTCCCCGCGGGTTTCCGACCGCCGCATGTAGCGGGGGGGGGGGTCCCGATCGGACCCCCGACCCACGGAAAGGCGGGGATGTACATGTACGCGCATATGCCTGTACGTGCCATTCTGTGGACGTACATATACATGCGGCGGTCGTTAAGCGGTTAATCGGCAATGATCGTTATCGCGTTTTTTTTCCCTGCTGCGATCTTGACAAACTGTTTCCCGATCTTTAGAATTTTTCTCTCTGCTCTCAGCCATCAAAAGTCAAAGTCTGGGCAGTCTACACAAGTTTTAGAACATCTTTATCAGTGGAATGTTAAGTCTAAACATTGTAACAATTTGTCTTTTACATCAAAGGAATAGACTTCTGTATGTAAATTAGGAACGTTTAACCACTTAAACACCAAGGCCTGGATTCATGTAACACTTACGCCGACATATCTACATATATGCCGCGTAAGTGTAAATGTGCGCCGTCGTATCTATGCGCCGTGCCCATAGAACTGGATACACCTGAAAATAGGCTTCCTTCGACCGACGTAACTTTCCTACGCCGGCGTATCTTGGGCGCATATTGACGCTGGCCGCAAGGGGCGCTCCCATTGATTTAGGCGTTGAATATGCAAATGACTGAGATACACCGATTCATGAACGTACTTGCGCCCATCGCAGTAATCTACGCCGTTTACGTAAGGCGTACGTCCGGCGTAAAGTTATTCCACATATTGGAGGTGCATCCCATGCAAAGGTATGGACGACGGAACAGCCGTCGCATTTTACATAGTTTACGTAGTACTACGTAAATAGGGCTGGGCGTAAGTTGCGTTCAGTGATTCGACGTATCTTAGGTGTTCGTTTCGACGTGATTCTGAGCATGCGCACTGGGAAGCATCCACGGGACGGCGCATGCACCGTTTGCATGGGGTCACGGTTCATTTAAATGGATCACGCCCACCTTCCACCTACTTTGAATTAGGCGGGCTTACGCCGACGATATTACGTTACGCTGGTGCAACGTTAGGAGCATTTGCATTGTGAATTGGGTGCTTGCCTCTCTGCTTTAACGTCGGCGTAGCGCATATGAGATGCGCTACGCCCGCCTAAAAATGCGCCGATCTACCTGAATCCGGCCCCAAACCTTTTTCTGACAGTTGTTATTTTCAAGTTAAAATCATTTTTTTTTTTTGGTAGAAAATTACTTAGAACCCCCAAACATTATATATATATATACCGTATTTATCGGCGTATACCGCGCACTTTTTTGCCCTGAAAATCAGGCAAAATCGTGGGTGAGCGACATATGCCGATACCCGCTTTCCCACACCGAGTTTGAATACTGCGCCGGCATATACCGAGCGCAGTACACTCGTGTATAGTCGGGCAGTCTCGGCTCCTCTCGCGCTCACGTCCTTGACGTACAGGACGTGAGCGCGAGAGGAGCCGAACCTGCCCGACTATACACGAGTGTACTGCGCCGGCATATACCGAGTGCAGTACATTCGTGTATAGTCGGGCAGGCTCGGCTCCTCTCGCGCTCACGTCCTGGACGTACAGGACGTGAGCGCGAGAGTAGCCGAGCCCGCCCGACTATACACGAGTGTACTGCGCTCGGTATATGCCGGCGCAGTATTCAAACTCGGCGCGGGAAAGCGGGAAACGAGCGGGGAGGACGCCGCAGAAGGACGCCGGACCCGACGAAGAGTACACCCGAAGCCGCAGACAGACGCCGGACCTGCCACCGATGGACGCCGCGCAAGACACCAAAACTGTAAGTACAAAAATCTTTTTTCCAAAGGAATGCGGGTCCACTTTAGGGGGTGCACGCTATACGCTGGAGCACGCAATACCCCGATAAATACGGTATATATATATATTATTTTTAGTAGAGACACTAGAGAATAAAATGGTGTTTTTTGTAATATTTTATGTCACACTGTATTTGCGCAGCGGTCTTTCAAATGCAATTTTTTGGGGAAAAAATTACTTTAATGAATAAAAAAATAAAAAAAAATAACCAGTAAAGTTTGCCCAAATTATTTTTGTATATAGTGAAAGATTTTACGCCGCGAGAATCGTGATCTTTATTCTAAGCAAAAAAAGAAAATCGTGATTCTCATTTTGGCCAGAATCGTGCAACTCTAATGCCGCGTACACACCATCACTTTATGTGATGAAAAAAATGACGTTTTAAAAAACGTCACTTTAATTGACTGTGTGTGGGGGAAAACGTTGTTTTATGTCTCCTAAAAAACGACCAAAAAAAATTGAAGCATGCTTCAATTTTATGTGTCGTTTTTCAAAAGTGCACTTTTTACTTCACAGATATTGACCGTGTGTAGCAAAAAACGTCGTTTTCTAAGACGTTTTGTCATCCACGCATGCCCAGAAGCTACTTATGAAGCGAGCTTCAATGGAAAAACGTGATGGAACGTAACCTCACTTTGCAAGAACATTGTGAGAAAAAACGATGGTGTGTAGGCAACTTCGTCTTTGAAAATTGAAGTTTCAAAAACGTCATTTTTTACTTCACAGAAAGTGTCGTTTTTTTTCATCACATAAAGTGATGGTGTGTACGCGGCATAACATATTCTGGGAGTGCACAGTTGTACAAAGGTTTTGGAAGGAAGTTACCTAATGTATTCAGGATGTTTTATAAGGTCGTCTATTAAAATATGTCATTTGGGATTGGTAGACTCCCTGGCCCCCCAAAAAAAAGGTGATCTGGACTCTGCTAACGTTAGTACTGTATTATGCCAGGAAACTTATAATTATTTATTGGAAAAATTCCGCGGCTCCTTCTGTCTAAGCCTGGAAAGCGCTCATCAACAAGGCTCTACCGCTTTCTAGGGCAACTTTTATTAGGTTGTGGGGGTCTGCAAGCAAGGGGGTAATCAGAATCTGCAAGCCTGTTTAGCAAAAAAGGGATCCCCCAGGTTCCCCTCCCTCATGTTGATCAGGACAAGAGCCTCTTCTCCACAACCCTGGCTTTGTGGTTGTGGGGGTCTGCAGACAAGGGGCTAATCAGAATGTGGAAACTCCTTTAACAAGAAGGATCTCCAAGGCTCCCCTCCCTCATGTTGATGAGGATAAGAGCCTCTTCTCCACAACCCTGGCTTGGTGGTTGTGGGGGTCTGCAGGCAAGGGGGTAATCAGAATCTGTAAGCTCCATTTAACAAAAAGGATCCTCCAGATTCCGCCTTTTTATGTTGATGAGGACAAGAGCCTCTTCTCCACAACCCTGGCTTTGTGGTTGTGGGGGTCTGCAGGCTAGGGGGTAATCAGAATCTGTAAGCCCCCTTTAACAAGAAGGAATCCCCCAGATTCCCCTCGCTCATGTTGGTGAGGACATGGCCCTCTTTCCCATAACCCTGGCTTGGTGGTTGTAGGGGTCTGCAGGCAAGGGGGTAATCAGAATCTGGAAGCCCCATTTAACAAAAAGGATCCTCCAGATTCCGCTTTTTTTATGTTGATGAGGACAGGAGCCTCTTCTCCACAACCCTGGCTTTGTGGTTGTGAGGGTCTGCAGGCTAGGGGGTAATCAAAATCTGGAAGCCCCCTTTAACAAAAAGGGATCCCCCAGGTTCCGCTCCCTCATGTTGATGAGGACATGGCCCTCTTCCCCACAACCCTGGCTTGGTGGTTGTGGGGGTCTGCAGGCAAGGGGGAAATCAGAATATGGAAGCCCCCTTTAACAAAAAGGATCCTCTGGTCCCCCCCCCTCATGTTGATGAGGACTAGGGCCTCTTCTCCATAACCCTGGCTTGGTGGTTGTAGGGGTCTGCAGGCAAGGGGGTAATCAGAATCTGAAAGCCCCCTTTAACAAGAAGGGATCCCCCAGATTCCCCTCTCTCATGTTGGTGAGGACATGGCCCTCTTCCCCATAACCCTGGCTTGGTGGTTGTGGGGGTCTGCAGGCAAGGGGGTAATCAGAATCTGGAAGCCCCATTTAACAAAAAGGATCCTCCAGATTCCGCTTTTTTATGTTGATGAGGACAAGAGCCTCTTCTTCACAACCCTGGCTTTGTGGTTGTGGGGGTCTGCAGGCTAGGGGGTAATCAAAATCTGGAAGCCCCCTTTAACAAAAAGGGATCCCCCAGGTTCCGCTCCCTCATGTTGATGAGGAAAAGGGCCTCTTCTCCACAAGCCTGGCTTGGTGGTTGTGGGGGTCTGCAGGCAAGGGGGTAATCAGAATATGGAAGCCCCCTTTAACAAAAAGGGATCCCTCAGGTTCCCCCCCCCTCATGTTGATGAGGACAAGGGCCTCTTCCCCATAACCCTTGCTTGGTGGTTGTGGGGGTCTGCAGGCAAGGGGGTAATCATAATCTGTAAGCCCCATTTAATAAAAAGGATCCTCCAGATTCCGTGTTTTTATGTTGATGAGGATAAGAGCCTCTTCTCCACAACCCAGGCTTGGTGGTTGTGGGGGTCTGCAGGCAAGGGGATAATCAGAATCTAGAAACCCCCTTTAACAAAAAATGCATGTAAAACGTGCATATAATCGCTGTAACGGCTACCCGCTGGTGTGAGGGTCTCAGCCGTTTGAGACGTCCTTTTCCCTGGCAAGCTGCGATATGCAGGTACCGCCGGTATATCCCATCGAACGCCCTTCCAAGAAACGAGACGTGCTACGTTTGAAGGGTCAAGTAGACTGACTTTATTTGGCATATTTCACCTGCTTATATCTGGTTACAACTGTTACAAGAACAATGACATCTCCTTGAATTAATCACTTGGCCAGTTTCTAGCCGCTTTGGCACCTCACCCCACTTAACATTTCCTGGCCAGGCACATAGAATTCAATTAACTTTTAAAACAATTATCACTCACACATAATCCCCATCAGCATACACCTCACAGGGGGCTGTTTACCTGCACACAAAAGAGGGTTCATTAGCTATGCGAAGGGTACATTAGCATTCAACAATGAAAAGAAACTTGTCCAATTAACCCTTTGAGCTCAGAATACACTGTGGTACATCCACTTGTGACAAGCCATGCAGTTCCTTGTAGTCCTCCCTGCACGAAGATTATAACTGTCTCTGCAGCATGCATGTGTCCGTTACAATCGCCAAAACCGCAGTGCACCAATCTGAAAACAGCCTTAGAGACCTGCAAGTCAATTGTATGTCGGTTTTAGACGCTTTATGACCGGATTTTCTGCTATTCGGCACTGCGCCAGGCCATAGATTATTCATTTTTTTCCTTCCACCACAGAGGAGGACTGTGTTGATGGGGGAATCCCTCCCACGGCCTTTCTGTGTTCTGCCAGCAGAACACAATGGTTAGTGTTTCCAGCTATAGCCAGCAGCACTAATCATTTGGGAAACACCCAACAGGCAGGTTGTACACAAGTCCATTGATAAAGTGACTTGTGTACAACCAGGATACCCATACATGGATCAAAATCTGGGCCGTCCCTGCTAAACCGGCCAAATTTAGATTTATGTATGGCTGGCAAAAGCAGAACAGAGGAGGTTCATTTCATGGGTGAAGGTCCCCTTTAAGAGTCAAGGCTGAATTCTCGGGGTGAGGGTGAATGTTTGGATTTAGGGGAAGGAAGGGTTAAGTGTTGTTTTTTTTTCAAGGGTTGGTGGTCAGGACGCACTTTTTAGTGCATTTTCAGCATCACGTGTAAGAGGATGGTCAGAATTTCACGCATTAACAGGATCCCCAAGATTAGTCAAGTGAGTCAGTGGATGTCTATAGAACCCATACATAGGACATTGCTGGGCCCTTGAAGACCACCCCCTGGTATGTGTCCTTGGATTCCAAAAATGGGTTTCCCAAGGTTGGTCCATCATTGGGTGTCTGTGAGGCCCATAGATAGGACGTTGCCCGGCACTGAAGACCCCCCCCCCCCCAGTATGTGTCTTTGGATTCCATAAACTGGATGCCCAAGGTTGGTCCATCATTGGGTGTCTGTGAGGCCCATAGATGTGACATTGCCAGGCCCTGAAGACCACCCCCCAGTATGTGTCTTTGGAATCCATAAACTGGATCCCCAAGGTTGGTCCATTGTTGGGTGTCTGTGAGGCCCATAGATGGGACGTTGCTAGGCCCTTGAAGATCCCCCCCTAGTATGTGTCTTTGGAATCCATAAATGGGATCCCCAAGGTTGGTCCATCATTGGGTGTCTGTGAGGCCTATAGATAGGACATTGCCCGGCCCTGAAGACCACCCCCCCCTTAGTATGTGTCTTTGAATTCCATAAACAGGATCCCCAAATTTGGTCTATCGGTGGGGGTCTGTGAGGCCTATAGATAGAACATTGCTGGGCCCTTGAAGACCACCCCCTTAGGATGTGTCTTTGGATTCCATAAACAGGATCCCAAGGCTGGTCCATCAGTGGGTGTCTGTAAGGCCCATAGATAGGACATTGCCGGGCCCCTGAAGACCATCCCCTAGTACTTGCCTTTGAAATCCATAACCAGAATCTCCAAGGTTGTTCTTTCGATGGGTGTCTGTGAGGCTCATAGGACATTGCCAGCCCCCTAAAGACCATCAACCAGGATGTGTCTTTGGATTCCTTAAACAGGATCCCCAAGCAGGGCTGATCCTAGGGTCACAGAGGCCTGGGTGCAGAAATATTTCTGGAGCCCCCACATGGGCGTGGTCATCTTACTAACTCCTCCCCTTTACAAATGTTTCTATGGCTACGACTCAAACACAGAGCTGCTCCCCTAAGAAGTCTTCATTAGTGTCCTCCATCAGAGCCCCCCAGCAGGTGTCCCCCATCAGAGCCCCCCACAGCAGGTGTCCCCCATCAGAGCCCCCCCACAGCAGGTGTCCCCCATCAGAGCCCCCCAGCAGGTGTCCCCCATCAGAGCCCCCCACAGCAGGTGTCCCCCATCAGAGCCCCCAAGCAGGTGTCCCCCATCAGAGCCCCTCACAGCAGGTGTCCCCCATCAGAGCCCCCCCACAGCAGGTGTCCCCCATCAGAGCCCCCCAGCAGGTGTCCCCCATCAGAGCCCCCCCAGCAGGTGTCCCCATCAGAGCCCCCCACAGCAGGTGTCCCCCATCAGAGCCCCCCAGCAGGTGTCCCCCATCAGAGCCCCCCACAGCAGGTGTCCCCCATCAGAGCCCCCAAGCAGGTGTCCCCCATCAGAGCCCCCCCACAGCAGGTGTCCCCCATCAGAGCCCCCCCACAGCAGGTGTCCCCCATCAGAGCCCCCCAGCAGGTGTCCCCCATCAGAGCCCCCCCAGCAGGTGTCCCCATCAGAGCCCCCCACAGCAGGTGTCCCCCATCAGAGCCCCCAAGCAGGTGTCCCCCATCAGAGCCCCTCACAGCAGGTGTCCCCCTTTAGAGCCCCCCAGCAGGTGTCCCCCATCAGAGCCCCCCCACAGCAGGTGTCCCCCATCAGAGCCCCCCCAGCAGGTGTGTCCCATCAGAGCCCCCCCCAGCAGGTGTCCCCCATCAGAGCCCCCCACATTAGGTGTACCCATAGATCAGTACTTGTCCAATAGATCCCTGTAGCTCAGGTGCGCTGGGAGCAGAAGCACATTACAGGGGATGGGGAATACGTGGCATCCTTGGTTACTTGGTGAGCATTTCTGGGAGTGCACGGGGTGATTGGCAGCAGCTCCGGACAACCCAGAAGCCTCTCATCACACGGCCTATGGGAGAAGAACCGACACACGCAGAGGGGGCGGGGCAGACAGGAGACTGCTACATGCACACCGGACAGAATACATTAGTGGAGCCACGTTCCGGTACCCAGGCCGGATTCCAGGGGACAGCGGGAGGTATGCGCTCTTGTCAGTTGCCAGCGGAGAGAGCAAGCGGGATGGGGAACCACAGCACCCACGCTACATGCGCTCCGCCTCTGGACACAGACAAGGAGGAGGGAGGGGAGCACTTTGGAGCTTCGGCACTCCCACCTCTGCGGCGCCTGGGTGCGGAGCACCCCACGCACCCTGCCTAGGATCGGCCCTAGTCCCCAAGGTTGGTCCATCGGTGGGTGCCTGTGAGGCCCATAGACAGAACATTGCTGGCCCATGAACCCCTTTCGTTAGCGGTATATAATTCAGAATATCATTTCAAGTAAGGAATTCCATGCGGGTGACCCCGGAGCCGTCACCTCACCTGAACCTCGGCACTGCGGTGGATTTATACAACACCTGAGACGCTTTTAATGAAATAATCCTCCCCTAATAACACCGCACAGGAGGTGGCCCTCTGGGGGAGACACAGCGAGGCGGAGTTAAGAAAAATACAAGATATTTCAGCTGTTCAGGTCATTGCGATGGTCTGCAGATAATAAAAAGATACAGGGGTAGATTCAGGTACCTGTTCCAGATACGCCGCCGTAATTTCAAATCTGCGTCAGCGTTTCGTTACGCCGATTCACAAAGGCAGTTACGCTGTAAAAATAGGCTTCCTCCACCGACATAACTTGATTGCGGCGGCGTAGAATTGTGTGCAATATCACTTTGGCCGCTAGGGGCGCTTCCATTGTCGTTGGCGTAGAATATGCTAATTTCCTAGATACGCCGATTCACAAACGTACGTGCGCCCGGCGGTAGTTTTTTTACGTCGTTTGAGTAAGGCTTTTTCGGCGTAAGGCTGCTCCTGCTATTAGGAGGCGCAGCCAATGTTAAGTATGGACGTCGTTCCCGCTTCGAAATTTGAATTATTTACGTAGTTTGCGTAAGTCGTTCGCGAATAGGGCTGGACGTAATTTACGTTCACGTCGAAACCAATACGTTGTTGCGCCGTACTCGGAAGCAATGCACACTGGGATATGTACACGGACGGCGCATGCGCCATCCTTACAAAATGTCAATCACGTCAGGTCATCATATATTTACATAAAACACGCCCCCCCCCTTTCACATTTGAATTCCGCGCGCTTACGCCGGCCGCATTTACGCTACGCCGCCGCGACTTACGGAGCAAGTGCTTTGTGAATACTGCACTTGCTCCTGTAAGTTACGGCGGCGTAGCGTAAATACGATACGCTGCGCCGCCGTATCAGTGCGCGCCCCTACCTGAATCCACCCCATAGAGTGGTGATCGGTGTCCTTGTCACTAGGAAGAATGGGCAAATGCCTTGTTTACATCAGCATTTCGACCGTTCTTCCTCTCCGGGAGACGATAGCGGGACTCCTGGCGGAACACCGAGTCCACAGGACCCGCGGGTCACATAGCGGCGGGGGCGGGCGGACGTGCGTGCGCCCACAATGCTGCTTCTTAAAGGGGACTTACCTGTATGCATAAATGCCCAGCCAAGCCTTTGTGTCGACGTATAGCGTCGTGCGCTGGTTGGCAAGCAGTTAAACATTTTTACAGGTCACCAGTTTAGAGTTACAGAGGAAGTCTAGCGCTAGATTTATTGCTCTCGCTCTGACGTTTCATAAGGGGAATACTTTGAATGTGGCAACAGCCGCTAGTGTATATATGTGAGCAATGGGGTAGATTCAGAAAGCAATTGCGTCTGCGTATCCATAGATACGCAGCGTAATTGCTTAGTTGCGTCGACTTCTCCTGATTCAGAAAACTCGATACGCCGACTGCAGCCTAAGATATGACTGGCATGAGGCTCTTATGCCGTCGTATCTTAGGCTGCATTCTTACGCTGGCCGCTAGGTGGCGTTCCCGTAGTGGTCAGCGTAGAGTATGCAAATTGCATACTCACGCCGATTCACAACCCTACGCACGCCCGGCGTTCGCATTTTACGTCGTTTGCGTTCGTTGGGTTTCTGCGTAAGGCTGCTCATGCTATTAGCAGGAGCAGCCAATGCTAAATATACCCGTCGTTCCCGCGTCGCGATTTTTGAAAATTACGTTGTTTGTGCGACGAGCCGGAACTGCAGGGGAACACGTGAGGTGCACGGTGGGCCGATGAGAAACAGCAATAATACAGTTCATCGGTTTACTCACGGTTAGCAGAAAGCCTCCCTGGGCCGGTCGCACAGTGAAAGGGAAGACAGCACAGGATCCTCCGGGGCACGCTCTGCGATAGGGAAACGCCAGCCAAGATGGTGGTTGAGGTGCCCGTGATGACAGGGGTGTTTAGAGTGCTTGTGGCGGCTGGGTCCCTTGATGATATTTGTCGTGACGCCAGTACCGTTAATGGTGGTACAACCAGTTGTAGTAACAATGTTAAAGAATGAGATAGACAGTGGCAGAATACAACTCACAACTTTTACTGTGTCTGGTTTTGGTTGCAGTACAAACATCCAGTTAGAATACAGTCTCTGGGTAAATAGAGGAGTTCTGCTGATCCACTGCTAATAGACTTTAGGAGGCCTGGACTCAGGGTGTGGTTCAGTAATAATGCTTACTTGTGTCTGGTCCTTTTTGAATCCAGTGACATGGGTGAGGTTGCCGGAGGCTAATAAATCCTTCACCTGTATACTCAAAGGTCCTTGCTGCCGATTAATGGCTTTTATCCTTTGATTTTAGCAGTTTAAATGTGTCCCTTCCCTGGACTGACTTTCTCTCACCTTTCTCTCTCCATACTGCTTCCTGTACTCTGCTTCCTGTCCTGACCAACTGAACCACAGATAAGCCTGAGCTGGGATAGATTTCCCAGAGTGGTGCTATCCCCATCTTGTGGTGGGAAGTAAGAAGCACACCTGCCTAGCCTATGAACAGGGATATCACAGGTATACAATGCAAAATGACATGCAATATAGCAATGACAAAGAAGTAATACTTTTGCAGATCCCACATGTCCTGAGTGGGACGCTGCATACCCCCATGGTAAAACGTGTGTCGACCTCGGCACACTTTTGACTCGATGTTGTGTCTTCCTGTAAGATATAAGAGAAAGGGAAAAGCATGCATGCATAGGAAATAACAATATAACCCCATTCTTGTACTTCTTGTATCTGCAAGTAAAATGGGTTAGGCAAACATATCTCAGGCAACAACGAAATGTGACAAAAGGTGACAAAAAGGGGTGTAGTTTTTCCTCTGAAGACTGGTGATGTATGGCAAAACCAGAATAGTCCACGATGAGATGGAAAAAGAAAAACAAAACAAAAATGACATCTCAGGAGGCTCACGGGTATGAGTCCGTTCCCTGGGCACAGGAAAATGTCAACAGATGAATATCACGGAGGCTCAGGTACGTGAAAGTCTATCTCCGGGTACAAGCTTGAACGTTGCAAAACAGTAGGTATGTAGTCCTTTTGAAAAGTCCTTTAAAGGAAATAAACATAATATCCCAAGTAAATCTTCTTCTCACTCTGGAACTTCAGACGATGTAAGGATGCACTCAACGATGAGATGACAGGGTTGGTAGTCGACTTCTCGGCTGCTGGTGCAGGTAATCCTCCAAACGGACAGGTGGTCGTCCTCTTGTAGTTCTGTCAGATCTTCTTAGCGGCTGAGTTTCTACAGGCCTTGTTTCAAGGGAACTTGGTGTCTCTTGAGCGGTAGTAGACATTTCTTGAGGTAGCTCCTCTGGTTGAAGTGCGGTTGTATTGGTCTTGGCAGGCACTAAGATATTGAGCCATGGTGTAAGGAACCATTGTAAAGGATCAGAGTCTAATAATGCTTTTCCAAAAGACTGTAGTGGATTCTCTGAATCAGATGGTTTTGTAGGCTCTGGTTCTATGGATTGTGTTTCCTCTTGGACAGCTTCTTCTTGAAGAGTTTCTTCTTGAGTACTTTCCTTGAGACATAACTTAAGGCGATTGCGATGTACTACACGTGATTTGTTTTCTTTAGTGATCTCGTAAGTATCAGTCTCTGGATTGAGAATAGCTGTAATGGTGTAAGGTTCTCTCTCCCATTTGCTATCTAACTTGCTGGTGCGATGGTTGTTTTTTAACCATACATGGTCATCAATTTTGAGAGGTTCTGCTTTGGCAGATTGGTTATAATCTTTTTGTTGCTTTTCATGAGCATGTTCCATGCGATGTTGAACAATTTCTTGTGCATCAATTAGACGTCTTTGGTGCTCACTCACCCAATCAGTCTTTGGTAGAGGGTTGATTGCATCAGGCACTTGTACGCCCAAAGTATGGTCAGCAGGTAGTTTACCTTGTCGGCCAAACATGAGATAGTAAGGTGTATACCCAGTAGAACAGTGAATGGTGTTATTGTAGGTGTACATCAATTGAGGCAATAGAGTAGGCCAATCACTTCTTGTAGCAGGTGGTACTGCTCTTAACATCTCAATTAAAGTTTGGTTCATTTTCTCGCAAAGTCCATTCCCTTGAGGGTGGTAGGCTGTGGTCCTGATTTTCTGGCAATTGTGAAGTGTACACAGTTCTTTGAAGAGTTGCGACTCAAAGGCAGATCCCTGATCTGTAAGGATTCTTTCTGGGCATCCATATGGCAATAGGAAATGTTTCCAGAAGGCATCTGCAGTTGTTTTAGCAGTCAGGTCCTTGACAGGTACGGCTACAACAAATTTGGTATAATGATCAATGATGGTCATGGCGTATGTGTAACCTGAGCGACTTGGTTCCAGCTTCACATGGTCAATCGCAACTATTTCTAGCGGTGTTTGGCTTACAATGGGATGTAAGGGTGCTTTTTGGTCATGTTTTTCATTTCTTCCAACAGCACAGGTGGAACATTCTCGACACCACTTTTCAATGTCTCCTCTCATCCCAATCCAGTAGAATCTTCTACGGATGGTGGCTTCTGTCTTCTGCACGCCAAAGTGTCCTGATTGATCATGATACATCTCAAGAATGATTCTTGCATCTCGGCGTGGTATTAAGATTTGGTATAGACAATCCGAGGTAATTGGGTCTAAAGTTCTTCTTAATAGTAGGCCCTTCTGTAGGAAGAGATGTTTTCTGTGTCTCCAAAGTTTTGACAATTCTGGATCAGCATTTCTTCTGCGAATTCTTTCAGGGGTTCTTCCGCTGGTGAAGAAATCTTGCAGTTCTCCCAACACTCTGCTTTCATTTTGCAGCTTGATCCACCTTTCTTTGTCCACTTGGGATCTTGGATCCACTTGTTGTTGAGGGTTAAGGACATTTCTTCCTTTGATGGTGATAATGTCTTGTTGGGCAAAATTTTTGTAAAAAGCTGGCATTTCTACCTCTTCCCAAACATCTTCCTGTGTAGTAGGGTCTTCTTGGGTAGGCAGACGGGATAATGCATCCGCATTTTCGTTTGCTTTTCCTGTTCTGTATTTTATGGTGAAATCGTAGTTAGCTAGGCGTGAGGCCCATCTTTGTTCCAATGCTCCCAACTTGGCGGTATTCAGATGTGCTAGCGGGTTGTTATCTGTGAAGGCCACAAATGGTGTTGCGGCAAGGTAATCTTTAAATTTTTCTGTAACAGCCCACACGAGTGCGAGGAATTCCAATTTGAAGGAACTATAGTTTTGGTCGTTTCTTTCAGTACCTTTAAGAGATCTACTAGCGTAGGAAATAACTCTTTCTTTTCCTTCCTGTACCTGCGATAGGACAGCTCCCAGACCTTTCTTACTAGCATCTGTGTAAAGATGAAATGGCTTCTGGTAATCTGGATAGCCTAGGATTGGTGGTTCTGTTAACTTCTTCTTTAGGAGCTGGAAGGCAATTTCTCTTTCTGTGTTCCATTCGACTGGTATTGGAGACTTTTGGTACCTCTTAGGATGTCCTCTCAGGAGTTCTAATATTGGCCCCGCAATTTGGGCAAAGTGAGGAATAAAGCGTCTGTAGTATCCTGCGAAACTGAGAAAGCTCCTCACTTCTTTCACTGTAGTAGGAGTAGGCCAATTCCGGACTGCGGCTATCTTCTCTGGATCCGGTTTAACACCTTCAGAGCTTACAATATGCCCTAAGTATTTGACTTCTGTCTTCAGTAGATAGCACTTAGATGGTTTGACTTTGAGTCCATGTTTAATGAGGATTTGAAAAACTTCAGCCAAATGTTTCAAGTGATCTTCATACGATTTGGAGTAGATGATGACATCATCTAAGTACAACAGGACAGTTTCAAAATTTTTGTGTCCTAAAAAATGCTCCATTAATCTTTGAAAGGTTCCGGGCGCATTGCAAAGTCCAAAAGGCATGCGGTTGAACTCAAATAGGCCCATCGGGGTGGTAAATGCAGTCTTCTCACGATCTTCAGGTGCCATGGGTACTTGCCAGTATCCACTGGTTAAATCAAGGGTAGAGAAGTAGGCTGAAGATCCTAAAGCTGTCAAAGATTCCTCTATGCGTGGTAAAGGGTAAGCATCCTTGTGGGTGATTTGGTTAATTTTTCTGTAATCCACACAGAATCTGATGTTACCATCCTTTTTACGGACAAGGACTAGAGGTGCAGCCCATGGACTATGGCTGTCTCTAATGACATTGGAGTCCTTCATCTCTTGGATCATTTGCTTTACAGATTGGTACATAGTTGGTGGTATAGGCCGATATCTTTCCTTGATCGGTGGGTGTGAACCTGTAGGAATGGAGTGCTTGATGATATCCACTTCTCCATAGTCGGTGGAATGCTTACTGAAGGCAAGGTGAAGCTCCTTCACAATTTTTAGTACTCCCTCTATTTGGTTTGCTGGTGTGGAAGCATCTCCCACATGAAGTTCTTTCCACCAGGATGTGTTTACATTTTGGTCCTGGGGGTTCTGTCTCTTGGGAATTTGCTCTGTGGTAGCTGTAGCCACACTGATGACATCTTGAAAAGTGACTTGGATTAGCTGTGCAATAGGAAGGTGTTTTGATAGTGTTACACTGCTATCACTCAAGTTTAGGAGTCGTATAGGCACTTTACCTTCAGAGACGGTTACTAGGCTCCTTGCAGCTCTAACTAGAGGATAGTCTTCCAAAACAACAGGCTCTACCAGGGCTTGGTAGTCTTGACCTTGGATTCCGACTACAGCTCGGCACCACAAGAGAGTTTCGGTGTTGGGTTTGAGGATCACAGGTTGCTTATCCCGGATGCGGGCACAGCAAATTTCTCCTTTTTCGTTGGTGAATCTCTGTTGCGCATTTAGTACACGGATGGTTTGTTGGATCACCTTCTTAGAATCAGGAGGGGCAGTAGGCACTAACTGGTGCAAGGCTTCTAGCATCTCAACATAACAGTTCCTGAGGACATTCATTCCTAGGACTATTGGAGGGTTAGGGTTATTGTCTCTGACTTGTACCACAATAAGGCCTTGTCGAGGTAGTGTAGTTCCTCCTACTTGAATGGTAGGTTCCCAATAACCATGGACTGGTATGGGTTTGCCGTTACTGGCTATGAGACTCAGCCAGGATTCTGGAGGCTGGGTAAGCTGATTTTGATCCCAGTATTTTTCAAAGGCTGCTTGTTGGATGGTGGTGACTTGGGATCCGGTGTCAACTAGGGCAACAAAAGGGACTCCATTTATTTGAAGTGCCACTTCAGGACGGGATCCAACGTATCTTGGCATCCAGTGGGGATCTTCTGGACCTATTGGTTTACCTCCCGAGGGGTGGTCCTTGGCCTCGGGGGTTGCTCGTTTAACTGCCAGCAGGTTGCTCCTGTATGGCCTGGTTTGTGACAGTACGTGCAGATAGGCCGCTTAGGGGTACTAGTGTGGTCAGGGGGGCGTCCGCCAGAATTTCTGGAATAAGTCTCTCTAGAATTAGAGGGGAAGAGTCTTCTGGACACAGGTTTCTCATCCTCTAGCATTAATGGTTTCTCCCATTGTTTCAATTTTTGGTGGACTTTCTCCAGACTTTTTGTCAGAAAACGGACTTGCTCCGTCAAGGCAGCAACTGCGTCAGGAACTGGAGCTTGGGTTGCCTGACTGACTATAGGTAAAGACTTTACAGGGGTAACCAGCTGTGATACAGGCACGTCAACAGATCTAACAGGTTCTGTTGGTGGGC
Source organism: Rana temporaria (assembly GCF_905171775.1). Classification (NCBI taxonomy): domain Eukaryota; kingdom Metazoa; phylum Chordata; class Amphibia; order Anura; family Ranidae; genus Rana; species Rana temporaria. Next base: position 538,446,076 of record NC_053490.1, on the reverse strand, counting down.
TTTTTCCCAGGATGCTGATAGCTAGTTCTTTAAAATCTAAGAAGGTAGCGCTTGGATGTTGGGCGGCTAACATTCTTAGTTGGCTCTTTAGATTGTCTGTATGGACGCCTTCAATAAATTGTTCTTTCAGGGTTTTGTCCTGATTTTCTGCCTCACGGGGGTCTACTTGGACAACAGCTCTAAGGGCTTCCTGCAAAGATAATGCAAAGTCTCTGAGTGACTCACCAGATTGCTGTCTCTTGCTGAAGAACCTCATCTTGACCTCTGACACGGTACTGGGTTCAAAGGTGGTGTAGAGACGTTGAAAAATCTGCTCCATGGTCTTTCTCTCTGAGTTCGGCCAAGATTTCACTTCTCTGAGCGCAGCTCCTTCCAATTGCGCAAGAAGAATCTCCATCTGTTGCTCTGAGGATACAGGGTACAATCTGAACATAGCCAGAATTTTTTCTTTAAAGTCCCTTAAAGTATGAATTTCCCCAGAATATCGTGGGAACCAGGGGGCCCCAAAATAATAAGGCATGGTTAAAGGCATTAAACTTGGTGCTGCAGCGGTTGGTATTGCATTGGGACCGACTGCGGCTGATGCAGGGGGTCCTCTGAGGTCGGGCTGCACGTCATTTCCTTGCACAGACATGGTAACAGCAGGTGAGTTCTAGTTAGGTAAGTCAAATGCGTTTTTAGACACTTTTTGTGCGGTGTTGCTATGGGCAACCGCTGTCTTGCGGGTGTATGGCCCTTTAAGAATTTAATGCCAGCTGAATACAATGCTGCAGCAATGTTGATTTTGGGTCTCTGGCAGAGTTTCAGGTATCTGTGCCCTTATAGTTAGTAGAGGCAACTGACAGGTTGCGATTACTGCTCGGACCGCAAGCAATGCGATTATTTTCTCTCCTTTTGCTCGCATGCAAAGTCTCGCGACTTCTGGGGCGTGCGTTTGTCACACTTTCCTCCCAGGATTGACACAGCAAAGGTAAGGCGATTTTGCATGAATGGGTGGCACCAAACTTTCCCGCTCTTCAGGGGGTGTCACTAACTTATCCACAGTGATGGCGTAGGAATTTTTGAACAAGAAGGTCTCTGGCAGCCATTTTAAGTGAATGGAAATAGTCAATTCAAATACTGCATGCAGTTTTGTTAACACACAAATTGGATGCTGCGATTTTTATGCTGATAACTGGGATAACGCTTCCATGCAATTTTTAAACAGTTTAAACAGTTCTGTGGCCCCATACAGCATGCAATAAGTAAATAGTCTCTCAATAAAGCAAAGGGGCTTATTCTGATGCGACAGTCTTTTAGATAAGGCACAGGGGTAATTATCCTGTTCGTGACGCCAATTTTTCTTATGCGACGAGCCGGAACTGCAGGGGAACACGTGAGGTGCACGGTGGGCCGATGAGAAACAGCAATAATACAGTTCATCGGTTTACTCACGGTTAGCAGAAAGCCTCCCTGGGCCGGTCGCACAGTGAAAGGGAAGACAGCACAGGATCCTCCGGGGCACGCTCTGCGATAGGGAAACGCCAGCCAAGATGGTGGTTGAGGTGCCCGTGATGACAGGGGTGTTTAGAGTGCTTGTGGCGGCTGGGTCCCTTGATGATATTTGTCGTGACGCCAGTACCGTTAATGGTGGTACAACCAGTTGTAGTAACAATGTTAAAGAATGAGATAGACAGTGGCAGAATACAACTCACAACTTTTACTGTGTCTGGTTTTGGTTGCAGTACAAACATCCAGTTAGAATACAGTCTCTGGGTAAATAGAGGAGTTCTGCTGATCCACTGCTAATAGACTTTAGGAGGCCTGGACTCAGGGTGTGGTTCAGTAATAATGCTTACTTGTGTCTGGTCCTTTTTGAATCCAGTGACATGGGTGAGGTTGCCGGAGGCTAATAAATCCTTCACCTGTATACTCAAAGGTCCTTGCTGCCGATTAATGGCTTTTATCCTTTGATTTTAGCAGTTTAAATGTGTCCCTTCCCTGGACTGACTTTCTCTCACCTTTCTCTCTCCATACTGCTTCCTGTACTCTGCTTCCTGTCCTGACCAACTGAACCACAGATAAGCCTGAGCTGGGATAGATTTCCCAGAGTGGTGCTATCCCCATCTTGTGGTGGGAAGTAAGAAGCACACCTGCCTAGCCTATGAACAGGGATATCACAGGTATACAATGCAAAATGACATGCAATATAGCAATGACAAAGAAGTAATACTTTTGCAGATCCCACATGTCCTGAGTGGGACGCTGCATTTGCGTAAGTGAATCGTGAATGGCACTGGACGCCATTTACGTTCACGTTGAAGCAAATGACGTCCTTGCGACGTCATTTACCGCAATGCACGTCGGGAAAGTTTCCCTGACGGAGCATGCGCACTACGTTCGGCGCGGGAACGCGCCTAATTTAAATGATCCACTCCCCCTACGGGATCATTTAAATTACGCGCGCTTACGCCGGCCAGTTTTACGGAGCGCCCGCGCAAATTACGGAGCTACTGCTTCGTGAATGAAGCGTAGCGCAAGTAATTTACGGAGGCGTAGCGTTAAAACGGTACGCTGCGCCTCCGTAAGAGTGCGCAGCCCTACCTGAATCTACCCCAATATTTTTTATTCTTTCAGTCCTTTCCAGGAATTAAATTGTCACCCCTTGTATGCCTCCAATACGGACTTTGTATGCCTGGGGCATATTGTATGTATGCACACAGCTCTGCCCACGAGTATCGATCAGAAGAGCATACAGCTGCCAAGCAGAAGTCTACCTTCAAGGGTTGCGGGGTTGCAATTGCGACCCGACCCCATGTGCTGCAGGGGGCACGTGCGGCCTGCGAGAGGGGGAGGAGGAGAAGTGGGCACTCAGCCTGCGAGAGGGGGAGAAGGAGAAGTGGGCACTCAGCCTGCGAGAGGGGGAGGAGGAGAAGTGGGCACTCAGCCTGTGAGAGGGGGAGAAGGAGAAGTGGGCACTCAGCCTGTGAGAGGGGGAGAAGGAGAAGTGGGCACTCAGCCTGCGAGAGGGGGAGAAGGAGAAGTGGGCACTCAGCCTGGGAGAGGGGGAGGAGGAGAAGTGGGCACTCAGCCTGCGAGAGGGGGAGGAGGAGAAGTGGGCACTCAGCCTGCGAGAGGGGGAGAAGGAGAAGTGGGCACTCAGCCTGCGAGAGGGGGAGAAGGAGAAGTGGGCACTCAGCCTGCGAGAGGGGGAGAAGGAGAAGTGGGCACTCAGCCTGCGAGAGGGGGAGAAGGAGAAGTGGGCACTCAGCCTGCGAGAGGGGGAGGAGGAGAAGTGGGCACTCATCCTGCGAGAGGGGGAGAAGGAGAAGTGGGCACTCAGCCTGCGAGAGGGGGAGAAGGAGAAGTGGGCACTCAGCCTTCGAGAGGGGGAGAAGGAGAAGTGGGCACTCAGCCTGCGAGAGGGGGAGAAGGAGAAGTGGGCACTCAGCCTGCGAGAGGGGGAGAAGGAGAAGTGGGCACTCAGCCTGCGAGAGGGGGAGAAGGAGAAGTGGGCACTCAGCCTGCGAGAGGGGGAGAAGGAGAAGTGGGCACTCAGCCTGCGAGAGGGGGAGAAGGAGAAGTGGGCACTCAGCCTCCGAGAGGGGGAGAAGGAGAAGTGGGCACTCAGCCTGCGAGAGGGGGACAAGGAGAAGTGGGCACTCAGCCTGCGAGAGGGGGACAAGGAGAAGTGGGCACTCAGCCTGCGAGAGGGGGAGAAGGAGAAGTGGGCACTCAGCCTGCGAGAGGGGGAGAAGGAGAAGTGGGCACTCAGCCTGCGAGAGGGGGAGAAGGAGAAGTGGGCACTCAGCCTGCGAGAGGGGGAGAAGGAGAAGTGGGCACTCAGCCTGCGAGAGGGGGAGAAGGAGAAGTGGGCACTGCAGCCCGCGAGAGGGGGAGGAGGAGAAGTGGGCACTCAGCCTGCGAGAGGGGGAGAAGAAGAAGTGGGCACTCAGCCTGCGAGAGGGGGAGAAGGAGAAGTGGGCACTCAGCCTGCGAGAGGGGGAGGAGGAGAAGTGGGCACTTAGCATGCGAGAGGGGGAGAAGGAGAAGTGGGCACTCAGCCTGGGAGAGGGGGAGGAGGAGAAGTGGGCACTCAGCCTGCGAGAGGGGGAGAAGGAGAAGTGGGCACTCAGCCTGCGAGAGGGGGAGGAGGAGAAGTGGGCACTTAGCCTGCGAGAGGGGGAGAAGGAGAAGTGGGCACTCAGCCTGCGAGAGGGGGAGAAGGAGAAGTGGGCACTTAGCCTGCGAGAGGGGGAGAAGGAGAAGTGGGCACTCAGCCTGCGAGAGGGGGAGAAGGAGAAGTGGGCACTCAGCCTGCGAGAGGGGGAGAAGGAGAAGTGGGCACTCAGCCTGCGAGAGGGGGAGAAGGAGAAGTGGGCACTCAGCCTGCGAGAGGGGGAGAAGGAGAAGTGGGCACTCAGCCTGCGAGAGGGGGAGAAGAAGAAGTGGGCACTCAGCCTGCGAGAGGGGGAGAAGGAGAAGTGGGCACTCAGCCTGCGAGAGGGGGAGGAGGAGAAGTGGGCACTTAGCATGCGAGAGGGGGAGAAGGAGAAGTGGGCACTCAGCCTGCGAGAGGGGGAGAAGGAGAAGTGGGCACTCAGCCTGCGAGAGGGGGAGAAGGAGAAGTGGGCACTCAGCCTCCGAGAGGGGGAGAAGGAGAAGTGGGCACTCAGCCTGCGAGAGGGGGAGAAGGAGAAGTGGGCACTGCAGCCTGCGAGAGGGGGAGAAGGAGAAGTGGGCACTCAGCAACTGCAGGAGGGGGAGAAGGAGAAGTGGGCACTCAGCCTGCGAGAGGGGGAGAAGGAGAAGTGGGCACTCAGCCTGCGAGAGGGGGAGAAGGAGAAGTGGGCACTCAGCCTGCGAGAGGGGGAGAAGGAGAAGTGGGCACTCAGCCTGCGAGAGGGGGAGAAGGAGAAGTGGGCACTCAGCCTGCGAGAGGGGGAGAAGGAGAAGTGGGCACTCAGCCTGCGAGAGGGGGAGAAGGAGAAGCAACTGCAGGAGGAAAATGGAGAGATTGGTTCCTCCTATCCAGCTTCTTTCTATTGCCCCCCCCCCCCCCCCTGTGTGCTCTCCAGACCCCTTTTGCTCTTTCCAGCCCCCATCCCCCACTTGTTTTGTCTTGTTTCACCCCTCCCATCTCCTGCTGTGGGGGGGTGGTGTCAGGGTGGAGAGCGGGGAAGGAGCTGGTAAATATGTAATTTGCCAGCCCCTTCCTTCTCTATCTCTTTACGTGATGTAAACAAAAGCTCAGTAATTATTTTTTTTTTTCGATTTCGATTTTGAAAAAAAAAGCCGATCACCGGCTTATGTGGAAGGGATATCGGTCCCAAAGAGGAAGAGGCAATTCTGCCTCATCTGTGCCAATCATTGCCCCCTGCCATTGCCCACCAGTGCCACCTATCAATGCCCACCAGTGGTGTCAATCAGTGCCTCATCAGTACCACCTAGCAGTGCTGCCTATCAATGTAACCTACCAGTGCTGATCAGTGCCCATCACTGCCACCTATCAGTGCCCATCACTGCCAGCTATAAGTGCCACCTATCGATGCCACCTATCAGTGCCACTTCTCAGTGCCCACCAGTGCCACCTATCAATGCCCTTCAGTGCAACCCATCAGTGCCACCTCTCAGTGTCACCTCTCAATGCCCACCAGTGCCACCTATCAATGCCCACAAGTGCCACCTATTAATGCCCACCAGTGGTGTCAATCAGTGCCTCATCAGTGCCACCTGGCAGTGGTGCCTATCAATGTAACCTACCAGTGCTGATCAGTGCCCATCACTGCCGCCCATAAGTGCCCATCACTGCCACCTACTAGTGCCCATCACTGCCAGCTATAAGTGCCACCTATCGATGCCACCTATCAGTGCCACTTCTCAGTGCCACCTATCAATGCCCTTAAGTGCCACCCATCAGTGCCACTTCTCAATGTCACCTGTCAGTGACCACCAGTGCCGCCTATCAGTGCCCAAGAGTGCCACCTTATCGGTGCCCATCAATGCAGCCCATCAGTGCCCACCAGTGCCGCCTTATCGGTGCACCAAAAAATGCAGCCCATTGGCGCCCATCAGTGCAGTCTCATCAGTGTACATCAATGAAGGAGAAAAATTACCTGTTTGCTAAATTTTATAACAAAATATAAAAAAATATATATATATATATTTTTTTAAATGTGGTCAAGGTGATCAAATACCACAAAAAAAAAAGCTCTATTTGTGGGAACAAAATGCTAAAAATGTAATTTGTGTACAGCGTCGCACGACCGCGCAAATTGTCATTCAAAGTGCGACAGCGCTGAAAGCTGAAAATTGGTCCCCGGTAAGCAAGTGGTTAAAAACAATCTCTGTGACACACATTGGGGGGGGGGGGGGGCGCTTTCCTAAAACCGGAGAGTGCAGGACGGGAGCCAATCAGCTTCTAACGTCAGTTCGTTCAATAAAGCTTTGACAATAAAACCTGGAAGCTGATTGGCTCTTCTGTGGAGCTGCACCAGGTTCTCCACCATCCAGTTTTAGTAAATCCAGCTTTACAATGCAGCACGTGTGCGCCGTGCAACGAGCGGGCGCACGTTACTGTACGGCACGCGAACGGGGCCCTGAGTGTCTATAAATAGCGGCCGTCTCTCCTGCCCCCCGGTGTTGCCCCCTGGGGCTGGGAAAATGTTTGTAAAATGTTTTGAAAATGTACGTCACACGTGCCCAGCGACCGCACCGGGGGAGATGACAAGGTGCGCCCGGGCGGCGTTGCTGGGTGTGCCGCACGTTGGGCACATACAAGGTGTAAACACCACTTGTTTACTGAAAGGGACAGACGTCACCGGCTGTCACCCCCGGGCCATTCCAGGGATTCCTGCTGAGGAGGCGACACACGCCGAGTACACGGGCTCACGGGCACGCCACACCTTCACTTCCTGATTGGCCCAACCATTTCCACTACGTTTTGTTACAAAATTACCAATTTGCTGAAATTTTTGCAATTTCACCGTGAAAAAGAAAAAAAATAACCAATTGTTTTAACCACTTGCCTTATACAGGGATTTTCACCCCCCTTCCTGCCCAGGCCAATTTTCAGCTTTCAGCGCTGTCGCACTTTGAATGACAATTGCGCGGTCATGCAATGCTGTACCCAGGGCAGGACTTTAGGGTGGTGGGGGCCCCTGGGCTTAATAATCGAAGGGGCCCCCCTGGAGCAGAGAAGCGGTGGGGTGGTGGGTTGTTACCGCCGACCGATCATAGTTGATGAGGGGGGGTGGGTACGGGCTGGATCCTGCCGACCGACCTATCAAAGTTGTTGAGGGGGGGGGGGGCTCAGTGCGCCGACCGATCATCCTTGTTGAGTGGGGGGGTGAATCCGCCGACCGACCGATCAAAGTTGTTGAGGGGGGGGGGCAGTGCGCCGACCGATCATACTTGTTGAGTGGGGGGGGGAATCCACCGACCGACCGATCAAAGTTGTTGAGAGGGGGGGGGCAGTGCGCCGACCGATCATACTTGTTGAGTGGGGGGGGGAATCCACTGACCGACCGATCACAGTTGTTGAGGGGGGGCAGCGCGCCGACCGATCATACTTGTTGAGTGGGGGGGGGGGGGAATCCGCCGACCGACCGATCAAAGTTGTTGAGGGGGGGGGGCAGTGCGCCGACCGATCATACTTGTTGAGTGGGGGTGAATCCGCCGACCGATCAAAGTTGTTGAGTGGGGGGGGGGGGGGGGGCAGCCGCTGGACGGATTTCTTACCTCTTCCCAGGGCCATACCCTTCAGTAATTTTGGGGGCCCCTTACACAGCTGCAGTGAAGGGGCCCCCTGGAGCATCGAAGTTGTGTGGGGGGGGGCCTGGGGGCTGCCGAGAATTACATCCATCCGCCGAAGTTGTTGAGCGCCGACTGATCATACTTGTTGAGTGGGGGGGGGAATCCGCCGACCGATCAAAGTTGTTGAGGGGGGGGGCAGTGCGCCGACCGATCATACTTGTTGAGTGGGGGGGGGAATCCACCGACCGACCGATCAAAGTTGTTGAGGGGGGGGCAGTGCGCCGACTGATCATACTTGTTGAGTGGGGGGGTGGGAATCTGCCGACCGACCGATCAAAGTTGTTGAGGGGGGGGGCAGTGCGCCGACCAATCATACTTGTTGAGTGGTGGGGGGGGAATCCGCCGACCGACCGATCAAAGTTGTTGAGGGGGGGGGCAGTGCGCCGACCAATCATACTTGTTGAGTGGTGGGGGGGGAATCCGCCGACCGACCGATCAAAGTTGTTGAGGGGGGGTGCAGTGCGCCGACTGATCATACTTGTTGAGTGGGGGTGAATCCGCCGACCGATCAAAGTTGTTGAGGGGGGGGGGGGGGGGGCAGCCGCTGGACGGATTTCTTACCTCTTCCCAGGGCCATACCCTTCAGTAATTTTGGGGGCCCCTTACACAGCTGCAGTGAAGGGGCCCCTTGGAGCATCGAAGTTGTGTGGGGGGGGGCCTGGGGGCTGCCGAGAATTACATCCATCCGCCGAAGTTGTTGAGTGGGGGTGGTGCTGAAAATGCCGCAATAGCCGCAAATGGGGGATTGCCGTGATTGCAGCGAAATTGCGGGAGGGGGTTGCCGCGATTGGGCCCGGGGCCCCCTATTGGTGGGAGGGGCCCATGGGTTTGAGCCCAGTCAGGCCCAATGGTAGGTCCGTCCCCTGTCTGTACCCATATGACATTTTTATCAGCTTTCTTTTGATGGTATTTAAAGGGGTTGTAAACATGTCATACTTACCTCCACTGTGCAGCTCATTTTGCACAGAGTGGCCCCCGATCCTCCTCTTCTGGGGTCCCCCAACAGCTCTCGCGGCTCCTCCTCGCCCCAGTAAACCCCCTAGGACACAGGTGTCAAACACAAGGCCCGTGGCCCGAATCCGGCCCCCCCCCCCCCCCAGGTAATTTCATGTGGCCCTCGCACCTCTCCTGCAGCTGCAGGAGAGCTCCAGTCCTCCTCTGGTCCTCCTCCAGACACCTACTTTCTGCTTTCAGGCAATGGATCCAGCTTCTTCTCAGCAGCAGCATAAGGAGAGGGGGGTGCACTGTGATGTAAGGGAGAGTGGGGGGGACTCAACTTCTGATGGTGGGGTGCAGGCATGTACTGGCCATTGGGACTACAGGGAGTTTCCCGGTGGGCCGATGGCTCAGTGGGCCGGTTTCAGTGACAGCCTGTCAAAGTAACGGCTGCGTGGCATTTTTATTATCGTGACTGCGACATTATGGCGGACACATCGGACATTTTTGGCACTATTTTGGGACCTTTGTCATTTATACAGCAATCAGTGCTATAAAAATGCACTGATTACTGTATAAATGACACTGGCAGGGAAGGGGTTAACCACTAGGGGGCAAGGAAGGGGTTAAGTGTGTCCTAGGCAGGGCCGCCATCCGGTGGGTACAGGCAGTACACCTGTAAGGGGCCTGGATGGCAACCCCTTTTTTTTTTTTTTAAGGGGTCCGGAGGTCCCCAAGGCCCCAGATGACAATCACCCTTTTTTTTTAAATAAAAAATAAATATATTTTTTTATATATATATATATATATAAAAATTAACTTTATATAAAAAAAATTAACTGCCCCATGTGGCAACCCCCCTTTTTTATATATATATTTTAAAATTTTATTAAAGGGCCCTTTTATATATATTTGTATTTTTTTATTAAAGGGCCTAGAGGTCCCCAGGGGCCCGGAAATCCCCAGGGCCCCAGATGGCACACCCCCTTTTTTTTTTTTATAAAAAAAAATGTTTTAGATATATATTTTTTTATTTATTTTTTATTAAAGGGCCCAGATGTTTTTGTGTTTTTTTTTATTAAAGGGCACAGAGGTCCCCAGGGCCCCCGGAAGTTTTTATTTATTTTTATTAAAGGGCCCCAGATGGCTACCCCCCTTTTTTTATAATTTATTTTTTATATATATTTTTCTTTATTTTGTAAAGGGCCCCCCCCCCCCAGCTTCTCAATTTTCTCAATTAGCCCCTCTGCTCCAGGGGGCCCATGCCTGAAGCTGTGTAAGGGGCCCCGTAATTCCTGATGGCGGCCCTGGTCCTAGGGAGTGATTCTAACTGGGGGCGTGGCTACAAGTGACACGTCAGTAATCACTGCTCCCGATGACAGGAAGCAGTAGATCAGTGTCCTGTCACAAAGCAGAACAGGGAAATGCCTTGTTTACATTGCAATCCCCCCGTTCTGCCATTCCGTGACACGATCGCGGCACACCGGCGGACATCGAGTCGAGCGGGCACAGAACTCACGGGCGCTCGCACAGCGGCACATCCAAAGGGACGTACAGGTACGTCCCTTTGCGCAGCCGTGCCATTCTGCCGACGTAAATCTACAGGCGGCGGTCGGCAAGCGGTTAATGACTTAAGGACCAGGCCTATTTTTCAAACTTGGTGTTTACAAGTTAAAATCATTTTTTTTTTGCTAGAAAATTACTTAGAACCCCCAAACATTATATATATTTTTAAGACACCCCTGAGAATGAAATGGCGGTCGTTGCAATAGTTTATGTCACACCGTATTTGCGCAGCGGTCTTACAATCGCAATTTTTCTGGGAAAAATACACTTTTTTTTATTAAAAAATAAGACGACAATAAAGTAAAAAAAAAATGTTTACATTGTGACTGATGATGTTACTCCGAGTAAATTGATACCCAACATGTCACGCTTCCAAATTGCGCCCCAGCTCGCGACAAACTTTAATCTTTAAAAATCTCCATTGGTGACGTTTACAATTTTTTTACAGGTTACCAGTTTTAAGTTACAGAAGAGGTCTAGCGCTAGAATTAATGCTCTCGCTCTAACGATCGCGGCGATACCTCACATGGGTGGTTTGAACACCGTTTTTATATGCGGGCGCGACTTACCCGCTTCACCCAGAACAGAGACGCTGAACGTTAATTATTTATATGTGGAAGGTACAGAATACTCAGAAGAGCGGAACGGTCCACCAATGACCAACGTCCATGGAAATCAGCCACTCCTCCTTTGTATCGGGACCCTCGGCAGTGGATTGGCGATGGGGTGGCAGTGGAATGGCGGTGGAATGGCGATGGAGTGGCAGTGGAATGGCGATGGAATGGCGATGGGGTGGCAGTGGAATGGCAGTGAAATGGCGATAGGGTGGCAGCGGAATGGCGATGGAATGGCAATGGGGTGGCGGTGGAATGGCGATGGGGTGGCAGTGGAATGGCGATGGAATGGCAATGGGGTGGCGGTGGAATGGCGATGGAGTGGTGATGGAATGGTGATGGAATGGCGGTGGGGTAGCAGTGGAATGGCGGTGGAATGGCGATGGGGTGGCAGTGGATTGGCGATGCAATAGCGATGGGGTGGCAGTGGAATGGCGATGGGGTTGGCAGTGGAATGGCGATGGAATGGCGATGGGGTGGCAGTGGATTGGAGATGCAATGGCGATGGGGTGGCAGTGGAATGGCGATGGGGTGGCGGTGGAATGGTGATGGAATGGTGATGGGGTGGCAGTGGATTGGAGATGCAATGGCGATGGGGTGGCAGTGGAATGGCGATGGGGTGGCGGTGGAATGGTGATGGAATGGCGATGGGGTGGCAGTGGAATGCCGGTGGAATGGCGATGGGATGGCAGTGGAATGGCGATGGAATGGCGGTGGGGTGGCAGTGGAATGGCGGTGGAATGGCGATAGGGTGGCAGTGGAATGGCGATGGAGTGGTGATGGAATGGCGATGGAATGGCGGTGGGGTGGCAGTGGAATGGCGGTGGAATGGCGGTGGGGTGGCAGTGGAATGGCGGTGGAATGGCGATAGGGTGGCAGTGGAATGGCGATGGAGTGGTGATGGAATGGCGATGGAATGGCGGTGGGGTGGCAGTGGAATGGCGGTGGAATGGCGGTGGGGTGGCAGTGGAATGGCGGTGGAATGGCGATAGGGTGGCAGTGGAATGGCGATGGAATGGTGATGGAATGGCGATGGAATGGCGGTGGGGTGGCAGTGGAATGGCGATGGGGTGGCAGTGGAATGGCGGTGGAATGGCGGTGGAATGGCGGTGGGGTGGCAGTGGAATGGCGGTGGAATGGCGATGGGGTGGCAGTGGAATGGCGGTGGGGTGGCAGTGGAATGGCAGTGGGGTGGCAGTGGAATGGCGGTGGGGTGGCAGTGGAATGGCGGTGGGGTGGCAGTGGAATGGCGATGGGGTGGCAGTGGATTGGCGATGGGGTGGCAGTGGAATGGCGATGCCGGGTGATCTGTTCGTAGAAGCACCTGGAAGTGGTTTGATGGCCCAGCCCAATCTTCTCCCCACCTCCAGGGCTGGTGTCAGAATTTCGGGTCCCCCCCCATCTGTCTTTTCTCAGAAATCTCTTTGATGTCATAAATAAACCTGTTTTCGTTTTACCTGCAGAATTCCGCGCACGCCCTCCTTTCATCTACCCCCGAGAGTCACTGCGGAAGATCAGCTTCCTCCGCACAGCGCTTGGCGGGGGATGGAAACAATGTAACACGTTCAGCGTGTAGAACAAAGTCCGAGGGATTTTTTCCAATTGTAGAAATTTCTGAAGGTGGGCGGAGCTGAGAGCTGGAAAAAGTTATTTACAGAGCGGAGTTACCGGTATGAACCAATGGAATCCCCGACACCGAAAGACCCCGCCCTATACATTGGACTCCATACTCCATAGTCTATACTCCATACTCCATACTCCATAGTCTATACTCCATACTCCATAGTCTATACTCCATAGTCTATACTCCATACTCCATACTCCATAGTCTATACTCCATAGTCTATACTCCATACTCCATAGTCTATACTCCATAGTCTATACTCCATACTCCATACTCCATACTCTATACTCCATACTCCATAGTCTATACTCCATAGTCCATACTCCATACTCTATACTCCATACTCCATATTCTATACCCCATAGTCTATACTCCATACTCCATACTCTATACTCTATACTCCATAGTCTATACTCCATACTCCATAGTCTATACTCCATACTCCATAGTCTATACTCTATACTCCATAGTCTATACTCCATAGTCTATACTCCATACTCCATACTCAATAGTCTATACTCCATAGTCCATACTCCATACTCCATACTCCATACTCCATACTCCATACTCCATAGTCTATACTCCATAGTCTATACTCCATAGTCCATACTCCATACTCTATACTCCATACTCTATACCCCATAGTCTATACTCCATACTCCATAGTCTATACTCCATACTCCATACTCCATAGTCTATACTCCATACTCTATACTCCATACTCCATACTCCATACTCTATACTCTATACTCCATAGTCTATACTCCATACTCCATAGTCTATACTCCATACTCCATACTCTATACTCTATACTCCATACTCCATACTCCATACTCTATACTCTATACTCCATAGTCTATACTCCATACTCCATAGTCTATACTCCATACTCCATACTCTATACTCTATACTCCATAGTCTATACTCCATAGTCTATACTCCATACTCCATACTCCATACTCAATAGTCTATACTCCATAGTCCATAGTCTATACTCCATAGTCCATACTCCATACTCCATACTCCATACTCCATAGTCCATACTCCATAGTCCATACTCCATACTCCATAGTCCATACTCCATACTCCATAGTCTATACTCCATAGTCCATACTCCATACTCCATAGTCCATACTCCATACTCCATAGTCCATACTCCATAGTCCATACTCCATACTCCATACTCCATACTCCATAGTCCATAGTCCATACTCCAAACTCCATAGTCCATACTCCATAGTCCATACTCCATAGTCCATACTCCATAGTCCATAGTCCATAGTCCATACTCCATAGTCCATAGTCCATACTCCATAGTCCATACTCCATAGTCCATACTCCATAGTCCATACTCCATACTCCATACTCCATACTCCATCATCCAAAGCCCGGTCTTTCCCAGTGACGTACGAGGGTGCGTCAGAGGGGGCGGGGTCACGTGACGGGTGGCCGCTTCCCCTATATAAGAAATGTCACAGCTCCAGCGCGTCATTCCGCTGGGCTGTGTCCAGCGGAGAGTGGAGCTCGCCTGCTGCGCTCTGGACGGATGGATCTTCTCATCGCTGGACCGGACCGCTGATCACCCGTCGCTGGAGAGATCATCTGTCGCTGGATAGAAGAAAACGTTGGAGCGGGGAGCCGCATCGAGAGTGAATTATCACCGCTGGATTATTATTATTTTTTTTTTTTATTAATAAAGGATTTTTTCTACGGTGTCAGTGTGTTTTTTTTTAACTATTTACACTTCCTTCGTGAAATGGTAGAGGTACAGTGTACCCCATTACCAATTCACATATGGGGGGGGGGGCAGGATCTGGGGGTCCCCTTTGTTAAAGGGGTCTTCCAGATTCTGATAAGTCCCCCGCCCGCAGACCCCCACAACCACCGGGCAAGGGTTGTGGGGATGAGGCCCTTGTCCCCATCAACATGGGGACATCCTCCCCATGTTGAGGGCATGTGGCCTGGTGCGGTTCAGGAGAGGGGGGGGCCGCACTCTGTCCCCCCCCTCTTTTCTGCGGCCGGCCAGGTTAACGTGCTCGGATAAGGGTCTGGTGTGGATTTTTGGGGGAACTCCACGCCATTTTTTTTCTAATTTGGGGTGAAGTTCCCCTTAAAATCCACACCAGACCTGAAGGGTCTGGTATGGATATTTGGGGGGAACCCCACATCATTTTTTTTTAAATTGACGGCGGGGTTCCCCTTAATATCCATATCAGACCTGAAGGGCCTGTTAATGGAATTTGGGGGGACCCCCACGCTTTTATGAATGAATAATCTCTGGATTGCCAGAGCCGACAATTCATTAGAGCCTCAAAGCCGGTTTTAAATGCCTTTTTTTCTTTCAGAAATGATACTTTGTGCAGAGACAGTTCTATGTACGGGAAACATGCGCTTTTTTACATGCTGACTTTACACCCCCCTAGGTACGAAATTTAAAGTAATATTACACTTTTATTGTTTCACATTTAGCATTATTAAATTCACTGCTCCTGAAAAAACATCCGTTTTTAAAACTTTTTTTGCATTGATACATGTCCCCTGGGACAGGACCCGGGTCCCCAAACACTTTTTTAGGACAATAACTTGCATATTAGCCTTTAAAATTAACACTTTTGATTTCTCCCATAGACTTTAACAGGGTGTTCCGCGGCTTTTCGAATTTGCCGCGAACACCCCTAATTGTTCGTTGTTCGCCGAACAGGCAATGTTCAAGTCGAACATGAGTTCGATTCGAACTCGAAGCTCATCCCTACTGGGGATGTTGTGAGGAGGCCTACGGCATGGAGCAGGGCACAAGATGGCCAAGGGTCCGGCGTCAGCAGAAGGGACGGTGTTCTACCAGAGCTGGAGCAGAGATAGGACCGTGATCTTTGATGACAAAATTAGCCATCCACATGCCTTAGCCTTACATGCGCCCTCACAAAGAAGCAGAAGCTTAATAAACAGTGGGTGGGCTCCAATGTGGAGGACCAACCCAACCAACCAGGGAGCGATATCGTCCTTCTATTGTCCTTGCATGACCCGGTATATGAAGGCCTGTGTCTGGCTGTGTATTTTGGAACCTTATTGCAATATTGCATCTAATTAATCTAACAAAGGCTCTGTGTTGTTTTGCATATGGCTTAGGGTTACGATGTGTGTTTTGGCGCTCGTCGCACTGCGTACAATGAGAATATGTAATCGTTTAATAAGGATATATGATGAGGTCAGGGTGGCGTTCCATCGACAGTTTTTCTGGTGTCACAAGTGGCAGCTGTAGCGGCGTAGAAGCCTATGCTGAATATAGCGATGACCCCCCGTTCCCTCCTTCGCCCATCTAATCACCTTATCGAAATATAACTGTAACGGGGGGGGCCCGTGGAACCCAGAATCTCTTAGAAAGTATGAGAGACCCTTGCTTCAGCTCCCCATGCACCTCTTATGTCTAAATCACCCTGTGTCTCTATCAGGGCTTTTTTTCAGGGGGAACTCAGTTCCACCACCTTTGGCTCAGACCCTTTGGTGCCCGCTCACCACAATCACTTGTAAACACAGAAGTCTGGGTTCTGCTGATTGCCCCAGATCTTCTACTGATTGCTCTGAGTCTTCTGCTGATTGCCCCAGATCTTCTACTGATTGCTCTGAGTCTTCTGCTGATTGCCCCAGATCTTCTACTGATTGCCCCGAGTCTTCTGCTGATTGCCCCAGATCTTCTACTGATTGCCCCGAGTCTTCTGCTGATTGCCCCAGGTCTTCTACTGATTTCTCTGAGTCTTCTGCTGATTGCCCCAGATCTTCTACTGATTGCTCTGAGTCTTTTGCTGATTGCCCCAGATCTTCTACTGATTGCTCTGAGTTTTCTGCTGGTTGCCCCAGATCTTCTACTGATTGCTCTGAGTCTTCTGCTGATTGTCCCAGATCTTCTACTGATTGCGCTGAGTCTTCTGCTGATTGTCCCAGATCTTCTACTGATTGCTCTGAGTCTTCTGCTGATTGTCCCAGATCTCCTACTGATTGCTCTGAGTCTTCTGCTGATTGCCCCAGATCTTCTACTGATTGCTCTGAGTCTTCTGCTGATTGTCCCAGATCTTCTACTGATTGCTCTGAGTCTTCTGCTGATTGTCCCAGATCTTCTACTGATTGCTCTGAGTCTTCTGCTGATTGCCCCAGATCTTCTACTGATTGCCCCGAGTCTTCTGCTGATTGCCCCAGATCTTCTACTGATTGCCCCGAGTCTTCTGCTGATTGCCCCAGGTCTTCTACTGATTTCTCTGAGTCTTCTGCTGATTGCCCCAGATCTTCTACTGATTGCTCTGAGTCTTCTGCTGATTGCCCCAGATCTTCTACTGATTGCTCTGAGTTTTCTGCTGGTTGCCCCAGATCTTCTACTGATTGCTCTGAGTCTTCTGCTGATTGTCCCAGATCTTCTACTGATTGCTCTGAGTCTTCTGCTGATTGCCCCAAATCTTCTACTGATTGCTTTGAGTCTTCTGCTGATTGTCCCAGATCTTCTACTGATTGCTCTGAGTCTTCTGCTGATTGCCCCAAATCTTCTACTGATTGCTCTGAGTCTTCTGCTGATTGCCCCAGATCTTCTACTGATTGTTCTTAGTCTTCTGCTGATTGCCCCAAATCTTCTACTGATTGCTTTGAGTCTTCTGCTGATTGTCCCAGATCTTCTACTGATTGCTCTGAGTCTTCTGCTGATTGTCCCAGATCTTCTACTGATTGCTCTGAGTCTTCTGCTGATTGCCCCAGATCTTCTACTGATTGCTCTGAGTCTTCTGCTGATTGCCCCAGATCTTCTACTGATTGCTCTTAGGCCCTGTACACACGACCGAGTTTCTCGGCAGAATTCAGCCAGAAACTCGATGGGAGCCGTATTCTGCCGAGGAAACCTGTCGTGTGTACACTTTTAGCCGAGGAAACCGACGAGGAACTCGTTGAGCCAAATAGAGAACATGTTCTCTATTTCCTCGTTAGTCAATGCGGAAACTTGGCTCGCCGAGATCCTCGGCGGCTTCACAAGGAACTCGACGAGCAAAATTATGTGTTTTGCCCGTCGAGTTTCTCAGACGTGTGTACGGGGCCTAAGTCTTCTGCTGATTGCCCCAGATCTTCCCCAGTGCCATCAACAGATGCTGTGTTGATGAGCTTTCCCTGTAGAAGTTGGTGAGTATAAAGAGGACCTGTCATGGCTCTATACATGTATATAGGAGTATAAAGAGGACCTGTCATGGCTCTATACATGTATATAGGAGTATAAAGAGGACCTGTCATGGCTCTATACATGTATATAGGAGTATAAAGAGGACCTGTCATGGCTCTATACATGTATATAGGAATATAAAGAGGACCTATTATGGCTCTATACATTTATATGGGAGTATAAAGAGGACCTGTCATGGCTCTATACATGTATATAGGACTATAAAGAGGACCTGTCATGGCTCTATACATGTATAGGAGTATAAAGAGGACCTGTCATGGCTCTATACATGTATATAGGAGTATAAAGAGGACCTGTCATGGCTCTATACATGTATATAGGAGTATAAAGAGGACCTGTCATGGCTCTATACATGTATATAGGAGTATAAAGAGGACCTGTCATGGCTCTATACATGTATATAGGAGTATAAAGAGGACCTGTCATGGCTCTATACATGTATATAGGAGTATAAAGAGGACCTGTCATGGCTCTATACATGTATATAGGAGTATAAAGAGGACCTGTCATGGCTCTATACATGTATATAGGAGTATAAAGAGGACCTGTCGTGGCTCTATACATGTATATAGGAGTATAAAGAGGACCTGTCATGGCTCTATACATGTATATAGGAGTATAAAGAGGACCTGTCGTGGCTCTATACATGTATATAGGAGTATAAAAAGAACCTGTCATGGCTCTATACATGTATATAGGAGTATAAAGAGGACCTGTCATGGCTCTATACATGTATATAGGAATATAAAGAGGACCTGTCATGGCTCTATATATATATATATAGGAGTATAAAAAGGATCTGTCATGGCTCTATATATATATAGGAGTATAAAGAGGACCTGTCATGGCTCTATACATGTATATAGGAGTATAAAGAGGACCTGTCATGGCTCTATTCATGTATATAGGAGTATAAAGAGGACATGTCATGGCTCTATACATGTATATAGGAGTATAAAGAGGACCTGTCATGGCTCTATACATGTATATAGGAGTATAAAGAGGACCTGTCATGGCTCTATACATGTATATAGGAGTATAAAGAGGACCTGTCATGGCTCTATACATGTATATAGGAGTATAAAGAGGACCTGTCATGGCTCTATACATGTATAGGAGTATAAAGAGGACCTGTCATGGCTCTATACATGTACTGTATATATGTTGTGTCTATTATTTATGTTACACATGTAATTAGTTATTTTAAACAATTGCTTTATTATATCTTTAAACATGGCAAAACCCCTCTTAAGCAAACTACATAGTTAATCTGCTTGAAAAAAAAAGTCCATATCCAGTTCAACTAACGGAGAAAATAAAAAGAAAATAACACATTAGTGAAGTGATTTCCGCAAAGGAAACGGTTTTGGAACTCGTTTTTTCAGAAATGTTGTAATTACGGAGAATTGGTCTATTTTGGCCATGGACACCTGTATATCTGGTTCCTCTGGGGGGGGGGGGGGGGGGGGGTGATGCAGATCTCTCTGTATGCGTGGAACCCAATACTGAAAGTGTCACCTTCTGGTAGTGAGAGGTGCGCTGACGCAGGACAAAACCTGCAGCTGTTTCTGGGCAGTACAGAAGACGTTGAAGCCTGCAGGGGGCGCTACGAAGAACAAAGTGTCACCGGAGGCTCCTCTGGGTATTTTATACAATGTTGCCGGTTTATGAAGAAGGCGCATTTGAATTCTTCAGTATCTGAACTCTTGGGATGCGGGTACATTTACATGATGTATTACAGTATCTCACAAAAGTAAGTACACCCCATCAGTCACATTTGTGTGAATATTTTCTTGTATCTTTTCATGTGACAACACTGAAGAAATGACACTTTGTATCTACAATGTTGTGTAGTGAGTGTACAGCTTGTATAACAGTGTAAATTTGCCGTCCCCTCAAAATAACTCAACACACAGCCATTAATGTCTAAACTACTGGCAGTTAGAGCGAGAGCAATAATTCTAGCCCTTAGAACTCAAAACGTGCAACCTGTAGATTTTTTTTAACCACTTAAGCCCCGGACCAATATGCTGCTAAATGCCCAAAGGCGTTTTTACAATTCGGCACTGCGTCGCTTTAACAGACAATTGCGTGCTCGTGCGACCTGGCTCCCAAACAAAATTGACGTCCTTTTTTCCCCACAAATAGAGCTTTCTTTTGGTGGTATTTGACCACCTCTGCGGTTTTTATTTTTTGCACTATAAACAAAAATAGAGCAACAATTTTGAAAAAAATGCAATATTTTTTACTTTTTGCTGTAATAAATATCCCCCAAAAACATATATAATTTTTTTTTTTCCTCAGTTTAGGCCGATACGTATTCTTCTACCTATTTTTGGTAAAAAAAATCGCAATAAGCGTTTATCGATTGGTTTGCGCAAAATTTATAGCGTTTACAAAATAGGGGATATTTTTATTGCATTTTTATTAATTATTTTTTTTTTACTACTAATGGCGGGGATCAGCGATTTTTTTCGTGACTGCGACATTATGGCGGAGACACCGGACAATTTTGACAAATTTTTGGGACCATTGTCATTTTCACAGCAAAAAATGCATTTAAATTGCATTCTTTATTGTGAAAATGACAGTTGCAGTTTGGGAGTTAACCACAGGGGGCGCTGAACGTGTTAGGCGTCACCTAGTGTGTTTACAACAGTAGGGGGGTGTGGCTGTAGGTGTGACGTCATCGATTGTGTCTCCCCTATAAAGGGATCACTCGATCGATGCAGCCGCCACAGTGAAGCACGGGGAAGCCGTGTTTACATACGGCTTTCCCCGTTCTTCAGCTCCGGGGAGCGATCGCGATTATGCTATAAACGAATAGCCGCGCCGTCGTACCAGATCGCTCCCCGAGGGAATCCGCCCACCGCACGCAGCGGGGGGGGGGGGGTCCTGATCGGACCCCCCACCCGCTAGAAGGCAAGGACGTATATATACGCCCATCTGCCTGTCCGTACCATTTTGTGGACGTATATAGTCGTGCGGCGGGCGTTAAGTGGTTAAACGTCGCCTATGGAGATTTTTAAGGGTAAAAGTTTGTCACCATTCCACGAGCGGGCGCAATTTTTGAAGCGTGACGTGTTGGGTATCAATTTACTCGGCATAACATTATCTTTCACAATATACAAAAAATAAAAAATTGGGCTAACTTTACCGTTAATTCAAAAAAGTGTATTTTTTCCAAAAAAAGTGCGATTGTAAGACCTCTCCGCAAATACGGTGTGATATAAAGTATTGCAATGACCGCCATTTTATTCTCTAGGGCAGTGGTCTCCAAACTGCGGCTTTGATCCGGCCCTTGGGGCACAATTTTTAAACACCAATCCCAACAATAGGACAATAATTCGACCCACTGACACCAATGATGGTGCACAATTCCTCCAATGAGACGAACGATGGGACACAATTCCTTGCAATAACACCAACAATGGGACACAATTTCTCCCAATGACACCAGCAAATGGGGCTTAATGACATCAATGATGGGACATGATTCCTCCCACTCAGGGCTGTCTCAATGAGTGGGCACACCTGGGCACTGCCCAGGGGCCCAAGCTGCATTGGGGCTCCTACACTTTCCCCAAAACAGCTGGTTCTCCTACCTATTTGATGTCTGTTTACCTGCACTGTCTCCATTGTAGGGGCCCCAGAGCATTACTTTGCCCAGGGGCCCGTGATGGTATTAAGATGGCCCTGCTCCCACTGACACCAAAGATGGGGCATTGTTTATTCCCACTGATAATCGGGACCTTTTCGACTCCCGATGGCCACAGTCCGACCCCTGTTAAGTCTGAAGAACTGTAATCTGGCCCTTTGTTTAGAAAGTTTGGAGACCCCTGCTCTAGGGTGTTAGAAAAAAAAAGTATAATCTTTGGGGGTTCCAAGTAATTTTCTAGCAAAAAAAAAAATGTTTAACTTGTAAACAGCAAATCTCAGAAAGAGGCTCGGTCCTTAACCACTTAACGACCCATTCACGCCAATATACGTTGGCAGAATGGCACGGCTGGGCACATCCACGTACCTGTACGTAGCCCTTTAAGCCCAGCCGTGGGGTCGCGCCGCCGGCGCGTGCACGCGACCCGGTCCGAAGCTCCGTGACCGCGGCACCCGCGATCGGTCCCCGGAGCTGAAGAACGGGGAGAGCTGTGTGTGTAAACACAGCTTCCCCGTTCTTCACTGTGGCGCCGTCATCGATCGTGTGTTCCCTTTTATAGGGAAGCACAATCAATGACGTCACACCTACAGCCACACCCCCCTACAGTTAGAAACACAGATGAGGTCACACTTAACCCCCTTCAGCGCCCCCTTGTGGTTAACTCCTAAACTGCAATTGTCATTTTCACAGTAAACAATGCATTTTTTGGTCCCAAAAATGTGTCAAAATTGTCCGATGTGTCCACCATAATGTCGCAGTCACGAAAAAAATCGCTGATCGCCGCCATTAGTAGTAAAAAAACGAATTTTTATAAAAATGCAATAAAACTATCTCCTATTTTGTAAACGCTATAAACTTTGCGCAAAACAATCGATAAACGCTTATTGCGATTTTTTTTTACCAAAAATAGGTAGAAGAATACGTATCGGCCTAAACTGAGGAAAAAAATAATTTTATATATATTTTTGGGGGATATTTATTATAGCAAAAAGGAAAAAATATTGATTTTTTTAAAAAAATTGTCGCTCTATTTTTGTTTATAGCGCACAAAATAAAAATCGGAGAGGTGATCAAATACCACCAAAAGAAAGCTCTATTTGTGGGGAAAAAAGGACGCCAATTTTGTTTGGGAGCCACGTCGCACGACCGCGCAATTGTCAGTTAAAGGGACGCAGTGCCGAATCGCAAAAACTGGCCAGGTCCTTTACCTGCATAAAGGTCCGGGTCTTAAGTGGTTAAAGTGTATACAGTGTTGTAAATATGAGAGGTACCATGAAAGTCCCCAGTGCCTCGAAAATTTGCATTCTTGGGTATCCAGACTCCTGGGACATGGGAAACATTTATATTCTGTGAATTTGTAGCACATTTACAAAACAATTGAAAATAAAAGTTGCAGACTGGATCTTTCGATCTTTTTCTGCCGTCGTTCTTCTGTTTTCCATGAATCTGCTTAGACTTTCCTAGAAGAATTAGAAATGTCCGATGCACTTCAAGCTAAGTCGGAACACATGGCCGCACACACGCGTCACGTACAGAGATTTATGATAAAACTTTAAAAGAAAAGATGTGTGAAGGATGAAGAGACGGGGGAGGGGCACACATGGGCCAGACTCCTCCCACGTCATACAGTTCAGGAAGATCCCCAAATCTTCTATGAAGAGCGGCGGCGGTTCGTCCATAGAGGGCGCTGGAGCGCCGCCCCCTCTGGCTCTCACCGCCACTGAGTCTAATAACATAGATTCATGCATTGCACGAATCTATGTTATTATCGCCGCTGCCGCTGTTCTATTCAGGTGGTCGGCGCTCATGTCCGGCCATCTGAATAACGCCAGCTGGTTGGCTGTACGGAAGTGCCCATTAGAGCCAGCGGCTCTAATAGGATTTCCGAGTACAGCCCTCGGCCTTCTGGATGCTTATCCAGGGAACGTACCGGGGTGCGTTCCTTGGATAAGACTGACAGGCGTCTCAGCCAATCAGGTTGGCCGGTTCTGGCTACCGGTAACCTGATTGGCTGAGACGCCTGTCAGCCATCGAGGGCGGTAGAAGACATCGAGGGACGTGGATGGATGACTCCAGTAAAGGTAAGTGCCGGGCGGGGGGGGGGAGGGCACTTTACAGGGCACAGCGGCGAGTCGGCGACGAAGGGCACAGTCAGTGACATCAATGGGCACAGTGGCGACAATAGGCACAGTGGGGACAATTGGCACAGCGACATGAATGGGCACAGTGGCCATAATTAAAGGGCACAGTGACATCAACAGTGGCGACAATAGGCACAGTGGGGACAATTGGCACAGCGGCATGAATGGGCACAGTGGCCACAATTAAAGGGCACAGTGACATCAACAGTGGCGACAATAGGCACAGTGGCGACAATAGGGACAATGGGGACAATTGGCACAGCGGCATGAATGGGCACAGTGGCGACAATTAAAGGGCACAGTTACATCAACAGCGGCTACAATAGGCACAGTGGGGACAATGGGCACAGTGGGGACAATGGGCACAGCGGGTACAATTAAAGGGTACAGTGGTGACAATTAAAGGGCACAGTGGCTGTGTTTGATAGCATGGCACAGTGGTGACAATTGATGGCACAGTAGCTGTGTTTGATGGCATGGCACAGTGGTGACAATTGATGGCACAGTGGCTGCATTTGATGGGCACAGTGAGGCTGCAATTTTTTTTTCCGTTTGCGCCCCCCCCAAAAATTTTGAGCACCAGCCGCCATTGATGAAGAGCCTGTAATGCACATGGAGCAACATTTCAGTCCCCGCCCCAGGACACAGCTAACCCCGCCTCCAATCCGCCTCCAATCCGCCTCAGGCCCAATAGATTCTCAAATATTCAGATGAAATACATAGCTGAATACATATTGGCCTAAATTTATGAAAAAATCGTGTTTTTTTTACATTTTTTTTTACGTTTTCTTTATTGGATATATATTATTATTTTTTTTGTTCAAAATTGTCGCTCTTTTGTTTATAGCGCAAAAAATAAAAACCGCAGAGATGATCAAATACCACCAAAAGAAAGCTTTATTTGTGGGGAAAAAAAAGGACGCCAGTTTTATTTGAGCACAGCGTCGCACCACCGCGCAATTGTCAGTTAAAGCGACGCAGTGACGTATCGCAAATAATGGCCTGGTCATGAAGGTCGGGGGGGGGGGGTAAAACCTTCCAGGGCTGAAGTGGTTAAGAACTTTTAAAAATAAATAAAAAACAGGAAAAAGAGTTAAAGGATTAAAATAATAATTTACAATTTTATAGAATCGTCAATGATCCCTCCTAAAGTTTGTCGTTCCGAAAACAGAATCTGGCTTGGCTCCGCCCACTTTTACTTTTTTTTTTTTTTTGTAGACTAGAATACATGTGGCTTTGAAATCGTGGAAAGGATGTAAAGGGTTAAAAAACACCAAATGAATTCCGAGACTCGAGGTAAACGAGCCGAGTTCAAAGAAAAGCCGAAACATCTGTAGAAAAGGGGAAGTGAGAGGAAAGAACGCGAAAGATTTCTGTAACATATGGATTCCCCGCGAAGGTTCCATCGCGCCCGAGACTTTCATGTACTCTGCGCAGATCTATGTCCGCCGCGCCGCCGCCAACAGGAAACATTCAGACAATGATCACTCTTATCATACACATATACTCTATATTACCAAAAGTATTGGGACGCCTGCCTTTACACACACACACATAGGGGCAGATCCACGTACCTTCGCGCAAGAATCCGCCGGGCGCAGCATATACAAGATACACTACGTCGCCGTAACTTTTTTTTTTTTTTTAATCCTCAAAGAATTTGCGCCGTAAGTTACGGCGGCGTAGTGTATCTTTGGCGGCGTAAGGGCGCGCCATTCAAATCTCTGTGATGGGGGCGTGTTTTATGTAAATACGTTGTGACCCGACGTAAACAACGTTTTTTTTTAACTGCGCATGCGCCGTCCGTGGGGGTATCCCACTGCGCATGCTCGAAATTAACCTGGAACAGGCCAATGCTCACGACGGTGACGTCATTCTACGCAAATCCCTATTCGCGAACGACTTACGCAAACAACGTAAAAATTTCACATTTCTACGTGGGAACGACGGCCATACTTAACATTGAGTACGCCTCAGAACAATAGCTTTAACTATACGCCGGAAAAAGCCGAACGCAAACAACGTAAAAAAATGCACCGGCCGGACGTACGTTCGTGGATCGCCGTAACTAGCTAATTTGCATACTCAACGCGGAATTCAACGGAAGCGCCACCTAGCGGCCAGCGTAAATATGCACCCCAAGATACGACAGCGTAAGAGACTTACGCCAGTCGGATCTTAGCCCAATTTCGGCGTATCTAGCTTTCTGAATACAGAAAGAAGATACGCCGGCGCAGCTTTGAATTTACGCGGCGTATCTATAGATATGCCGGCGTAAATTCTTGCTGAATCTAGCCCATAATATTTAATGGCATCCCAGTCTTAGTCTGGAGGGTTCAATATTGAGTTGGCCCCTCCCCTTTGCCGCTATAACGGCTTCACCTCCTCTGGGAAGGCCGTCCACAAGGTTTAGGAGGGTGTCTATGGGAATGTTTGACTATTCTTCCAGAAGAGCATTTGTGAGGTCAGGCACTGATGTTGGAAGAGAAGGCCTGAATTGCAGTCTCCACTCTAATTCATCCCAAAGGTGTTCTATCGGGTTGAGATCGCAGGCCAGTCAAGTTCCTCAAACCCAAAACTCACTCATCCATGTCTTTATGGACCCTCCTCCAGGGGTGACAATGTTCCACAATGATTTCCTCCTCCTCCTGGGGTGACAACGCTGCACAGTGATCTCCTTCTGGGGTGACAACGCTCCACAGTGATCTCCTCCTCCTTCTCCTGGGATGACCACTCTACACAGTGATCTCCTCCTCCTCTTGGGGTGACAACACTCCACAGTGATCTCCTCCTCCTGGGGTGACAACGCTCCACAGTGATCTCCTCTTGGGGTGACAACACTCCACAGCCATCTCCTCCCTAGCAGCAACATAAGAAGGGCTTTTCTTTTACTGGTGGTCGATGTACGGGGGTCCCTTACACTGACCCCAATGTAACCAGACTCGACTCCATTGTGGGAAGGACCTTCTTTCACTGGTGGCCATTGTGGGAAGGGCCTTCTTTCACTGTTGGCCATTGTGGGAAGGGCCTTCTTTCACTGGTGGTCATTGTGGGAAGGGCCTTCTTTCACTGGTGGTCATTGTGGGAAGGGCTTTCTTTCACTGGTGGCCATTGTGGGAAGGGCCTTCTTTCACTCGTGGCCATTGTGGGAAGGGCCTTCTTTCACTCGTGGCCATTGTGGGAAGGGCCTTCTTTCACTGGTGGCCATTGTGGGAAGGGCCTTCTTTCACTGGTGGCCACTGTGGGAAGGGCCTTCTTTCACTGGTGGCCATTGTGGGAAGGGCCTTCTTTCACTCGTGGCCATTGTGGGAAGGGCCTTCTTTCACTCGTGACCATTGTGGGAAGGGCCTTCTTTCACTGGTGGTCATTGTGGGAAGGGCCTTCTTTCACTGGTGGTCATTGTGGGAAGGGCTTTCTTTCACTGGTGGCCATTGTGGGAAGGGCCTTCTTTCACTCGTGGCCATTGTGGGAAGGGCCTTCTTTCACTCGTGGCCATTGTGGGAAGGGCCTTCTTTCACTGGTGGCCATTGTGGGAAGGGCCTTCTTTCACTGGTGGCCATTGTGGGAAGGGCCTTCTTTCACTGGTGGTCATTGTGGGAAGGGCTTTCTTTCACTGGTGGCCATTGTGGGAAGGGCCTTCTTTCACTCGTGGCCATTGTGGGAAGGGCCTTCTTTCACTGGTGGCCATTGTGGGAAGGGCCTTCTTTCACTGGTGGTCATTGTGGGAAGGGCCTTCTTTCACTGGTGGCTATTGTGGGAAGGGCCTTCTTTCACTGGTGGCCATTGTGGGAAGGGCCTTCTTTCACTGGTGGCAATTGTGAAGACTAGTCAGGGGAAGAGATCCAGAAAGGCTTCCCAGCCAATCATCACCCAGATATGAAATAGAAGATACACTCTTTAGTATGGAGTAGTTGTGGATACAGACGATACAATCACCACGGCTATTGCACTTCACCGATGAAGGATACATTCTTCTGTATATTCCACGAAGACCCACAAGGGAAACATGTGGGGACTGGAATCCAAATATATTTACATATTCTGGATGTGGATTCCAGCGACCATACGTTTCCTCTCTGGGACTTTGTGGAATACGGTTTAAATAAACCATTCAGCTAGAACATTATGACCACCCACCTAATATTGAGTAGGTCCCCCTTTTGTTGCCTGACCTGTTGAGCCACGGACTCCACAAGACCTCTGAAGGTACGCTGCGGTATCCGGAACCAAGCCGTCAGTAGCAGATCCTTTAGGTCCGGTGAGGTGGGGCCTCCATGGACTTTTCCAGTTCATCCCACAGATGCTTGATTGGATGGAGATCTGGAGAATTTGGAGGCCAAGTCAACACCTGGAACTCTTTGTTGTGTTCCTTTAAACCATTTTTGCCATGTGTCAGGGCGCATTATCCCGCTGAAAGAGTCCACTGCCAGCAGGGAATATTGTTTCCATGAAGGGGTGTACTTGGTCACCCACAATGTTTAGGTAGCTGGCACGTGTCAAGTAACATCCACATGAATGGCAGGAGCCAAGTCTTCACAGCAGAACGTTGCCTCCACCAGCTTGTCTTCCATACTGCATCCTGGTGCCTCCCCAGGTGAATGACGCACACGCAACCAGCCATCCACATGATGTAAAAGAAAAAAACGTGATTCACCAGACCAGGTCTCCTTCTACCATTGCTCCGGTTCTGACGCTCACGTGCCCATTGTAAGGCCTTTTGGCTGTGGATACGGGACAACAAGGGCACCCTGACCGGTCTGCGGCTACCCAGCTCCATACACAACAAACTGCGATGCTCTGTGTGTTCTGACACCTTTCTATCAGAACCAGCATTCACCTTTTCAGCAATTTGCGCTCCAGTAGCTCTTCTATTGGAATGGACTACACAGGCCAGCGTTCCCTCCCCCACCTCCATCAATAAACCTTCCCTCCCCCACCTCCATCAATGAGCCTCCCCCTCCATCAATGAGCCTTCCCTCCCCCCTCCATCAATGAGCCTTCCCTCCCCACCTCCATCAATGAGCCTTCTCTCCCACCACCATCAAGGAGCCTTTCGCCCCCACTTCCATCAATGAGCCTTCTCTCCCCCCTCCATCAATGAGCCTCCTCCCACCACCATCAAGGAGCCTTTCGCCCCCACCTCCATCAATGAGCCTCCCTCTCAACCTCCGTCAATGAGCCTCCTTCCACCACCATTAAGGAGCCTTCTCTCCCCACCTCCATCAATGAGCCTTCCCTCCCCCACCTCCATCAATGAGCCTCCCCCTCTATCAATGAGCCTTACCTTCCCACCTCCATCAATGAGCCTTCCCTCCCACCACCATCAAGGAGCCTTCCGCCCTCACGTCCATCAATAAGCCTCCCCCTCAACCTCCATCAATGAGCCTCCCCACCTCCATCAATTAGCCTCCCCCACCTCCATCAATGAGTGTCCCCCACCTCCATCAATGAGTGTCCCTACCTCCATCAATGAGCCTTCCCCCCTCACCACCATCAATGAGCCTTCCCTCCTCACCTCCATCAATGAGCCTCCATCAATGAGCCTTTCCCCCCCAACCTCCATCAATAAACCTCCCCTCCCCACCTCAATCAATGAGCCTTCACTTCCTACCTCCATCAATGAGCCTTCCCTTCCCCACCTCCATCAATGAGCCTTCCTTCCTCACCTCCATCAATGAGCCTTCCCTCCTCACCTCCATCAATGAGCCTTCACTCCCCCCACCTCCATCAATGAGCCTTCACTCCCCCCACCTCCATCAATGAGCCTTCCCTCCCCACCTCCATCAATGAGCCTTCCCTCCCCACCTCCATCAATGAGCCTTCCCTCCTCACCTCCATCAATGAGTCTTCACTCCCCCACCTCCATCAATGAGCCTTCACTCCCCCCACCTCCATCAATGAGCCTTCCCTCCCACCTCCATCAATGAGCCTTCCCTCTTCACCTCCATCAATGAACCTCCCCCCAACCTCCATCAATGAGCCTTTCCCCCCCAACCTCCATCAATGAGCCTTTCCCCCCCAACCTCCATCAATGAGCCTCCCCTCCCCACCTCCATCAATGAGCCTTCACTCCCCACCTCCATCAATGAGCCTTCACTCCCCCACTTCCATCAACGAGCCTTCCTTCCTCACCTCCATCAATGAGCCTTCCCTCTTCACCTCCATCAATGAACCTCCCCCCAACCTCCATCAATGAGCCTTTCCCCCCCAACCTCCATCAATGAGCCTTTCCCCCCCAACCTCCATCAATGAGCCTTTCCTCCTCACCTCCATTAATGAGCCTTCACTCCCCCACCTCCATCAATGAGCCTTCCTTCCTCACCTTCATCAATGAGCCTTCCCTCCTCACCTCCATCAATGAGCCTTCACTCCCCCACCTCCATCAATGAGCCTTCCCTCCCCACCTCCATCAATGAGCCTCTCCCCCAACCTCCATCAATGAGCCTTCCCCCCACCTCTATCAATAAGCCTTCCCTGCCCACCTCCATCAATGAGCCTCCCCTCCCCCATCTCCATCAATGAGCCTTCCCTCCCCCATCTCCATCAATGAGCCTTCCCTCCCCACCTCCATCAATGAGCCTTTCCTCCCCACTTCCATCAATGAGCCTCTCCCCCAACCTCCATCAATGAGCCTTCCCCCCACCTCCATCAATGACCCTTTCCTCCCCCCATCTCCATCAATGAGCCTTCACTCCTCACCTCCTTCAATGAGCCTTCACTCCCCCACCTCCTTCAATGAGGCTTCCCTCCCCCACCTCCATCAATGAGCCTTACCTCCCCACCTCCATCAATGAGCCTTCCCCCCTCACCTCCATCAATGACCCTTTCCTCCCCCCACCTCCATCAATGACCCTTTCCTCCCCCCACCTCCATCAATGACCCTTTCCTCCCCCCACCTCCATCAATGAGCCTTCACTCCCCCATCTCCATCAATGAGCCTTCACTCCCCACCTCCTTCAATAAGCCTTCACTCCCCCACCTCCTTCAATGAGCCTTCACTCCCCCACCTCCTTCAATGAGCCTTCACTCCCCCACCTCCTTCAATGAGCCTTCACTCCCCCACCTCCATCAATGAGCCTTCACTCCCCACCTCCTTCAATGAGCCTTCACTCCCCCACCTCCTTCAATGAGCCTTCATTCCCCCACCTCCTTCAATGAGCCTTCACTCCCCCACCTCCTTCAATGAGCCCTCACTCCCCCACCTCCATCAATGAGCCTTGCCTCCCCGCCTCCATCAATGAGCCTCTCCCCTACCTCCATAACAAGCCTTGGCCACCCATTACCATTGCTGGTTGGCCGGTTATCCTTCCTTGGACCACTTTTGGTTGGTCCTGACTAGGGATGAGCCCAATGTTTGACTAAAACATCGGGTGTTCGCCCGTTCACTGAATACCAAACATTATGGGGCGTTCGCGGGAAATTATTTTTTATTTTTTGTAAGGGGCCCAGAGGTCCCCAGGGCAACCCCCCTTTTTTTTGTTCTTCAGTATCCAAAGCCTCCCGACCTCAATTAGTGGCGGCAGCCCCCCACTTTTCAATTCACGGCCCCCCCCCCCTGCTACAGGATAAAAGTGATCTGGTCCATATCACTGCCTCTGGAGAAAGCCTCTTGAGGGGGCGAGCAGGAGTGTCAGGACGCCCTCTAACACACAGCTCCTTTCTCTATCTGCAAAGTAGAGTGTGTCCTGACTTGCCGGCTCGCCCCCTCCCCCCTCAAGAGGCTTTCTCCACACCAGGGAGAAAGCCTTGCATTACTGTGTGGAGTTACAGACAGAAGAACAGGAAGTGAGGATTTCTCAGAAGAAATAAGGACATTTAAAAGCAAAATGGAAGGATGAGGTAAGTGAAGGAGGACTGCCAGTGCCGGCCCAAGACATTGTGCTGCCTGGGACAAAGAATGAAATGCTGCCCCCCCCCCCCAAAAAAAACGTCATGGCTCTATACATGTATAAAGAGGACCTGTCATGACTCTATTCATGTGATAAAGACAAAATTGCTTAAAAAAAAGCAACCAATGGTCGAACTTTATAGGCAACACAGACAGGAATAGCAAAAAATATATAATTTTATTACAAAGTAGTTACATAAAACAACTTTCAAAAGAAAACCATACAAGATGTCAGGTATGTATGTTGCCTATAAATGTCCCCTGTGCGTCTACGCGTTTCGCCATGAGGCTTCTTCAGGACAGACAAGAGAGGAAAATAGTCAAAGTCATCCGAACCACATAGGCATAGATATATCCTGTACACAGGCTGTCTCCCGGGGGCAAGCGCTGCTATCCAATGTGCCATAATGAGTAATAACATTGTACCGGGGACGCGCTCGGGGATGGGGCGGTATTAGGATCATAAGAATTTGTGGGTAGAGTCGGGAGCGGCAATGCAGAGGGCTGGAGAGGCGGAGTTCTGATTGGAGCCGAGAGCTAGGGGGAACAGATTCCTACGGGCAACCATTCTCGGCACAACAGGTTCCTCAGAGGGAGCGGCGCCTCCCTTTCTCACTCGCAGACTGCTCCCCTTCCGGCTGCGAGTGTCCTCACAGGCAGTGGAGTGGGCGGTCTGGTGGGCGGCAGAATGCTGCCCCCCTAAAAGTGCTGCCTGGTACCCATGGTACCACCCGGTCCCATCATGGGGCCGGCCCTGAGGACTGCACTAAGGTAACGGAAGCTATTTAGGGAAAAATAAATTTACCTTTACAACCCCTTTAAAGGAGAACGCACAAAAAAAAAAAATCACGAGGTTTCACTCAAAAAAACAAAACAAACACTTATCTTAGCATGCAGCGTGGCAGATCAGGAAAGGTGGTGGTGGGAGGGCAGCACGCCCCTCCAAAACCATACTAGGCCCAGGGGGGGGGGGCTGGGCCGGGGTGGCAATTGCCTCCCAGGCCGCCCTAACTTATGTTCAAAATGCCCGCTACCATGTTATTTTTTATTCTGGTCTTGGAAGTCGGGCCGACCACTAGCTGTTGCATTCCGGGAGTTGTAGTCCACGCTTGAAGCTCCCGGTGGGTGGAAAACAGAGCAGCGCAGAGCCAACTTCAACTCCCTGGGACTGGATTCTTGGAAGCAGGCAGAGGCAGGGCGTGCCAGGGAGTTGGGAAACGCTGGGCTGGGCGCTGGCTGTAACTTGACCCCAGGACCAGGAGCATTACCCCCCCCAGGAGGCCGTGGTGTGCAAGGACCTGCTGAGCTGAGATCACTGAGGTGAGAGACCCTGACACCCCTAGCTGACCCCCATCTCCCCTCCCCATACACCCCATGTTACCTGCCCCAGTGATCAGGCTGCACTGATGGGCACTGGAGTTGGCTGCACTGATGGGCAGTGGTGAGCAGGCCCGTCGCTACAGGACAGGCAAAACAAACAATTGCTTGGGGCCCCCGAGCTGGCCTGGGGCCCCCAACTTCCCCTTCCCAGGCTGTAACTTGGCCAAGCTCCTCCTCCTGCCTCCTGGAGTCCTGTCATTCCGGCCAGGTATCACGCGTGGTACAGGAGATTCAGTTTCCTGTTCCCGGCCGGACTAACAGGAAGTGCACACTGAGTGCTCACTTCCTTTCAGTCCAGCCGGGAACACAGGAAACTGAATCTCCTGTACCGCACGGTACCCGGGCCCGGGCACTATCTGATAGGGGACTGGGGACCCATAATGATAGAACACCGGACTGACAGGAGGAAGAGGAGCTCGGCCACGCTACAGCGGCAGCCTACAGGGAAGAAGGGGAGGTGAGAATAGAGAAACATAGGGACTGGGGGGAGTAAGAACATGGGTGTAAAAAATTATTGAAGCGCTAATGTAGGCTTTGCGTGCGGGAGAGGTGCTTGGGGGCCCCCAAATTCCTTCAAACGGCCCTGCTGGTGAGGCTGCATTGAAAAACCACTGACTGGACTTGCTGCCAGCCCTCCCCTGGCCAGGCCTCAACTTTGGAGGGGGTACTTTGGCTCCCTGGCAAAGCACAGTTGTCCTCATGTTGCTATGGACAAAGGGCCTCTTCCCCACAACCTTGGCCTGGTGGTGGTGGTGGTGGGGGGTCTGCAGGCAATGGGCATATCAGAATCTCAAAGTCCCCTTTAACAATAAAAGGGCCCCCCCCCCAGATACTTTCACAAAAAAGTCCACTGACGCAGATCCAAAAAATGATATCCTTAACGCGATGATGTCATCCCCGAGTCTCTGTGCTTTGATTGGCGGGTGTCGATCACCAAGACTGGGTGTTTCAAGGCAGGTGACATTTACATTAAACTTTTTAGCTGTAATCTCCTGGCTTATCTAACGGCCGGCGATATTCAGTTTTGTACATTAGAAAGGATTTCCAGCGCTTGACGTGAGCGAGGAGGAGGAGGAGGAGGGGGAGGAGAGGGAGGAGGAGGAGGAGGAGGAGAGGGAGGAGGAGGAGGAGGAGAGGGAAGAGGAGCAGAGGGAGGAGGAGGAGAGGGAGGAGGAGGAGGAGAGGGAGGAGGAGGAGGAGAGGGAGGAGGAGGAGGAGGAGAGGGAGGAGGAGGAGAGGGAGGAGAGGGAGGAGGAGGAGGAGGAGGAGAGGGAGGAGGAGGAGGAGGAGAGGGAGAGGGAGGAGGAGGAGAGGGAGGAGGAGGAGGAGAGGGAGGAGGAGGAGGAGAGGGAGGAGGAGGAGGAGGAGAGGGAGGAGGAGGAGAGGGAGGAGAGGGAGGAGGAGGAGGAGAGGGAGGAGGAGGAGAGGGAGGAGGAGGAGGAGAGGGAGGAGGAGGAGGAGAGGGAGGAGGAGGAGAGGGAGGAGGAGGAGGAGAGGGAGGAGGAGAGGGAGGAGGAGGAGGAGAGGGAGGAGGAGGGGGAGGGGGAGGAGGAGGGGGAGAGGGAGGAGGAGGAGAGGGAGGAGGAGGAGGGGGAGGGGGAGGAGGAGGAGGGTCGCAGCGACAAGCGCACGTCAGCGTCTTTGTCTTCCTGTTTTCCTCTCCTATTGAAGGTCCGGGGACGGGCAGGTAGGATCTTCTTTCATTCCTACTTATAGAGCAGCTGCTTGGGTTTCAGGTTGGTGGCCCCCGGAGGATGCTGGGAATTAGTCGGGGGCCATTGTGCGGCGCCTCCGACCACGGATAAGACCCTGAATAGTGCGTGACGGGCGCGGACGTCACCGCTGCGATCCGTGATAATTGTCACACAAAAGACCGAGGATCAGATGACATCCTCCTGTTCTGTTAACTCTTTAGTGGTCGTTGGGCGGCTCGCCAACTCGCAAATTCATGCGGAGCGATCCGATCAAATGTCCGGAAATGGGAGGTGCGGCCGCGCCGTCCCTTCTGTCTCCCCTTAAAATATTTTTTTTTTGGTAGAAAAACTGACCGAAATAAAAGACAAAATCGGATGCGCCCCATGGAACCATCGGTGTTGTGCACACAGGGTGTGCCGGGCGTGCCTGGGCACATCCTAATCAGCCTGTGCGGAGCGGATTCCCCCCCCCGATTCTTGACGTTCTCCGTCTCTTCCATGCAGTGCTGACAGCTTCCCTCCTCTTCTCTCCTGCTGGCTGCTGCAGGGGATGTTTCAGGATGGATGGATGAATGAACACAGTAACTGAAGCATTGTAAACTATGTTTACTATGTTTCAATTTGTAAATTGCCATTCATTCACTGTCCAGTTCAGAGCAGGATCCTTTGTCTCTGGGTGGAAGCAGTGATCTCTCCGCAGAGCAGGATCCTTGGTCTCTGGGTGGAAGCAGTGATCTCTCTGCAGAGCAGGATCCTTGGTCTCTGGGTGGAAGCAGTGATCTCTCTGCAGAGCAGAATCCTTTGTCTCTGGGTGGAAGCAGTGATCTCTCTGCAGAGCAGGATCCTTGGTCTCTGAGTGGAAGCAGGATCCTTTGTTTCTGGTTGGAAGAAGTGATCTCTCTGCAGAGCAGGATCCTTCCTTGCTCTCTGGTTGGAAGCAGTGATCTCTCTGCAGAGCAGGATCCTTTGTCTCCGGGTTGAAGCAGTGAGCTCTCTGCAGAGCAGGATCCTTCCTTGGTCTCTGGTTGGAAGCAGTGACCTCTCTGCAGAGGAGGATCCTTCCTTTGTCTCTGGTTGGAAGCAGTGATCTCTCTGCAGAGCAGGATCCTTTGTCTCTGGGTGGAAGCAGTGATCTCTCTGCAGAGCAGGATCCTTTGTCTCTGGGTGGAAGCAGTGACCTCTCTGCAGAGGAGGATCCTTCCTTTGTCTCTGGTTGGAAGCAGTGATCTCTCTGCAGAGCAGGATCCTTTGTCTCTGGGTGGAAGCAGTGACCTCTCTGCAGAGGAGGATCCTTCCTTTGTCTCTGGTTGGAAGCAGTGATCTCTCTGCAGAGCAGGATCCTTTGTCTCTGGGTGGAAGCAGTGATCTCTCTGCAGAGCAGGATCCTTCCTTGGTCTCTGGGTGGAAGCAGTGATCTCTCTGCAGAGCAGGATCCTTCCTTAGTCTCTGGTTGGAAGCAGTGATCTCTCTGCAGAGGAGGATCCTTCCTTGATCTCTGGGTGGAAGCAGTGATCTCTCTGCAGAGCAGGATCCTTGGTCTCTGGTTGGAATCAGCGATCTCTCTGCAGAGCAGGATCCCTCCTTGGTCTCTGGTTGGAAGCAGTGATCTCTCTGCAGAGCAGGATCCTTCCTTGGTCTCCGGGTGGAAGCAGTGACCTCTCTGCAGAGCAGGATCATTTGTCTCCGGGTGGAAGCAGTGATCTCTCTGCAGAGCAGGATCCTTAGTCTCCGGGTTGGAAGCAGTGATCTCTCTGCAGAGCAGGATCCTTTGTCTCTGGGTGGAAGCAGAGGTCTCTCTGCAGAGCAGGATCCTTAGTCTCCGGGTTGGAAGCAGTGATCTCTCTGCAGAGCAGGATCCTTTGTCTCTGGTTGGAAGCAATGATCTCTCTGCAGAGCAGGATCCTTTGTCTCTGGGTGGAAACAGTGATCTCTCTGCAGAGCAGGATCCTTTGTCTCTGGGTGGAAGCAGTGATCTCTCTGCAGAGCAGGATCCTTTGTCTCTGGGTGGAAACAGTGATCTCTCTGCAGAGCAGGATCCTTTGTCTCCGGGTTGGAAGCAGTGATCTCTCTGCAGAGCAGGATCCTTGGTCTCTGGGTGGAAACAGTGATCTCTCTGCAGAGCAGGATCCTTGGTCTCTGGGTGGAAACAGTGATCTCTCTGCAGAGCAGGATCCTTTGTCTCCGGGTTGGAAGCAGTGATCTCTCTGCAGAGCAGGATCCTTCCTTGCTCTCTGGTTGGAAGCAGTGATCTCTCTGCAGAGCAGGATCCTTGATCTCTGGGTGGAAGCAGTGGTCTCTCTGCAGAGCAGGATCCTTGGTCTCCGGGTTGAAGCAGTGAGCTCTCTGCAGAGCAGGATCCTTCCTTGGTCTCTGGTTGGAAGCAGTGACCTCTCTGCAGAGGAGGATCCTTCCTTTGTCTCTGGTTGGAAGCAGTGATCTCTCTGCAGAGCAGGATCCTTTGTCTCTGGGTGGAAGCAGTGATCTCTCTGCAGAGCAGGATCCTTTGTCTCTGGGTGGAAGCAGTGACCTCTCTGCAGAGGAGGATCCTTCCTTTGTCTCTGGTTGGAAGCAGTGATCTCTCTGCAGAGCAGGATCCTTTGTCTCCGGGTGGAAGCAGTGATCTCTCTGCAGAGCAGGATCCTTTGTCTCTGGGTGGAAGCAGTGACCTCTCTGCAGAGGAGGATCCTTCCTTTGTCTCTGGTTGGAAGCAGTGATCTCTCTGCAGAGCAGGATCCTTTGTCTCTGGGTGGAAGCAGTGATCTCTCTGCTGAGGAGGATCCTTTGTCTCTGGGTGGAAGCAGAGGTCTCTCTGCAGAGCAGGATCCTTAGTCTCCGGGTTGGAAGCAGTGATCTCTCTGCAGAGCAGGATCCTTTGTCTCTGGTTGGAAGCAATGATCTCTCTGCAGAGCAGGATCCTTTGTCTCTGGGTGGAAACAGTGATCTCTCTGCAGAGCAGGATCCTTTGTCTCCGGGTTGGAAGCAGTGATCTCTCTGCAGAGCAGGATCCTTTGTCTCTGGGTGGAAGCAGAGGTCTCTCTGCAGAGCAGGATCCTTAGTCTCCGGGTTGGAAGCAGTGATCTCTCTGCAGAGCAGGATCCTTTGTCTCTGGTTGGAAGCAATGATCTCTCTGCAGAGCAGGATCCTTTGTCTCTGGGTGGAAACAGTGATCTCTCTGCAGAGCAGGATCCTTTGTCTCCGGGTTGGAAGCAGTGATCTCTCTGCAGAGCAGGATCCTTGGTCTCTGGGTGGAAACAGTGATCTCTCTGCAGAGCAGGATCCTTGGTCTCTGGGTGGAAACAGTGATCTCTCTGCAGAGCAGGATCCTTTGTCTCCGGGTTGGAAGCAGTGATCTCTCTGCAGAGCAGGATCCTTGGTCTCTGGGTGGAAACAGTGATCTCTCTGCAGAGCAGGATCCTTTGTCTCCGGGTGGAAGCAGTGATCTCTCTGCAGAGCAGGATCCTTGGTCTCTGGGTGGAAGCAGTGATCTCTCTGCAGAGCAGGATCCTTGGTCTCTGGGTGGAAACAGTGATCTCTCTGCAGAGCAGGATCCTTGGTCTCTGGATGGAAGCAGTGATCTCTCTGCAGAGCAGGATCCTTTGTCTCTGGGTGGAAACAGTGATCTCTCTGCAGAGCAGGATCCTTGGTCTCTGAGTGGAAAAAGTGATCTCTCTGCAGAGCAGGATCCTTGGTCTCTGGATGGAAGCAGTGATCTCTCTGCAGAGCAGGATCCTTTGTCTCCGGGTTGGAAGCAGTGATCTCTCTGCAGAGCAGGATCCTTGGTCTCTGGGTGGAAACAGTGATCTCTCTGCAGAGCAGGATCCTTGGTCTCTGGGTGGAAACAGTGATCTCTCTGCAGAGCAGGATCCTTGGTCTCTGGATGGAAGCAGTGATCTCTCTGCAGAGCAGGATCCTTTGTCTCTGGGTGGAAACAGTGATCTCTCTGCAGAGCAGGATCCTTGGTCTCTGAGTGGAAAAAGTGATCTCTCTGCAGAGCAGGATCCTTGGTCTCTGGATGGAAGCAGAGGTCTCTCTGCAGAGCAGGATCCTTGGTCTCTGGATGGAAGCAGAGGTCTCTCTGCAGAGCAGGATCCTTGGTCTCTGGATGGAAGCAGAGGTCTCTCTGCAGAGCTTTTTATTTATGTTTTTTACATTTTTGGTTGGAATTCCACTTTAATGACAGACCAGAACAACGTGCAACCAAATTCAATAAAACCAATTCCTCCGCCAATCTTTATAAAAGGATCCCGGGGGTTATTTTTAGCTCTGGTTTTGGATATTTTTGTCTCTTTGGTCTGACGCCGTCATTGGTGGCCCTAGGCCAGTGTGGTGGGCGGAGCCCACAGGAGGACGGGTGGTGCCGTGACAGCGCCAGATTCCTGACCACAGAGGGTGGCGCCACGCCAACGTTTCCCTCCAAACCCTCCGGATACAAAGCGGCTTTCCGCGGGACGGCGATTATCTCTCATTATCACATTGTCAGGAATGAGGAGAGAGATAAACAGATCACACCACCAATCCGGGAACAAAGAGAAGAATCCAGGGGCCCCGGCCTGGAGGGGGGGGGGGGGGAGTTATTTTTAGGGGAGGTTACTCAAATTATAATTTCTCAAGTTATCACTCATATCAACTGCGGAGAACAAATGGCTGTTGCTGAAATCTCTCCTGAGCTTATTAAAAAAAAAAAGTGTTCCTCAGGGGAGGGGCCAGTATGTGATGACATTTCTCTGACCCACCCACGCGATACAATGTAGAAAACCTCTTCAGCGTTACCTCTCTGCTCCTTCCTCTATAACTCTCCTCTCCTGAAATACTCTGCACTGCTGGAGGACTCTGCTCCTTCCTCTATAACTCTCCTGATATACTCTGCTGGAGGACTCTGCTCCTTCCTCTATAACTCTCCTCTCCTGAAATACTCTGCACTGCTGGAGGACTCTGCTCCTTCCTCTATAACTCTCCTCTCCTGAAATACTCTGCACTGCTGGAGGACTCAGCTCCTTCCTCTATAACTCTCCTCTCCTGAAATACTCTGCACTGCTGGAGGACTCTGCTCCTTCCTCTATAACTCTCCTCTCCTGAAATACTCTGCTCTGCTGGAGGACTCTGCTCCTTCCTCTATGACTCTCCTCTCCTGGAGGACTCCTCTCCTTCCTCTATAACTCTCCTCTCCTGAAATACTCTGCTCTGCTGGAGGACTCTGCTCCTTCCTCTATGACTCTCCTCTCCTGGAGGACTCCTCTCTTTCCTCTATGACTCTCCTCTCCTGGAGGACTCCTCTCTTTCCTCTATGACTCTCCTCTCCTGGAGGACTCCTCTCCTTCCTCTATGACTCTCCTCTCCTGAAATACTCTGCTGGACTCTGCTCCTTCCTCTATGACTCTCCTCTCCTGGAGGACTCTGCTCCTTCCTCTATGACTCTCCTCTCCTGGAGGACTCTGCTCCTTCCTCTATGACTCTCCTCTCCTGGAGGACTCTGCTCCTTCCTCTATGACTCTCCTCTCCTGGAGGACTCTGCTCCTTCCTCTATGACTCTCCTCTCCTGGAGGACTCTAAATACTCTGCTTTGCTGGAGGACTCTGCTCCTTCCTCTATGACTCTCCTGAAATACTCTCCTCTCCTGGAGGACTCCTCTCCTTCCTCTATGACTCTCCTCTCCTTCCTCTATGACTCTCCTCTCCTGGAGGACTCTGCTCCTTCCTCTATGACTCTCCTTTCCTGGAGGACTCCGCTCCTTCCTCTATGACTCTCCTCTCCTGGAGGACTCTGCTCCTTCCTCTATGACTCTCCTTTCCTGGAGGACTCCTCTCCTTCCTCTATGACTCTCCTCTCCTTCCTCTATGACTCTCCTTCCTCTATGACTCTCCTCTCCTTCCTGTATGACTCTCCTTTCCTGGAGGACTCCTCTCCTTCCTCTATGACTCTCCTCTCCTGGAGGACTCCTCTCCTCCCTCTATGAATCTCCTCTCCTGGAGGACTCCTCTCCTTCCTCTATGACTCTCCTCTCCTGGAGGACTCCTCTCCTTCCTCTATGACTCTCCTCTCCTTCCTCTATGACTCTCCTTCCTCTATGACTCTCCTCTCCTTCCTGTATGACTCTCCTTTCCTGGAGGACTCCTCTCCTTCCTCTATGACTCTCCTCTCCTCCCTCTATGACTCTCCTCTCCTTCCTCTATGACTCTCCTCTCCTCCCTCTATGACTCTCCTCTCCTGGAGGACTCCTCTGACTATAGAGCAGAGGTTTTAGTCGTCGGTCCCGTCCGGCTGACTCTGTGGGGTTAACAGGGTGGAGATGTTTCGGTGTTTCCGTCGGAATCGCACCTGGCGGTGACCCTGGCGCGGTGGGCGGAGATTGGATGGGATTCTCGGGGGCGGCGGACAGATGGCAGAAGCTAAATATGGAATAAGAAGGAAAATAACATCCAGGACCTCGGCAGAGGTAATTATCCGGTGTGTTGAGCCGCCGGCGCTCCTGAAACGACGAGTCAGAGCTGCAGCAGATGTTCTTCCCATGCTGAGTGAGAGAGAGAGAGCAGCGATACGAGACAGGCGACATAGGAGACAGGCGGCTTACGAGACAGGCGGCGATACGAGACAGGCGACAAATACGAGACAGGCGACAAATACGAGACAGGCGGCATACGAGACAGGCGGCGATACGAGACAGGCGGCGATACGAGACAGGCGGCGATACGAGACAGGCGGCATGCGAGACAGGCGGCGATACGAGACAGGCGGCGATACGAGACAGGCAACATATGAAACAGGCGGCGATACGAGACAGGCGGCGATACGAGACAGGCGGCGATACGAGACAGGCGGCATGCGAGACAGGCGGCGATACGAGACAGACAACATATGAAACAGGCGGCGATACGAGACAGGCGGCGATACGAGACAGGCGGCATGCGAGACAGGCGGCGATACGAGACAGGCGGCGATACGAGACAGGCGGCATGCGAGACAGGCGGCGATACGAGACAGACAACATATGAAACAGGCGGCGATACGAGACAGGCGGCGATACGAGACAGGCGGCGATACGAGATAGGCGGCGTTACGAGACAGACGATATATGAGACAGGCGGAGAAATTAGACAGGCGGTGATACGAGACAGGCGACATACGAGACAGGCGGCAATACGAGACATGCGTCATACGAAACAAGCGCGATACGAGATGGGCGGCAATACGAGACAGATGATATACAAGACAGGCGGCGATACATGACAGGCGACTGAAAATTGCGTGGTCGTGCGACGCTATACCCAAATAAAATTGTGAGGTCAGGCACCGATGTTGGTCGAGAAGGCCTGGCTCGCAGTCTCCGCTCTAATTCATCCCAAAGGTGTTCTATCAGGTTGCGGTCAGGACTCTGTGCAGGCCAGTCAAGTTTCTCCACCTCAAACTCCCTTATCCATGTCTTTATGGACCTTGCTTTGTGCACTGGTGGGCAGTCATGTTGGAACAGGAGGGGGCCCCCAAACTCCTCCCACAAAGTTGGGATCATGAAATTGTCCAAAATGTCTTGGTATGCCGACACCTTAAGAGTTCCCTTGACTGGAACTAAGGGGCCAACCCAACCCCTGAAAAACAACCCCACACCATAATCCCCCCTCCACCAAATGATTTGGACCAGTGCACAAAGCAAGGTCCAAAAAGACGCTGATGAGCGATTTTGGGATGGAGGAACTTGACTGGCCTGCACAGAGTCCTGACCTCAACCCAATAGAACACCTTTGGGATGAATTAGAATGGAGACTGAGAGCCAGGCCTTCTCATTTAACATCAGTGCCTGACCTCACAAATGCTCTTCTGGAAGAATGGTCAAACGTTCCCATAGACACCCTCCTAAACCTTGTGGACGGCCTTCTCAGAAGAGGTGAAGGTGTCACAGCTGCAAAGGGCGGGGCCAACTCAGTATTGACCCCTACGGACTCAGGCTGGGATGTCATTAAAGTTCATGTAAAGGCCGGCGTCCCAATACTTTTGGTGATATAGTGCAAGTACCTACATCCTGTAGACACACCTGTGATAAAACAGACCGATAGTTACGCCCCCCGGTGCGGAAGCCGGGAGCTCAGCTCTGCGAGGAGGAGGAAGCCTGCGGGGTAATTAATAAAAGCACTTTGTTGGCCTTGATAACGAGGAGGAGCTTCATCCCTGGAAGTACCGCACTGATCCCTTCCATCCCTGGAAGTGCCGCACTGATCCCTTCCATCCCTGGAAGTGCCGCACTGATCCCTTTCATCCCAGGAAGTGCCGCACTGATCCCTTTCATCCCAGGAAGTGCCGCACTGATCCCTTCCATCCCTGGAAGTGCCGCACTGATCCCTTTCATCCCAGGAAGTGCCGCACTGATCCCTTCCATCCCTGGAAGTGCCGCACTGATCCCTTTCATCCCAGGAAGTGCCGCACTGATCCCTTCCATCCCTGGAAGTGCCGCACTGATCCCTTTCATCCCAGGAAGTGCCGC
This sequence comes from Rana temporaria, assembly GCF_905171775.1. Taxonomy (NCBI): domain Eukaryota; kingdom Metazoa; phylum Chordata; class Amphibia; order Anura; family Ranidae; genus Rana; species Rana temporaria. Next base: position 538,403,102 of record NC_053490.1, on the reverse strand, counting down.
ACTGATCCCTTCCATCCCTGGAAGTGCCGCACTGATCCCTTCCATCCCTAGAAGTACCACACTGATCCCTTCCATCCCTGGAAGTACCGCACTGATCCCTTCCATCCCTGGAAGTGCCGCACTGATCCCTTCCATCCCTGGAAGTGCCGCACTGATCCCTTCCAACCCTGGAAGTGCCGCACTGATCCCTTCCATCCTTGGAAGTGCCGCACTGATCCCTTCCATCCCTGGAAGTGCCGCACTGATCCCTTCCATCCCAGGAAGTGCCGCACTGATCCCTTCCAACCCTGGAAGTGCCACACTGATCCCTTCCATCCCTGGAAGTGCCGCACTGATCCCTTCCAACCCTGGAAGTGCCGCACTGATCCCTTCCATCCCTGGAAGTGCCGCACTGATCCCTTCCATCCCTGGAAGTGCCGCACTGATCCCTTCCATCCCAGGAAGTGCCGCACTGATCCCTTCCAACCCTGGAAGTGCCACACTGATCCCTTCCATCCCTGGAAGTGCCGCACTGATCCCTTCCATCCCTAGAAGTACCACACTGATCCCTTCCATCCCTGGAAGTGCCGCACTGATCCCTTTCAACCCTGGAAGTGCCACACTGATCCCTTCCATCCCTGGAAGTGCCGCACTGATCCCTTCCATCCCTGGAAGTGCCACACCGACCCCTTCCATCCCTGGAAGTGCCGCACTGATCCCTTCCATCCCTGGAAGTGCCGCACTGATCCCTTCCATCGGCGGCACATTGGAAATATGAAACATTGGAGACCAAAACTCGGCTGTGGCGGGAGGAACTCCGGGAAAGTTATTGTTTAGACCGACACAAAGTGTCACATAATTGTGGAAGGAAAATTATAAATGATACAAATAAATATGTGAAGTGTGGGGGGGGGGCATTTGTATTCAGCCCCCTTCATTCTGATACCCCAACTAAAATCTAGAGGAACCAATTGCCTTCAGAAGTCACCTAATTAGTAAATAGAGTCCCCGTGTGTCATTTAATCTCAGTATAAATACAGCTGTTCTGTGAAGCCCTCAGAGGTTTGTTAGAGAACCTTAGTGAACAAACAGCATCATGAAGGCCAAGGAACACACCAGACAGGTCAGGGATAAAGTTGTGGAGAAGTATAAAGCAGGGTTGGGTTATAAAAAAAATCTCCCAAGCTTTGAAGATCTCACGGAGCTTCTGTTCAATCCATCATCGGAAAATGGAAAGAGTATGGCACAACCGCAAACCTACCAAGACACGGCCGTCCCCCTAAACTGACCGGGCCGGGCAAGGAGAGCATTCATCGGAGAAGAGCCAAGAGGCCCCATGGTAACTCTGGAGGAGCGGCAGAGATCCACAGCTCAGGGGGGAGAATCTGTCCACAGGACAACTATTAGTGGTCTCTCCACACATCTGCCCTTTATGGAAGAGCGACAAGAAGAAAGCAGAGATATTTTTTTTCCTTCCAGTGACGCCACCGACTCAAGGATAGCTTTTTCTTCCGGTGACGTTTCCTTTTTTTAGTGACACCACTGACCAAAATGAATGTACAATATTGTAAGTTGGTGTGACATAAATGCTTGCAATAAATACGTATTGTCCTAGACAGTGAAACCTCGGATTGCGAGTAACGCGGGGTTAATGAGCGTTTCTTTTTGAAAATCCCGACTCGGTTTGCGAGTGTCGTCTCGTAAGTCGAGCGGGATTAAAGCCACAGCGTTTGTGCGGTAACACATTCGGCCTGAGGTGCGCCGGAGCCGAGCAAAACCGATCTACAATACTTTCCAAGTTCAGCCAAGGCTCTCCGGCGCCCCCACCCCAACCTCTGGCCACACGCAGTATTGCATGCCATAGAAGTCGATGCGGAACGGATTCTCTTCCATTGATTTCAATGGGGAAACTCGCTTTGATATGCGAGTGCTTTGGATTACGAGCATTCCCCCTGCAACGGATTATACTCGGAATCCAAGGTTCCACTGTAGAACTTGATTTTATTTTTTTGTAGATATGACTGTTGAAGTGATATTTTCCGGTACAACACCTACCCTCCAGATCGTCACTTTTATTAACCACTTCCAGACCGAAGGTGTTTTTCAGATTCGGCATTTACAAGACTAAAACATTTTTTTTTGCTAGAAAATTACTTAGAAAAAAATATATATAATTTTTGGGGGTTTTAACACCCTAGAGAATAAAATGGCGGTCATCGCAATACTTTTTGTCACACCGTATTTGCACAGCGGTCTTACAAGCGCACTTTAAAAAAAAATTACCTTTTTTGAATTAAAAAATAAGACAACAATAAATTTGGCCCAATTTTTTTATATATTGTGAAAGATAATGTTACGCCGAGTAAAATGATACCCAACATGTCACGCTTTAAAACTGCGCCCGCTCGTGGCATGGCGTCAAACTTTTACCCTTAAAAATCTCGATAGGCGACGTTTAGGTTGCATTTTTTGAGCTACAGAGTAGCTCTAGGGCTAGAATTATTGCTCTCGCTCTAACGATCGCGGCGATACCTCACTTGTGTGGTTTGAATACCGTTTTCATATGCGGGCGCTACTCGCGTATGCGTTCGCTTCTGCGCGCGAGCTCGTCGGGACGGGGCGCTTTAAAAAAAATTTTTTTGGGTTTTCTTATTTAGTACTTTTTTACACTGAAATAATAATAAAAAAAAAAAAAATGTATCACTTTTATTCCTATTACAAGGAATGTAAACATCCCTTGTAATAGAAAAAAGCATGACAGGTCCTCTTAAATATGAGATCTGGGGTCAAAAAGACGTCACATCTCATATTTAGACTTAAATGCAAAAAAGAAAAAAAGGAAAATTTGTCATTTAAAAAAATGACAACAAAAAAATTGTCTCTTTAAGACGCTGGGCGGGACTGACGTTTTGACGTCACTTTCGCCCAGCAAAGCTTTGAGGACGGGTGGGGGCCATCTTTCCCTCACCCGAGTCCTCACACACCAGGCGGCAGCATCCGATCTCCTCCGCCGCTACCGACGACTCCGGTAAGCGGCGGAGGGCGCGGAAGAGCGGCGGGGGGGCCCCTCTCCCGCCACGATAACGGCGATCTCGCGGCGAGACCGCCGTTATCGTTTACACGGCCGCCCACTGTAAAGATGGATACCTCGATTGTGGCAGCAGCTGCTGCCGTTACCGAGATATCCAGCTTTAAAAACAGGACGTACATATACAGTGGGCGGTCGGTAAGTGGTTAAAACAGCGCTAATACAAAACCATCTGATAAGTTTCTGCCTCGCAGAACCTTAGTTATGCAGCCGAAACTTGTCAACAGTTTTTTTTTTTTTTTTAACACGTGCCTCACGTGCCAAAACTTGTCAGATGGTTGCTTTTGTTTTAGCGCCGTTTTAATAAAACGCTCTGTGAGGCAGAAACTTGTCAACAGTTCTTTTTTTTATTTTTTTACATGTTTCTGCCTCCCAGAGCCTTAGTCATAAGATGGAAACTCTTTAGAGGGTGGTTGCTTAGCAAAGTTGGATGATAGCAAAAAAGCATCCAACACGTATCATTCAACTCTTCACTTTACTGAAAAAGCAACCACCCCTCTGACGAGTTTCCATCTTATGACTAAGGCTCTGCGAGGCAGAAACATGTTTTAAAAAAAAAACGTTGACAAGTTTCTGCCTCACAGAGCCTTAGTCATAAGATGGAAACTCATCAGAGGGCTGGTGCTTTTTCAATAAAGTGAAGAGTTGGATGATATGTGTTGTGTTGGACACTTTTCTGCTACAAAAGAGATGACCCATAGGTGCGTGCAGCCTATTGCATTAGGGCAGTGGTCATCAACCCTGTCCTCAGGACCCGCTAACAGGCCAGGTTTGCAGAATAACTGAAATACATCACAGGTGATATAATTTGCCGCTCAGTTATTGTAGTATTCTAGTCTGCATCTCCCCCCAAGGTAATATATAAAACCTGGGCTGTTAGTGGGCCCTGAGGACAGGAGTTGATGATCGCTGCATTAGGGGGTGTGCACCCCAAAACACAGATCCCTTTTCTCTGCAGCCTCACCTGCACTGTGCAGTGAATGAATGGGAGGTGCTCTGTGCTGAGCAGCTTCCTGTTCTTTCATGAACTGAATGAAGCATAGTGTACAGTTTACTATGCTTCAGTTATGAATGAACACAGTGAGTGTGCTCATTTATAAAAGGAAGGGGCCGGCAAATGACATCTTGATTAGCACATCCCCTGCGCACACCTATGATCTCTTCATTTCATCTCTGCTAGCTGCACAGCCCAGGGGGGTCATTAGCGTTCCACACCTCCCTCTTTGGCAGAGCCCAGCCCAGAACAAAAGGTGGCTCCTCCCAGTCCTGTCCTGTGTTCGCTCTTCTCCTTTGTTGAAGGACCTGGGAAACTCCATGAAGAGTACCAGTCACTTAGACCATAGATCCCCCCCGAAGAGTACCAGTCACTTAGACCTTAGATCCCTCTATGAAGAGTACCAGTCACTTAGACCCCTCCATGAAGAGTACCAGTCACTTAGACCTTAGATCCCTCCATGAAGAGTACCAGTCACTTAGACCTTAGATCCCTCCATGAAGAGTACCAGTCACTTAGACCTTAGATTCCTCTATGAAGAGTACCAGTCACTTAGACCTTAGATCCCCCCCATGAAGAGTACCAGTCACTTAGACCTTAGATCCCTCCATGAAGAGTACCAGTCACTTAGACCTTAGATCCCCCCATGAAGAGTACCAGTCACTTAGACCGTAGATCCCCCCCCATAAAGGCGTACCAGTCACTTAGACCCCTCCATGAAGAGTACCAGTCACTTAGACCGTAGATCCCCCCGAAGAGTACCAGTCACTTAGACCATAGATCCCCCCCGAAGAGTACCAGTCACTTAGACCTTAGATCCCTCCATGAAGAGTACCAGTCACTTAGACCTTAGATCCCCCCATGAAGAGTACCAGTCACTTAGACCGTAGATCCCCCCCCATAAAGGCGTACCAGTCACTTAGACCCCTCCATGAAGAGTACCAGTCACTTAGACCGTAGATCCCCCCGAAGAGTACCAGTCACTTAGACCATAGATCCCCCCCGAAGAGTACCAGTCACTTAGACCTTAGATCCCTCTATGAAGAGTACCAGTCACTTAGACCTTAGAACCCTCTATGAAGAGTACCAGTCACTTAGACCTTAGATCCCTCCATGAAGAGAACCAGTCACTTAGACCGTAGATCCCCCCCCATAAAGGTGTACCAGTCACTTAGACCTTAGATCCCCCCATGAAGAGTACCAGTCACTTAGACCTTAGACCCCCCCATGAAGAGTACCAGTCACTTAGACCTTAGATCCCCCCCATGAAGAGTACCAGTCACTTAGACCTTAGATCCCCCCATAAAGAGAACCACTTAGACCCCTCCATGAAGAGTACCAGTCACTTAGACCTTAGATCCCTCCATGAAGAGTACCAGTCACTTAGACCTTAGATCCCCCCATGAAGAGTACCAGTCACTAAGACCGTAGATCCCCCCATAAAGAGAACCACTTAGACCCCTCCATGAAGAGTACCAGTCACTTAGACCTTAGATCCCTCCATGAAGAGTACCAGTCACTTAGACCTTAGATCCCCCCATGAAGAGTACCAGTCACTTAGACCTTAGATCCCTCCATGAAGAGTACCAGTCACTTAGACCCCCCTTATGAAGGAGTACCAGTCACTTAGACCTTAGATCCCTCCATGAAGAGTACCAGTCACTTAGACCGTAGATCCCCCTTATGAAGGAGTACCAGTCACTTAGAACATAGATCCCTCCATGAAGAGTACCAGTCACTTAGACCTTAGATCCCCCCATGAAGAGTACCAGTCACTTAGACCTTAGATCCCTCCATGAAGAGTACCAGTCACTTAGACCTTAGATCCCTCCATGAAGAGTACCAGTCACTTAGACCTTAGATCGCTCCATGAAGAGTACCAGTCACTTAGACCCCCCTTATGAAGGAGTACCAGTCACTTAGACCTTAGATCCCTCCATGAAGAGAACCATTCACTTAGACCGTAGATCCCCCCATAAAGAGTACCAGTCACTTAGACCTTAGATCCCTCCAAGAAGAGTACCAGTCACTTTGACCGTAGATCCCCCTCCATGAAGAGTACCAGTCACTTATACCTTAGATCCCCCCATGAAGAGTACCAGTCACCACCTATTACTGTCACAAGGGATATGTACATTCCTTGTTACATCAAAAAAAGTAATCGGATTTTATTTTTTTAAAGGGAACAGACAAAAAATGTAAAAATAAAAAGAGAAAAAAATGGAGAAAAACGCAAATCGTGAAAAAAAAAAAAAGCAAAAAGCACAGCAGAAATGCTCAAACGCTAATGGCATAGGTGTGAATGGAGCCCAAGACCAATAACCTTCATCTCTGCGGGCTGCACAGGCCAGAGGTCATAGACGTTCCACATCTACATCCTAATAAATAATTACAGTGGAACCTCAGATTACGAGTATAATCCATTTCAGGAGAATGCTCGTCATTCAAAGCACTCGTATATCAAAGCGAGTTTCCCCATAGAAGTCAATGGAAACTAAGATAATTCGTTCCGCATTAACTTCAACTTCTATGGCATGCAATACCACATGTGGCCAGAGGTTGGGGGCGCTGGAAATACTCGGGGGACAGCTCCGCTGATCTCTGAATCCCTTGGAAAGGCTCGGAAACTCTCTTCCTGTGTTCTTTCTCCTCATTGGTTGACAGCTGCACTGCAGGACCTGGGAAACTCTAAGACCTCTTGGCTTCATCTCTGAAGGCTGCACAGACCAGCGGTCATTGGCTTTCCACAACTCCCTCTTTTGTAAAGACCAGCCCAGAAAGTGGCTCCTCCCAGTCCTGTCCTGTGTCTTTTCTTCTCATTGGCTGCAGTGAAGGACCTGGGAAGACCTCTTGGCTTCATCTCTGGGGGCTGCACAGCCCAGAACTCACACTTTCCACATCTCCAACCTATTAAATCATTATTCAACTTTATTTGCATAAGAGGTGGAGACGATCACAAACACAGAACAAGGCAACTCCTCCCATTTCCGTGTTCTCATTTCTTGACAGTTGCTGTGAAGGACCCCGAGATTTTCATTGACTTCTTAGCTGCATCTCTGCGGGGGGCACAGACTAGAGAGCCCAGGCTTTCCACATTTCCATCCTAATAAATTATTCTCTTAGCACAAGGCAGCTCCTCATGTGACACCAGGATGACACGGCTCAGCTTCCCATGGGAAGCCAGGACGACACGGCTCAGCTTCTCATGGGACACGGCTCAGCTTCCCATGGGACACGGCTCAGCTTCCCATGGGACACGGCTCAGCTTCCCATGGGACACGGCTCAGCTTCCCATGGGACACGGCTCAGCTTCCCATGGGACACGGCTCAGCTTCCCATGGGACACGGCTCAGCTTGACATGGGACACGGCTCAGCTTGCCATGGGACACCGGGACACGGCTCAGCTTCAGCTTCCCATGGGACACGGTTCAGCTTGCCATGGGACACCGGGACACGGCTCAGCTTCAGCTTCCCATGGGACACGGTTCAGCTTGCCATGGGACACCGGGACACGGTTCAGCTTGCCATGGGACACCGGGACACGGCTCAGCTTGCCATGGGACACCGGGACACGGCTCAGCTTGCCATGGGACACCGGGACATGGCTCAGCTTCCCATGGGACACAGCTCAGCTTCCCATGGGACACAGCTCAGCTTGCCATGGGACACGGTTCAGCTTCCCATGGCACACCGGGACACGGTTCAGCTTACCCCGTGGGGACACGGTTCAGCTTACCCCGTGGGGACACGGCTCAGCTTACCCCGTGGGGACACGGCTCAAAGCTTTCTGTGTCTACCTTCCTGTCCAACACTGGAGAGCATGCTGTGAGCTTCCTGTGCTACACCAGGGGGGGGGTCTCGAGTATCTCCTCTCTGACACTGGGGGGGCACTGCTCAGCTTTTCCTGCAACTCCTCTCCTGTCTGACACTGGGGGGGGGGGGCTGCTCTGAGCTTTCTATACAACACCAAGGGACATTGCTTTAAACATCCCGTCTGACAGCAAAGGTGACAGAAAGCTCAGAGCAGTGCCCTCTGTTGTCAGACGGGATGTTTAGAGCAATGTCCCTTGGTATTGTACAAAAAGCCGCCCCCCCCCCCCCCCCAGTAGTGGAGATACAGGAAGCTCAGAGCAGTGCCATCCATTGTCACACACCAGGGGGGACACTGCGCTGAGCATCCCGCGTGACACCAGGGGGCGGAAATGCGCTGAGCTTCCTGCATGTCCCTTTTTATACAACCCTTTGGGGAATCCACATGGGAATAACAACATTACCTCAAGTTTTTATCTTTTTTTTTTTTTTTACAAAGCAAATATACACAGAACGCATTCCAGGAAGTGGTCACTGTGCTGGGCCAATCACAAGGATAGCTGGGGAATTCCAGTTATGATTGGCTCAGTACAGATATGGGTTGGGATAGCCCAGGTGGGCATGGACTAGGACAGTGATGGTGAACCTCGACACCCCCCAGATGTTTTGGAACTACATTTCCCATGATGCTCTGGCACTCTGCAGTACAGTTGAGCATCATGGGAAATGTAGTTCCAAAAAAAAAAAAAAACATGTGGGGGTGCCGTGGTTCGCAGGCACTGGACGAGGCTCTGAACACTCCCTGAGCTCATCCCTCCCTAGTCTGCAGAAAAAGTGGAAACTGGGAATGCTATTTGAGCAACGCTCTGCGCGGCTCCAGGTCAGTAGGTGAGGGATTTCTCCACCAACATGGAGGGCAGCAAAACCTGAAACAGAATCTAAACCATCCCTACTTAAAAAGAGAAAAAAAAAAAAAAGAAGAAGAAAGGATCCTGGATGAAATGACACCGTTGGGAGTTGTAATCCTTCATGCTGGCACCTCTGCAAAAAAAATAATCCAATATTCAGTTTACTGGTCTTTTTTTTCCCCTTCGCCCTGATTGGGCGTCTTCAATACAAAGTGAAGAGACGACAGGCCGATCGATACTTCCTGTGGAAATGATTTTCCATGCTGTACGGTCGTCATATCGCTGTCGGTACCGAAGGCGATAAAACAAGACGCAGAGGGCGGCAGAATCACATTATAAAGGGACTCGGTTTATTCTGAGCGGAGCTGGGATAGCCGGACGCCACCTCCGCCCGGGGCGGATCTATTTACACGTCAGCAAAAGTATAAATAAGACGCAGGGAGCCCCCCCCCCTCAGCAGTTCTCTGGGATTGTCGGGGGGGGCCTTCCCACACGTATTGTCCAGCTGTGGCGGATCCATTGGCGGAGGGGGGGGGAGGGAGGCTCCCAAGAGGGCCGTCCACAGGGGCCGGTAGATGGGGGAGAGAGCTTATAGACCCGAAGAGGAGGAGCGCGATGGGAAGACGGGTCCGTTTTCCTGCAGAGAAGAAGAAGAAACTGATTAGAGATGGAATATTGTGTATGAAGACAAAGAGACGGATACCGAGCCGACGGATACGTAGTCACATATATCACAGATCTATCCCGGATCAACATGGCGGACATATCCAACTGTCCATCCAGAGCCTCTGGTCTATAGACCGATACATCCTAAATATAGAGCCATTTATCCAACTGTCCATCCAGAGCCCCTGGTCTATAGACCGATACATCCTAAATATAGAGCCATTTATTTGCACTATAAACCAGAGGCTGTAGATAGACAGTTGAATAAATGGTTCTATATTTAGGATGCATCAGTGCTATAAGCCAGAGGGGCTCTGGATGGACAGTTGGATAAATGTCTCAGGTTTATAGACCGGATACATCCTAAATATAGAACCATTTATCCAACTGTCCATCCAGAGCCTCTGGTTTATAGACCGGATACATCCTAAATATAGAGCCATTTATCCAACTGTCCATCCAGAGCCTCTGGTTTATAGACCGGATACATCCTAAATATAGAACCATTTATCCAACTGTCCATCCAGAGCCTCTGGTTTATAGACCGGATACATCCTAAATATAGAGCCATTTATCCAACTGTCCATCCAGAGCCTCTGGTTTATAGACCGGATACATCCTAAATATAGAACCATTTATCCAACTGTCCATCCAGAGCCTCTGGTTTATAGACCGGATACATCCTAAATATAGAACCATTTATCCAACTGTCCATCCAGAGCCTCTGGTTTATAGACCGGATACATCCTAAATATAGAACCATTTATCCAACTGTCCATCCAGAGCCTCTGGTTTATAGACCGGATACATCCTAAATATAGAGCCATTTATCCAACTGTCCATCCAGAGCCTCTGGTCTATAGACCGATACATCCTAAATATAGAGCCATTTATTTGCACTATAAACCAGAGGTTCTAGATAGACAGTTGAATAAATGGTTCTATATTTAGGATGCATCAGTGCTATAAGCCAGAGGGGCTCTGGATGGACAGTTGGATAAATGGTTCTATATTTAGGATGTATCCGGTCTATAAACCAGAGGCTCTGGATGGACAGTTGGATAAATGGTTCTATATTTAGGAGGAATGCCGTCTATAAACCAGAGGCTCTGGGTGGACAGTTGGGTAAATGGCTCTGGTTTATAGATCAGATACATCCTAAATATAAAGCCATGTATACAACTGTCCATCCAGAGCCTCTGGTTTATAGTGCAAATAAATGGTCCTATATTTAGGCGGTATGCCGTCAATAAACTAGAGGCTCTGGATGGACAGTTGGATAAATGGTTCTATATTTAGGATGTATCTGGTCTATAAACTAGAGGCTCTGGCCCGGGTTCAGATAGCAGTTACGATGGCGTATTTCCGGATACGCCATCGTAACTCTGAGTGTGCGGGCCGTCGTATCTATGCGACCGATTTATAGAATCAGGTTACGCATAGATTTCCCTAAGATCCGACCGGCGTAAGTGTCTTACACCGTCGTATCTTAGGCTGCATATTTACGCTGGCCGCTAGGTGGCGCTTCCGTAGATTTACGCGAGGAATATGCAAATTAGGTAGATACGCCGATTCAGAAACGTACGTCCGCCCCATTTTTTTACGTCGTTTACGCTCGGCTTTTTCCAGCGTTTACGTTAGCGTTAACATAGGATACCCCTCATATAGCAGGGGTATCCTATGTTAAGAATGGACGTCGGGCCAGCGTCAAATTTTCCGTTGATTACGTCGTTTGCGCAAGTCGTTCTCGAATAGGGCTGTACGTAAGTTACGTTCACGTCTAAAGCAATGACGACTTGCAGGGTAATTTCGAGCATGCGCACTGGGATTCTTTCACGAACGGCGCATGCGCCGCTCGTAAAAAAAACGTCAAATACGTGGGGGTCACAATTAATTTAACTAAAACACGCCCACATCATCCACATTTCAATTCCGCGGGCCTACGCCGAACCAAATACGTTACGCCGCCTTAACTTAGGGCGCAAGTTCTTTCTGAATACGGAACTTGCGCCCTAATTTGCGGCAGCGTAAAGTATCTGAGATACGTTACGCCCGCCAATAGATACACTATTGTATCTGAATCCGGGCCTCTGGGTGTACAGTTGGTTCTATATTTAGGATGTATCCAATCTATAAACCAGAGGATCTGGATGGACAGTTGGTTCTATATTTAGGATGTATACAGTCTATAAACCAGAGGATCTGGATGGACAGTTGGTTCTATATTTAGGATGTATACAGTCTATAAACCAGAGGATCTGGATGGACAGTTGGTTCTATATTTAGGATGTATACAGTCTATAAACCAGAGGTTCTGGTTGTACAGTTGGTTCTATATTTAGGATGCATCTGATCTATAAACCAGAGGCTCTGGATGGACAGTAGAATAAATGTCTCTGGATTATAGACCAGATACATCCTAAATATAAAGTCATTTATTCAACTGTCCATCCAGAACCTCTAGTTTATAGTGCAAATAAATAGCTTTATATTTAGGCGGTATGCCGTCTATAAACCACAGGCTCTGGATAGACAGTTGGATGTATGGCTCTATATTTAGGATGTATCTGATCTATAAACCAGAGCCATTTATCCAACTGTCCATCCAGAGCCTCTGGTTTATAGACCTAAATATAGAACCATTTATTTGCACTATAAACCAGAGGCTCTGGATGGACAGTTGGATAAATGGCTCTGGTTTATAGACCGGACACATCCTAAATATAAAGCCATGTATACAACTGTCCATCCAGAGCCCCTGGTTTATAGTGCAAATAAATAGTTCTATATTTAAGAGGCATCCAGTCTATAAACCAGAGGCTCTGGATGGACAGTTGGATCAATGTCTCTATATTTAGGATGTGTCCGGTCTATAAACCAGAGACATTTATCCAACTGTCCATCCAGAGCCTCTGGTCTATAGACCGGATACATCCTAAATATAGAGCCATTTATTTGCACTTTAAACCAGAGGTTGTAGATAAATATAGAACCATTTATTCAACTGTCTATCTACAACCTCTGGTTTAAAGTGCAAATAAATGGCTCTATATTTAGGATGTATCCGGTCTATAAACCAGAGACATTTATCCAACTGTCCATCCAGAGCCTCTGGTTTATATATACGGCAAACCTCCTAAATATAGAACCATTTATTCAACTGTCTAGGAGGTTTGCCGTATATATAAACCAGAGGCTCTGGGTGGACAGTTGGATAAATGGCTCTGGTTTATAGATCAGATACATCCTAAATATAAAGCCATGTATCCAACTGTCCATCCAGAGCCTCTGGTTTACAGTGCAAATAAATAGTTCTATATTTAGGAGGTATCCAATCTATAAACCAGAGGCTCTGGGTGGACAGTTGGATAAATGGCTCTGGTTTATAGACCAGATACATCCTAAATATAGAGCCATGTATCCAACTGTCCATCCATAGCCTCTGGTTTATAGTGCAAATAAATGGTTCTATATTTAGGAGGTATCCAATCTATAAACCAGAGGCTCTGGAATGGACAGTTGGATAACTGCCTCTATATTTAGGCTGCTGTCCATCTAGAACATTTTGTACAGGTTCAGCGGCACTACCATACATGTGGGGTGATATATTTCGGCCCAGATGGTATTAGTAGTGGGGAACATTGATGAGCTACACGTTTGCAGGGTGTGAGAATGGGATACACAGCAGCAGACCAGGGAAGGTCCCATCTGGATTGCAGGCTCCTCATAGCCGACGTTCAACATATCACTGTACGGTGCGCGTCCGTGTGATCGCCCGCTATTGCCCCTCCCACAAGAACATCGAATCAAAAGGGGCGCCCAGCACTAGTAACCCCCTTCAGCCGGGATGACTTTGCATGTATTCATTCTGGCCTTTCCTATCGGGTCACCGTGACATTTAACCACTTCAGGGCCGGCACAGAATTCTCAGCCAACTGAAAACAAAAATCTTTTATTAGGGATATAAATCCCGGATGTATTTAGCAATGCAAAGCGTATATTGTGGTGTGTGCTGGAGAGTTTAACTATCAGATCGTCTCTTCTGTGTCTCACACACGTCTTTATAGACTTCAACACTGTGCTGCCCCCTGTATAGACCCTGCAACACTGTGCTGCCACATGTATAGACCCTGCAACACTGTGCTGCCCCGTGTATAGACCCTGCAACGCTGTGCTGCCACATGTATAGACCCTGCAACACTGTGCTGCCCCGTGTATAGACCCTGCAACACTGTGCTGCCCCGTGTATAGACCCTGCAACACTGTGCTGCCCCGTGTATAGACCCTGCAACACTGTGCTGCCCCGTGTATAGACCCTGCAACACTGTGCTGCCCCGTGTATAGACCCTGCAACACTGTGCTGCCCCATGTATAGACCCTGCAACACTGTGCTGCCCCATGTATAGACCCTGCAACACTGTGCTGCCCCGTGTATAGACCCTGCAACACTGTGCTGCCCCGTGTATAGACCCTGCAACACTGTGCTGCCACATGTATAGACCCTGCAACACTGTGCTGCCACATGTATAGACCCTGCAACACTGTGCTGCCACGTGTATAGACCCTGCAACACTGCGCTGCCCCGTGTATAGAGCCTGCAACACTGTGCTGCCCCGTGTATAGAGCCTGCAACACTGCGCTGCCCCGTGTATAGAGCCTGCAACACTGTGCTGCCCCGTGTATAGACCCTGCAACACTGTGCTGCCACGTGTATAGACCCTGCAACACTGTGCTGCCCCGTGTATAGACCCTGCAACACTGTGCTGCCACGTGTATAGACCCTGCAACACCGTGCTGCCCCATGTATAGACCCTGCAACACCGTGCTGCCCCGTGTATAGACCGTGCAACACTGAGCTGCCACATGTATAGACCCTGCAACACTGTGCTGCCACGTGTATAGACCCTGCAACACTGAGCTGTCACGTGTATAGACCCTGCAACACTGTGCTGCCACGTGTATAGACCCTGCAACACTGAGCTGTCACGTGTATAGACCCTGCAACACTGAGCTGTCACGTGTATAGACCCTGCAACACTGAGCTGTCACGTGTATAGACCCTGCAACACTGTGCTGCCACATGTATAGACCCTGCAACACTGTGCTGCCACGTGTATAGACCCTGCAACACTGTGCTGCCACGTGTATAGACCCTGCAACACTGTGCTGCCACGTGTATAGACCCTGCAACACTGTGCTGCCACGTGTATAGACCCTGCAACACTGTGCTGCCACGTGTATAGACCCTGCAACACTGTGCTGCCACGTGTATAGACCCTGCAACACTGTGCTGCCACGTGTATAGACCCTGCAACACTGTGCTGCCCCATGTATAGACCCTGCAACACCGTGCTGCCCCCTGTATAGACCCTGCAACACTGCGCTGCCACGTGTATAGACCCTGCAACACTGTGCTGCCACGTGTATAGACCCTGCAACACTGTGCTGCCACATGTATAGACCCTGCAACACTGTGCTGCCACATGTATAGACCCTGCAACACTGTGCTGCACTGTCACTGAAAGCCGAAAGCTAACCGTTTGACAGGGAAGAAGGTCGCACAGCCCTGGTCCTAGTAACATTACCCAGCCAAAGGAGAACTTTCCTTACTATGAACTGCCTTGGTCTATTAAGCGCGTTTTATATGAGGAGGGTGGTCAGTTTTTTACTGTCATCTGCTGCGACCTGTGAAATCGCACAGCCCTAAGCCATGCCCCCTGCCCATGACACGCCCCCTTGTCCCCCTGCCCCTCACGTCACACACCCTTGTCCCCCTGCCCGTCACACAAGCTCATCTCCTGCCCATCACACACCCTTGGTCCCTGCCCGTCACGCACCCTTGCCCCTGCTCCCTGTCTGTCCCGTCACATACCCTTGTCCCCTGCTCATCATTCACCGTGCCCCTGCTCGTCACACACCCTTGTCCCCTGCCCCCTTCCCGTCACACACCCTTGTCCCCTGCCCTCTTCCCGTCACACACACCCTTGTCCCCCTGCCCGTCACGTCACACACCCTTGTCCCCTGCCCTCTTACCGTCACACACACCCTTATCCCCCTTCCCGTCACACACACACACCCTTGTCCCCTGCCCCCTTCCCGTCACACACACACCCTTGTCCCCTGCCCCCTTCCTGTCACACACACACACACCCTTGTGCCCTGCCCCCTTGCCGTCACACACACACCCTTGTCCCCTGCCCCCTTCCCGTCACACACACACACAGCCTTGTCCCCTGCCCCCTTCCCGTCACACACACACACACACCCTTGTCCCCTGCCCCCTTCCCGTCACACACCCTTGTCCCCTGCCCCCTTCCCGTCACACACACACACACCCTTGTCCCCTGCCCCCTTCCCGTCACACACCCTTGTCCCCTGCCCCCTTCCCGTCACACACACACACCCTTGTCCCCTGCCCCCTTCCCGTCACACACACACACACCCTTGTCCCCTGCCCCCTTCCCGTCACACACCCTTGTCCCCTGCCCCCTTCCCGTCACACACACACCCTTGTCCCCTGCCCTCTTCCCGTCACACACACACCCTTGTCCCCTGCCCCCTTCCCGTCACACACACACACAGCCTTGTCCCCTGCCCCCTTCCCGTCACACACACACCCTTGTCCCCTGCCCCCTTCCCGTCACACACACACACACCCTTGTGCCCTGCCCCCTTCCCGTCACACACACACACAGCCTTGTCCCCTGCCCCCTTCCCGTCACACACCCTTGTCCCCTGCCCCCTTCCCGTCACACACCCTTGTCCCCTGCCCCCTTCCCGTCACACACACACCCTTGTCCCCTGCCCCCTTCCCGACACACACACACCCTTGTCCCCTGCCCCCTTCCCGTCACACACACACCCTTGTCCCCTGCCCCCTTCCCGACACACACACACCCTTGTCCCCTGCCCCCTTCCCGTCACACACACCCTTGTCCCCTGCCCCCTTCCCGTCACACACACACACAGCCTTGTCCCCTGCCCCCTTCCCGTCACACACACACACAGCCTTGTCCCCTGCCCCCTTCCCGTCACACACACACACAGCCTTGTCCCCTGCCCCCTTCCCGTCACACACACACACACACCCTTGTCCCCTGCCCCCTTCCCGTCACACACACACCCTTGTCCCCTGCCCCCTTCCCGTCACACACACACCCATGTCCCCTGCCCCCTTCCCGTCACACACACACACACCCATGTCCCCTGCCCCCTTCCCGTCACACACACACCCTTGTCCCCTGCCCCCTTCCCGTCACACACACACCCATGTCCCCTGCCCCCTTCCCGTCACACACCCATGTCCCCTGCCCCCTTCCCGTCACACACACACACCCATGTCCCCTGCCCCCTTCCCGTCACACACACACCCATGTCCCCTGCCCCCTTCCCGTCACACACACACCCTTGTCCCCTGCCCCCTTCCCGTCACACACACACCCTTGTCCCCTGCCCCCTTCCCGTCACACACACACACCCATGTCCCCTGCCCCCTTCCCGTCACACACACACCCATGTCCCCTGCCCCCTTCCCGTCACACACACAGCCTTGTCCCCTGCCCCCTTGCCGTCACACACACCCTTGTCCCCTGTCCCCTGCCCCCTTCACGTTACACACACACACACACACACTTGTCCCCTGCCCCCTTCCCGTCACACACACCCTTGTCCCCTTCCCGTCACACACCCTTGTCCCCTGCCCCCTTTCCGTCACACACCCTTGTCCCCTGCCCCCTTCCCGTCACACACACCCTTGTCCCCTGCCCCCTTCCCGTCACACACCCTTGTCCCCTGCCCCCTTCCCGTCACACACCCTTGTCCCCTGCCCTCTTCCCGTCACACACACCCTTGTCCCCTGCCCCCTTCCCGTCACACACCCTTGTCCCCTGCCCCCTTCCCGTCACACACACACACCCTTGTCCCCTGCCCTCTTCCCGTCACACACACACACCCTTGTCCCCTGCCCCCTGCCCGTCACGTCACACACCCTTGTCCCCTGCCCTCTTCCCGTCACACACACCCTTGTCCCCCTTCCCGTCACACACACACACCCTTGTCCCCTGCCCCCTTCCCGTCACACACACACACCCTTGTCCCCTGCCCCCTTCCCGTCACACACACACCCTTGTCCCCTGCCCCCTTCCCGTCACACACCCACCCTTGTCCCCTGCCCCCTTCCCGTCACACACACACACACACACCCTTGTGCCCTGCCCCCTTGCCGTCACACACACACCCTTGTCCCCTGCCCCCTTCCCGTCACACACACACCCATGTCCCCTGCCCCCTTCCCGTCACACACACAGCCTTGTCCCCTGCCCCCTTCCCGTCACACACACCCTTATCCCCTGCCCCCTTCCCGACACACACACACCCTTGTCCCCTGCCCCCTTCCCGTCACACACACACCCATGTCCCCTTCCCGTCACACACCCATGTCCCCTGCCCCCTTCCCGTCACACACACACACCCATGTCCCCTGCCCCCTTCCCGTCACACACACACCCTTGTCCCCTGCCCCCTTCCCGTCACACACACAGCCTTGTCCCCTGCCCCCTTCCCGTCACACACAGCCTTGTCCCCTGTCCCCTGCCCCCTTCACGTTACACACACACACACACACACTTGTCCCCTGCCCCCTTCCCGTCACACACACCCTTGTCCCCTTCCCGTCACACACCCTTGTCCCCTGCCCCCTTTCCGTCACACACCCTTGTCCCCTGCCCCCTTCCCGTCACACACACCCTTGTCCCCTGCCCCCCTTCCCGTCACACACCCTTGTCCCCTGCCCCCTTCCCGTCACACACCCTTGTCCCCTGCCCCCTTCCCGTCACACACCCTTGTCCCCTGCCCTCTTCCCGTCACACACACCCTTGTCCCCCTGCCCGTCACGTCACACACCCTTGTCCCCTGCCCTCTTCCCGTCACACACACCCTTGTCCCCCTTCCCGTCACACACACACACCCTTGTCCCCTGCCCCCTTCCCGTCACACACACACACCCTTGTCCCCTGCCCCCTTCCCGTCACACACACACCCTTGTCCCCTGCCCCCTTCCCGTCACACACCCACCCTTGTCCCCTGCCCCCTTCCCGTCACACACACACACACCCTTGTGCCCTGCCCCCTTGCCGTCACACACACACCCTTGTCCCCTGCCCCCTTCCCGTCACACACACACACAGCCTTGTCCCCTGCCCCCTTCCCGTCACACACACACACACACACCCTTGTCCCCTGCCCCCTTCCCGTCACACACCCTTGTCCCCTGCCCCCTTCCCGTCACACACACACACAGCCTTGTCCCCTGCCCCCTTCCCGTCACACACACACACACACCCTTGTCCCCTGCCCCCTTCCCGTCACACACACACCCTTGTCCCCTGCCCCCTTCCCGTCACACACACACCCTTGTCCCCTGCCCCCTTCCCGTCACACACACACACCCATGTCCCCTGCCCCCTTCCCGTCACACACACACCCATGTCCCCTGCCCCCTTCCCGTCACACACACAGCCTTGTCCCCTGCCCCCTTCCCGTCACACACACCCTTGTCCCCTGTCCCCTGCCCCCTTCACGTCACACACACACACACACTTGTCCCCTGCCCCCTTCCCGTCACACACACACCCATGTCCCCTGCCCCCTTCCCGTCACACACACCCTTGTCCCCTGTCCCCTGCCCCCTTCACGTCACACACACACACACACTTGTCCCCTGCCCCCTTCCCGTCACACACACCCTTGTCCCCTTCCCGTCACACACCCTTGTCCCCTGCCCCCTTTCCGTCACACACCCTTGTCCCCTGCCCCCTTTCCGTCACACACCCTTGTCCCCTGCCCCCTTCCCGACACACACACACACCCTTGTCCCCTGCCCCCTTCCCGTCACACACCCTTGTCCCCTGCCCCCTTCCCGACACACACACACACCCTTGTCCCCTGCCCCCTTCCCGTCACACACACCCTTGTCCCCTGCCCGCTTCCCGTCACACACACCCTTGTCCCCTGCCCCCTTCCCGTCACACACACCCTTGTCCCCTGCCCCCTTCCCGTCACACACACCCTTGTCCCCTGCCCCCTTCCCGTCACACACACCCTTGTCCCCTGCCCCCTTCCCGTCACACACACCCTTGTCCCCTGCCCCCTTCCCGTCACACACACCCTTGTCCCCTGCCCCCTTCCCGTCACACACACCCTTGTCCCCTGCCCCCTTCCCGTCACACACACCCTTGTCCCCTGCCCCCTTGCCGTCACACACACCCTTGTCCCCTGCCCCCTTCCCGTCACACACACCCTTGTCCCCTGCCCCCTTCCCGTCACACACACCCTTGTCCCCTGCCCCCTTCCCGTCACACACACACACCCTTGTCCCCTGCCCCCTTCCCGTCACACACACACCCTTGTCCCCTGCCCCCTTCCCGTCACACACACACCCTTGTCCCCTGCCCCCTTCCCGTCACACACACCCTTGTCCCCTGCCCCCTTCCCGACACACACACACCCTTGTCCCCTTCCCGACACACACACACCCTTGTCCCCTTCCCGACACACACACACCCTTGTCCCCTTCCCGACACACACACACCCTTGTCCCCTTCCCGACACACACACACACCCTTGTCCCCTGCCCCCTTCCCGTCACACACACCCTTGTCCCCTGGCCCCCTTCCCGTCACACACCCTTGTCCCCTGCCCCCTTCCCACACCCTTGTCCCCTGCCCCCTTCCCGTCACACACCCTTGTCCCCTGCCCCCTGCCCCCTTCCCGTCACACACCCTTGTCCCCTGCCCCCTTCCCGTCACACACCCTTGTCCCCTGCCCCCTTCCCGTCACACACACACACACACACACACACACACACACACCCTTGTCCCCTGCCCCCTTGCCGTCACACACACCCTTGTCCCCTGCCCCCTTCCCGTCACACACACACCCTTGTCCCCTGCCCCCTTCCCGTCACACACACACCCTTGTCCCCTGCCCCCTTCCCGACACACACACACCCTTGTCCCCTGCCCCCTTCCCGACACACACACCCTTGTCCCCTTGCCCCCTTCCCGACACACACACACCATTGTCCCCTGCCCCCTTCCCGACACACACACACCCTTGTCCCCTGCCCCCTTACCGTCACACACACACCCTTGTCCCCTTGTTTACGGCCCTGCTGAGGTCTCACACCGTCCCTCCACTTCAAACTGGAAAGTCACTCACACTTTCTATGACCTCTCTCACATGGAAAGGTAAACACGCTTTGTACATTTCAGTGTTGGAATCCTCCAAACAAACACGCTCTCCTTTGGTAACTAATCTCCTCCGGCTTAATACTTCCTCAAAAAATAAAATGTCGCAATAGACAAGGTAGGAGAAGAAGAAGTGACATCTGCTGAGAGCACGCTGGCAACCTTCAACACTTCATCCCCCCCCAATTGTTCGCTACAGAAGGCCGATGGCTAAAGATTTCCAGCAAGTTCCCAGCAGATGTCATTTCCTTCTTATCTCTCGTCCTTTTCAACATCTATTTTTTGATGAGGTATCGAAACCGAGGAGATTAGTTATCAATATCCACCACTGAAATACGTAAATCATGTTTACCTTTCCCTGACGAAAGGGCAATAAGAAGAAGGGTGAGGGCTTCCTAATAACGAAGGCATGGAAATGTATTCATGTCCCTTTCCAGATGACGGACTTTTAAAAGTTTGCACCTATGTGTAACAGTCATCACGTGACTGGGAGCCGGTGGAACGGGCTTATGATATATTGTCTTACCACCAAATACCACCATAATAGTAGACTGGCAAATTTTCACTGACCACCAATGTATGTGGGATCTTTCCCCTGACCATTAGGGTAAGGGGACAAATTTCCATGGACCAATGCATGTAGGTTCTTTATCACCGACTAGAAGGGTAAGGTGACACATTCCCACATACATTGGTGGTTAGTGGAAACTTGGCCCCTTGCCTTAATGGTTAGAGGAAAAGAACCCAACTCTGACCATTAGGGTAAGGCGACATTCCCACTGCCCACCTATGTATGTGGGTTCTTTTGCTCTGACCATTGGGGCAAGGGGCCAAATTTCCACTGGTCACCAATGTATGTGGGATCATTTCACTGCTCAATAGAGTAGGGGGGGAGGTGGGTGTGGGTTAATCTTTCACTGCCCACCAATGTATGTGGGTTCTTTTCCTCTGACCATTAGGGCAAGGGGGCAAATTTCCACCAATGTATCTTGGTCCTTTTCCTCTGACCATTAGTGTGAAGGATCAAATTTCAACTGACGACCAATATATGTGGGTTCTTTTCCTCCTTCCATTAGGGCAAGGGGCCAAATTTCCACTAACCACCAATGTATGTGGGATCTTTTCACCAACCAATAGTAGGGGAGGGGGTGGGAGAGAGAGAATTTTTCATTGACCAATGTGTGTGGGTCCTTTTCTTCTGACCATTAGCGTAAGGGATCAAATTTCAATTGTCCACCAATGTATGTGGGTTCTTTTCCTCCTTCCATTAGGGTAAGGGGACAAATTTTCACTGGCCACCAATGTATGTGGGATCTTTCCCCTGACCATTAGGGTAAGAGGACAAATTTCCATGGACCAATGCATGTAGGTTCTTTTCACTGACCAGAAGGGTAAGGTGACACATTCCCACCTATATATGTGGGTTCTTTTGCTCTGACCATTAGGACAAGGGGCCAAATTTCCACTGGTCACCAATGTATGTGGGATCTTTCCTCTGACCATTAGCGTAAGGGATCAAATGTCAATTGTCCACCAATGTATGTGGGTTCTTTTCCTCTGACCATTAGGGCAAGGGGCCAAATTTCCACTAACCACCAATGTATGTGGGATCTTTTCACCAACCAATAGTAGGGGGGGGGGAGAGCGAATTTTTCATTGACCAATGTGTGTGGGTCCTTTTCTTCTGACCATTAGCGTAAGGGATCAAATTTCAACTGACGACCAATGTATAGGGGTTCTTTTCCTCCTTCCATTAGGGTAAGGGGACACATTTTCACTGGCCACCAATGTATGTGGGTTCTTTCCATTGACCATTCGGGTGGGGGGAGAATTTTCATTGACCACCTATGTATGTTTGGTCCTTTTCCTCTGACCATTAGCGCAAGGCAGGGATCTCCAAACTTTTAAAACAAAGGGCCAGTTTATTGTCCGTCAGACTTTAGGAGGGCCGGATTGTGGCCAGCGGGGGGGAAGAAAATGTCCCGGGTCTGACATGAGTGAGAATAAATATGGCCTCAGGATTGGTGGTCAATAGGAGGAGGAGGAGTAGTGCCCCTATCGGTAGAAGAAATAGTATCCCATCATTGGTGTCAGTGGGAGGAATAGTGCCCCAAGGGCCGGATAAAGGCTAGCAAAGGGCTACGTCTGGCCCTCGGGCCGCAGTTTGGAGATCCCTGGCGTAAGGGATCAAATTCTCACTGACCACCAATGTATGTTGGTCCTTTTCCTCTGACCATTAGCGTATGGGATCAAATTTTCACTGGCCACCAATGTATGTCGGTTCTTTTCCACTGACCGTTGGGTAAGGGAACAAATTTTCACTGGCCACCAATATATGTGGGATCTTTCCATTGACCATTCGGGTGGGGGGAGAATTTTCACTGACCACCAATGTATGTTGGTCCTTTTCCTCTGACCATTAGCGTAAGGGATCAAATTCTCACTGACCACCTATGTATGTGGGTTCATTTGATTTTTAACCAATATCTGTTTTTATATATATCTTTGTATCAATAAAAACCCATCTGCTTTTCTATATCAATTCTGACGTTGGCACCTCAAAAGTTAATCACTATTCCTCCCACTGACACCAACGATGGGACACTATTCCTCCCACTGACACCAACGATGGGACACTATTCCTCCCACTGACACCAACGATGGGACACTATTCCTCCCACTGACACCAATGATGGGACACTATTCCTCCCACTGACACCAACGATGGGACACTACTCCTCCCACTGACGCCAACGATGGGACACTATTCCTCCCACTGATGCCAATGATGGGACACTATTCCTCCCACTGACACCAATGATGGGACACTATTCCTCCAACTGATAACAAAGATGGGACACTATTCCTCCCACTGACACCAATGATGGGACACTATTCCCCCCACTGACACCAATGATGGGACACTATTCCTCCCACTGACACCAATGATGGGACACTATTCCTCCCATTGACACCAACGATGGGACATTATTCTTCCCACTGACACCAATGGTGGGACACTATTCCTCCCACTGACACCAATGGTGGGACACTATTCCTCCCATTGACACCAACGATGGGACATTATTCCTCCCACTGACACCAACGATGGGACACTATTCCTCCCACTGACGCCAACGATGGGACACTATTCCTCCCACTGACGCCAATGATGGGACACTATTCCTCCCACTGACACCAATGATGGGACACTATTCCTCCCACTGACGCCAATGATGGGACACTATTCCTCCCACTGACGCCAACGATGGGACACTATTCCTCCCACTGACGCCAACGATGGGACACTATTCCTCCCACTGACACCAATGATGGGACACTATTCCTCCCACTGACGCCAACGATGGGACACTATTCCTCCCACTGATACCAATGATGGGACACTATTCCTCCCACTGACGCCAATGATGGGACACTATTCCTCCCACTGATAACAATGATGGGACACTATTCCTCCCACTGACACCAAGGATGGGACACTATTCCTCCCACTGACACCAAGGATGGGACACTATTCCTCCCACTGACACCAATGATGGGACACTATTCCTCCCACTGACACCAATGATGGGACACTAGTCGTGCGGTTTGGGTGAATAGTAAAGATCACCGGCTACTTGATCACATCCCCTGTGTAGTATTGAGAACTACAGGAGGGCCTTAAAACTCTAGAAATCGGCTGCTAAGGCTCAGTCAGTGTTGTGCAGACAGAAGTTCCTTCTAAGCAATTGCTGGATGTCATGTGATAAGTCAGGACCCCCCCCCCCCCCCCTCCAAAATCCCAAAGCTGCGGTAGAGGAGCAGTGGCAAGTAAAATAAAGACAAAAGACACGGCTCTACAACAGTTACAGGACACCATAAAACCCGGCGGCACCCCCAGCCTCTTACCCGAGCGTCGTAACTCAGGACGAATGGCGGTATCTCGATCTGGTCAGGCGCGATGGCGGTGAAGAGCTGGTGCAGGCTTTCCACTTGGTGGACTCGGTCCTTCAGTCCGGAAACCGTGAATGTGGTGAAGAACCAGGAGGAGACCTAAAGGAGGAACCAAAAAAAATCTGAGTCAGGTGAGGACAGCAGGGGGCAACACTGTCAGGTAGCAGGGGTCCCGTGTATCAAGGTGTTCTATGACCGGGACCTACTCAACCACCAAATCACATGAGGGGTTCCCACCATCCCTGTGCTGAGTTCCCGGGTCTGTACACCCGCTGTGCCCATTATGAGGGGGTCCCACCATCCCTGTGCTGAGTTCCCGGGTCTGTACACCCGCTGTGCCCATTATGAGGAGTTCCCACCATCCCTGTGCTCAGTTCCCGGGTCTGTACACCCGCCGTGCTCATTATGAGGGGTTCCCACCATCCCTGTGCTGAGTTCCCGGGTCTGTACACCCACTGTGCCCATTATGAGGGGTTCCCACCATCCCTGTGCTGAGTTCCCGGGTCTGTACACCCGCTGTGCCCATTATGAGGGGTTCCCACCATCCCTGTGCTGAGTTCCTGGGTCTGTACACCCGCTGTGCCCATTATGAGGGGTTCCCGGGTCTGTACATCGCCTGGCTCTGTCCTGTATACGTTGCAGAAAGAGGTAGGTAGCCGCTGGTAGGGGGATTGGGGGAGGGGGGGCATAGACAAGGCTTTCAGTTACGGGTGGAATTCCCCAGCTAGGCGCAGTCGCTTCATCCGACTGGTGCAGGATTTGGCAGGGCTGTGAGGGGGCGGGGCTTCTCTCTCTATCCAGAGGCACACAGCTGTCATCAAGATGCCGATCGGCAGAGCGAGTGATGACACATTCCAACATACCGCCATCCTCTAAGAGAGACCCGTCACCAAACCCGGCAGACAGAAAGTCGAGGGCCTAATTGCCATGTATTTCCTTTCCATAAATTCATTGTATGCACTTGCAATGCGACTCTGAACTCTGCACAGCCTTCTCCTCCTCTGTGTCTTATTACTGTCTGTGCTGGCCCAGCTCCTCCACCCCCTTCTGAGTGTGTATAGCCTTCTCTCTTCGTGCTCAGCATAGCCCCCTCCTCTTCTATGGCTAGCTACTGTCTGTGCTCAACACAGAGGAACCGTTGAAATCATTTCTGTCTCTGGAAAATCCTGCAAAAAAATACCTGGATCGACAACTCATGATACATTAGTGTGATGGTCAGTGGTGGGGAAGGAATGCTCCTCACACTCGGGGTCAGTGGTGGGGAAGGGATGCTCCTCACACTCATGGTCAGTGGTGGGGAAGGGATGCTCCTCACACTCATGGTCAGTGGTGGGGAAGGGATGCTCCTCACACTCATGGTCAGTGGTGGGGAAGGAATGCTCCTCACACTCATGGTCAGCGGTGGGGAAGGGATGCTCCTCACACTCATGGTCAGCGGTGGGGAAGGGATGCTCCTCACACTCATGGTCAGTGGTGGGGAAGGGATGCTCCTCACACTCATGGTCAGTGGTGGGGAAGGGATGCTCCTCACACTCATGGTCAGCGGTGGGGAAGGGATGCTCCTCACACTCATGGTCAGTGGTGGGGAAGGGATGCTCCTCACACTCATGGTCAGCGGTGGGGAAGGGATGCTCCTCACACTCATGGTCAGTGGGAAGGGATGCTCCTCACACTCATGGTCAGTGGGAAGGGATGCTCCTCACACTCATGGTCAGTGGGAAGGGATGCTCCTCACACTCATGGTCAGTGGGAAGGGATCAGGGCTCGAGTCCTGCGGGAACGCGTGGGAACGACGTCCCTGCACTATTTTTACAGCAGGAACGCGCGTTCCCTTTGCAGGACTAGCCGAGCCGCCCGAGCCGATCAGAGTCCAGCCTGGCCTGT
Organism: Rana temporaria; assembly: GCF_905171775.1. Taxonomy (NCBI): domain Eukaryota; kingdom Metazoa; phylum Chordata; class Amphibia; order Anura; family Ranidae; genus Rana; species Rana temporaria. The sequence continues at coordinate 538,376,572 of NC_053490.1, read as the reverse complement.
ATGAGGTATGTGACACCCTCCTCCTCTGTGGCGTTGCTAGCGGGGGGGGTTGTTGCATCCGGGTGACACCAAGGCAGAGGGGGGGGGGGAGCGTGAAGAGATGACAGTGCGTGCAGTGCAGGCTTAACTGTGCCCGATGGCAGATGAACATGGCATGCACATCAGTACACAGTAACAGATCACTGCCGAAGTCAGACCCTGCTCAGAGCTGCAGCGAGGTGCCGAGTGCTGGAACGATCCCTGCACTCCTACATTCAGCAAAGTAGATATCCATTCCACCGCACCCGACAGATTATTTCTAGTCCCCGCCTCTGACATGATGTCATTCAGAGGCTGGACAGGAAGAGAGAGAGAGGTACCGCGCGGGAACATGCATGTTGCTGGCATTGGGTAAGTGAGCAATGGCAGACTGAGAAAAATATATGTTGCAGTGACTCTTTTCCAGTGCACAGGACTTGTTAATGTTTAATTCAGCACAAGGAGTTAATGAATACTGATATAATGGGGTGATAAGCGCAGTAAAAGTGAGTCTGCTGTGAAATAAGGCAATGATCAGTGAACCAGACCAATCATGACCTGCATAAATCACAGTGACTGAATAAACCAAAAAACAAGAACTAACTAGCAGGTGGCCAGTGAAAAAATGCACACATAAGTAAATGACGTTGCTGTGAAATAAACCAGTAAACAGTGAAAAAATGTCTCAAACATTAATACTGGTGCAAATAATGTGCAACCACAGCTAACAGCTATGGTAAAAGAACATAATTAATGCAAGTGAATAAAGTCCCAAATAAAATATTAAATGGCTGAAAATAAATGATGACGATCCTTCAGGAATCTTCCAATATAGTCTTGAATGAGGTGGGCTCACAGAGAGCTTACCTTTCCAAAATAATAATTAAGCCTTGTTAACCTGGACATCCATGAGAGGTGCTGTTAAATCCACATCTAGGGTCTGGCTATGGATAGCGTCCTGTGTGATCCTCTGTGGTCAGCTGAGTACCATCGATGTCCACCAGGAGGTTTTGAAGCTGACCACAGAGGATCACACAGGACGCTATCCATAGCCAGACCCTAGATGTGGATTTAACAGCACCTCTCATGGATGTCCAGGTTAACAAGGCTTAATTATTATTTTGGAAAGGTAAGCTCTCTGTGAGCCCACCTCATTCAAGACTATATTGGAAGATTCCTGAAGGATCGTCATCATTTATTTTCAGCCATTTAATATTTTATTTGGGACTTTATTCACTTGCATTAATTATGTTCTTTTACCATAGCTGTTAGCTGTGGTTGCACATTATTTGCACCAGTATTAATGTTTGAGACATTTTTTCACTGTTTACTGGTTTATTTCACAGCAACGTCATTTACTTATGTGTGCATTTTTTCACTGGCCACCTGCTAGTTAGTTCTTGTTTTTTGGTTTATTCAGTCACTGTGATTTATGCAGGTCATGATTGGTCTGGTTCACTGATCATTGCCTTGTTTCACAGCAGACTCACTTTTACTGCGCTTATCACCCCATTATATCAACACTTTCAGTTATTCATATTCGCATATGTATACACTATTAGATTGAGCAGCAGTACATTATCTTTATATATTCACTCTTTTTATTCTAAGTTTATTGGGTAGGCGCGAGAGTTCCTCCCACACTTTAGTTAATGAATACTGCCATTGATCTCTAATGCAGTAGTGCCCAGTAGAAGTTAATTAACCCCCTTGTGCTGTATTAGTGGTCAGTGTCAGTGTTAATGAACCCATTCATGTTTCAATAAAAAGGGGTAACTAACACTGACCACTAATACAGCACAAGGGAGTTCATTAACACAGCCACTGGCCACTACTGCATTAGTGATCCATTGCAGTGTAAATTAACTCCTTGTGCTGCAGGGCTTTAAAAAAGCATTAATGCCACTGACCATCAATGCCAGGGCTATTATTGTAGTTACTGCACCAATGCTTTGAATCATTGTAGAAATTGACACCAATGTTGACAATTATTTTTGCAGAAACTGACACTGTACTGGCAGCTATTATTGCTGAAACGGGTACTGATCCGGATGGGGGGTTGTTATTTCCTGGGGAGTTCAAAATTTTTTCATATCATATTGTTAGTTAAATGTGCTAATTGCTTTATAGTTGTTAACAGCACTACTATTGGCATTATATGCAGTGTGATATGGGAAAAAATACAATGGGTGGGGGGGGGGGTGACACCATTTCTTACCGCACCAGGTGACACCAACCCTAGTGACGCCCCACCCTTGGCTGTGTACAACCCCCTACCACCCCTGCCTGTGTCTAACCCCTCTACCACCCCTGCCTGTGTCTAACCCTCTACCACCCCTGCCTGTGTCTAACCCCCTCCCTACCACCCCTGCCTGTGTTTAACGCCCCTCAATACCACTCCTGGCTGTGTTTAACCCCCCACCCTACCACCCGTGGCTGTGTATAAACCCCCACCACCCCTGGCTGTGTCTGAACCCCACCATCACTGTTGCATGTAAATCTGACTTACTGATAAATTTAATTTGGGTTTTAATTGCAATGATATAAAATAATTAATGTGGGGGCCTTTTGGTGGGCAATATTTTTTTTTTTTGGAGGGGGGGGGGGCAGCACTTCATTCCTGGGCCCAGGCAGCACAATGTCTTGGGCCGTTCCTGATATATATATATATATATATATATATATATATATATATATATATATATATATATATATATATATATATATATATATATATATATATATATATATATATATATATATATATATATATACACAGTATATGTATTTTTGAGGTGGGGAATCTTGGGTGAGTTCCCACACTTTTTTTCCCAGGACTTGACCCCTGGAAGGGATGCTCCTCACACTCATGGTCAGTGGGAAGGATGCTCCTCACACTCATGGTCAGTGGGAAGGGATGCTCCTCACACTCATGGTCAGTGGGAAGGGATGCTCCTCACACTCATGGTCAGTGGGAAGGGATGCTCCTCACACTCATGGTCAGTGGGAAGGGATGCTCCTCACACTCATGGTCAGTGGGAAGGGATGCTCCTCACACTCATGGTCAGTGGGAAGGGATGCTCCTCACACTCATGGTCAGTGGGAAGGGATGCTCCTCACACTCATGGTCAGTGGGAAGGGATGCTCCTCACACTCATGGTCAGTGGGAAGGGATGCTCCTCACACTCATGGTCAGTGGGAAGGGATGCTCCTCACACTCATGGTCAGTGGGAAGGGATGCTCCTCACACTCATGGTCAGTGGGAAGGGATGCTCCCCACACTCATGGTCAGTGGGAAGGGATGCTCCTCACACTCATGGTCAGTGGGAAGGAATGCTCCTCACACTCCTGGTCAGTGGTGGGGAAGGGATGCTCCTCACACTCCTGTCAGTGGTGGGGAAGGGATGCTCCTCACACTCCTGGTCAGTGGTGGGGAAGGGATGCTCCTCACACTCCTGGTCAGTGGTGGGGAAGGGATGCTCCTCACACTCCTGGTCAGTGGTGGGGAAGGGATGCTCCTCACACTCCTGGTCAGTGGTGGGGAAGGGATGCTCCTCACACTCCTGGTCAGTGGTGGGGAAGGGATGCTCCTCACACTCCTGGTCAGTGGTGGGGAAGGGATGCTCCTCACACTCCTGGTCAGTGGTGGGGAAGGGATGCTCCTCACACTCCTGGTCAGTGGTGGGGAAGGGATGCTCCTCACACTCATGGTCAGTGGGAAGGGATGCTCCTCACACTCCTGGTCAGTGGTGGGGAAGGGATGCTCCTCACACTCCTGGTCAGTGGTGGGGAAGGAATGCTCCTCACACTCCTGGTCAGTGGTGGGGAAGGGATGCTCCTCACACTCCTGGTCAGTGGTGGGGAAGGGATGCTCCTCACACTCCTGGTCAGTGGTGGGGAAAGGATGCTCCTCACACTCCTGGTCAGTGGTGGGGAAGGGATGCTCCTCACACTCATGGTCAGTGGTGGGGAAGGGATGCTCCTCACACTCATGGTCAGTGGTGGGGAAGGGATGCTCCTCACACTCATGGTCAGTGGTGGGGAAGGGATGCTCCTCACACTCATGGTCAGTGGTGGGGAAGGGATGCTCCTCACACTCATGGTCAGTGGGAAGGGATGCTCCTCACACTCATGGTCAGTGGGACGAAATTGATCATCGCTCATGGAAACCCTAGCAACCTCTGGAGGAACCCTGGTTGAGAAACCTTGCTAGAGAGTGTCACTTAAGTGGCAGCCCAGAGTCTGTTAGGACTTCTGAAATCACATCCAAGATGGCGTCAGCCAACAGCAGTGTGTCAAAAAAGTGTCAAAAACATCCATAGAATAGTCGAGAGACATTTAGTCTTCTGGAAAGACTGTTGATAATAGCAATGGAGTCTCGCTAATCGTTCGTCTACCAACGTACACGAAAGGCATAGACGACCCAACAGGCAAAGCGGGACCCCCCTTGGTGGACACAAATGGGAACTGTGGTAGAGAGACCTTGCCATCCGAAGTCCCAAAGTATCCAGTTTGGCGATTTAACTCCCCAGCTTCCAGGAACTGAAAAGAGTTTTGGGCGGAGTGGCCCTTTAACGTACAGCGGTGTGAATTCTACATCCAGCAGTGGATAGAGACCCAAGCGCCAGGCTACAGCACAATTCAGAAGCCAACACTGCGTCTCGTTGCGCTCCACGGCTCGGCGATCCAGCGATCACAGCAGTTTTTACTTCAACGCCACATTTCCGAGGCAGGGAGCTGCCAGCGAAGCGGGGGGTTGGATAAGTCGCGGTTTGGGAGAATGCCGCTACGTCAGATCTATTTAGAGGCGGAGGGAGAGCTGCCAGATCTGGAGAATGTTCCCTTTTTTTTTTACGTTTCTTGGCCAGGAAAGGCTTTAACTTTTCATCTCTGGAATCACATTATGGGGGTCAGCGCTGGTTTTCATTAGAAGGCTTGTTAGGCTTGGCGGTACCAGGTGCGTTTCTGCCCTGCAGCGGGGGTCTTGGCACCTTGAAAACTAAAGGAGGGAGTAAAGGAGGGCCCTTGCTTACGGCGAGGCTCCTTGCCCTTCCCAGACTGCGGGAGCAGTGTGCTCTTACCACCTGTGGCATCCTTTATGATGTCATCCAGGGACGTCCCAAAAAGCCGTTCACCCTTAAGGGGTAAATCCACCAAGGCCTTCTTGTAGGACTGGTCCGCAGACCAGCACTTCAGCCACACAAGGCGGCGTAGTACCACCGCGGAGGCCCTGGAAAGCAAGGGGAGCGTATCCAGGGCTGACTCACAGACACACTTCAGATCCCACTGTTCAGACAGGTCCTTACAGGTCTCGGAAGCATCCTGCGCCTCCATCTCCTGTAGCAAAAACCTTGCCCGTTCGGTCAGTGTCTGCGACACCAGAGTCTCGGCCGAAACCGGTCTTACTGCCGAACCCACTACTGTGAACATGGGAGCGGGCCACAGCCTCCACTTTCCTGTCTGCGGGGTCCTTAAAGGCGGGAGCCCCTTCCACCGGCAACGTGGTGGCTTTGCTCAATCTGGACACGGGAGGGTCCACTGACGGAGGAGAGACCCACTTTTTTTTAAAAAGTCCTCCTCAAAAGGGATAACGGTCGCAAAGTATTTTGGAACAACAAAAACTTTCTGCGGCGTATCCCATTCCTTGTATAACAATTTGTCCAAATAAGGAACACAAGGAAACACCTTAGCGGTGTGGGGCGGCTTGCGGAACCCAAAAGGGACCAGTACATCCGATGCCTCCGCCAAATCCTCAAGTTTCTGAGTATCACGCACCGCAGAAATAAGAGCTCCAACAAATTCCTTATTGTTCACCGACCCTGAAGCAGAGTCATCCTCACAGGCCGCGTGGGTTAAGCCCGCATCCTCTGACATGACAGAACCAGAGCCAGAAGCAATAGCAGGGCCTGATTCTGTGTCAGAGACATCCCCAGAAGCAGACTCAGGGAGGGGGCGCTATTTACCCCCCTTCTGGCCACTTGTCGCTTCAATCCTGGCGAGAAAACACCTCATGGACAGCCTTCATTGCCTCAACAGATGCGGCATGGGCACTAAGGGTCAACACAGGCATTGCTGGGGAAGAAGGTCCTGTTCAGGCTCCATGATGCCCCAGCGCTGTGCCACCCTGGTACTGCAAAGCAGAACAACCCACCGGTCACCTCCCAGCTGCAGAAACAGAAGGCAGGGGCCCCCGGGGAACTCACCACCCCACCCGGTTGCAGTGTGAGCTGAAAGCGCTGAGGAATGCGGAGAAGTGCTGGCTGCGCTGTGTCTGTCCCTCAGGGATGATTCACGGGCTTTTGCAGCGCTATTTCAGGCACTAGAGGCCAAGACTTTTCCAAGATGGCCGCCGTCTGAGGTAAAAAAGCACCATGCGGGCTACAAGAAAATGGCCGCTGACCATGTAAACCGCGTCCGCGGCAAAATGGCGGCCAAACGCAGTTTAAAAACCCAGTGACACAACACCAAACACGGCCAGCAGCACCCCCAAACGTTAAAAAAATCACAGCACCCCACGGTCCAAGGTGACGATAAAAACCCCAGGAGACCCCCCCCCTTCACAGCCGCCACCCAGTATGGGGAAGGAGGGAGAGGAAAGGGAGAGAGGAAAGCAGGGCGGACCCTCAGTCGACCTCCCCAGGGAAGCACCAGCCATACCACCTTGCCAGGGCAAGGGGCCTACTTACCCGTCCTGCGACCACTGGCTGGAGGCATTCCGGACAGAACCAACATCCGCTAAACGGCATGGCTGTCGGCCAGACACACTGTGACAAAGCCATAAAGACCGGTCATATGTGTGCCCTGGAACATGTAGTTCCCCGGCCGCCCCTGGAGCAATGGGGCCTGTTGTGGACGACCCAGAGCTGAGGGCCGGCACACGCTCGATGGCCGAACATGGGGGGACTACAAGAGTCAAGGCCCAGCCTGTCACCCAGTCGGCAGTTGATAGAAGAATCTCAGGATTCAAAAAAATGCAGGAACAAAAAACAATAAAAGCGAAAAACAAAATCGCAAAAAAAATTCCAGAGTGCAGGGACTCCAGAAGGCCTGTCCTCTCCTGACATTAGGCAGAAAAAAACTGGAGCTGCTGAGGCAGAGTGTGGGTTATACCCGGGGGACCACGCCCCCTGGGAGGAGCTGTAATGAGGAAAGTGTTGTTAACACTTAAAGTGATGTTTTTCTGCCTAACTCTCCTGGAAGGAAGGTGAATAACCCTAAGGTCAAGGGCTGCTGTGTCCGTCCATGAACGAAAGAGAAAATATATATATATTTTTTTTACTAGTCATGGCGGCGATCTGCGATTTTTGTCACGACTGTAATATTACGGCGGACACTTTAGACACATTTTTGGGACCATTCACATTTATACAGCGAACAGTGCTATAAAAATGCACCGATTACTGTATAAATGTGACTGGCAGGGAAGGGGTTAACACTAGGGGGTATATTAAGGGGTTAAATATGTACCCTGGAAGTGATTTTTACTGTGGGGGCGAGGTGACTGACTGGGGGAGGTAACCGATGGTTGTCCCTACGTACAAGGGACACACCATTGGTCTCCTCTCTCCCTAACAAGACGTGGAGCTCTATGTTTACACACAGAGCTCCACATCCCTGGCTCTGTGACCGACGATCGCGGCCACCAGGCACGCGCATCGGCACCTGTGTGACGCGGCGGGCGTGCGCGCACCCCCCCAGTGGCGCGTGGCCGTATATTGACGGCCTCCCGGGCAGATCAGAGCCACCATCGTACAGGCGGAACAAAAAAGTTTTATCTTACAATAGAAGGACTTCATACCTTGGAGCGGAACGTCGGATGGACGAAATACAGAGCCTTCAAATTCTTTCTGTACCTGTAAAAGATACATTCGTAAAGATTTTACAAAAAAAAAATAAAAAAAAAATAAAGGGGATGATAAGATTACACATGGGTTAATGAAGGAGGTTTACTTTAAAATGTAACAATATGTATCGTATATCATCAAAATGTAACATTCTTTTTTTACTTGAACACACAGTGCCACCTATATGAAAGTGTAGGAACTGCAGGCAACATTGCAGGGCGATTAACCACTTAAGACCTGGACCTTTAGGCAGCTAAATGCTCAGGCCAGGTTTTGCGATTCGGCACTGCGTCGCTTTAACAGACAATTGCGCGGTCGTGCGACGTGGCCTCCAAACTAAATTGGCGTCCTTTTTTCCCCACAAATAGAGCTTTCTTTTGGTGGTATTTGATCACCTCTGTGGTTTTTATTTTTTTGCGCTATAAACAAAAATAAAGCGACAATTTTGAAAAAAATGCAATATTTTTTACTTTTTGCTATAATAAATATCCCCCAAAAACATATATAACAATTATTTGTTTCCTCAGTTTAGGCCGATACGTATTCTTCTACCTATTTTTGGTAAAAAAAAAAAAAATCGCAATAATCGTTTATCGATTGGTTTGCACAAAATTTATAGCGTTTACAAAATAGGGGATAGTTTTTTTTTTTTTTTTTACTACTAATGGCGGCGATCAGCGATTTTTTTCGTGACTGCGACATTATGGCGGACACTTCGGACAATTTTGACACATTTTTGGGACCATTGTCATTTTCACAGCAAAAAATGCATTTAAATTGCATTGTTTATTGTGAAAATGACAGTTGCAGTTTGGGAGTCAAACACAGGGGGGCGCTGTAGGAGTTAGGGTTCACCTAGTGTGTGTTTACTACTGTAGGGGGGTGTGGCTGTAGGACTGACATCATCGATCGATTCTCCCTATAAAAGGGATCACTCGATCGATGCGCCGCCACAGTGAAGCACGGGGAAGCCGTGTTTACATACGGCTCTCCCCGTTCTTCAGCTCCGGGGAGCGATCGCGAGGGGGCGGCTAGAAACGTTTCTAGCCGCGCCCTCGTCCCGGATCGCTCCCCGCGGGAATCCGACCGCCGCATGTAGCGGGGGGGGGGGGGGGGGGGGTCCCCGATCGGACCCCCGACCCACGTCTAGGCAGGGACGTACAGTTACGCCCATGTGCCTGTCCGTGCCATTCTGCCGACGTATATCACATGAGGAGGTCGGCAAGTGGTTAAATGTAACAATATGTATCGTATATCATCAAAATGTAACATTCTTTTTTACTTGAACACACAGTGCCACCTATATGAAAGTGTAGGAACTGCAGGCAACATTGCAGGGCGATTAAAGTGGTTCTAAAAGTTTTTTTTTTTTTTAACTTTGAACCTCAAGCTAAAAAACCTCATCTGTGCAACAACCCCCCCCCCCCCCCCCCAACACTTACCTGAGCCCCGTCTCGATCCAACAATGTGCACGAGTCCCTCAGCTCCCTGGGGGCTCCGTCTCCTCATTGGCAGCAGCAGGAGCCGCCGTCTCAGCCAATCAGGAGAGAAAGGGAATGGGGCCGAGCCGCGACTGTGTGTGCCGCAGGTAGGAAGCAAACCTGCACGGGTGCGAGCCCCACTGCAAGCCGTTTGCTTTGGCGGAACTTGGCAGGAGGGAGGGGCCGGGAGCGCCAGAGGGGGACCAGAGAAAAGGAGGATCGGGGCAGCTCTGTGCAAAACCGTTACACCGAGCATAAAAAAAATGTAATAAAATAAAAACTTGCAGCAAGGTGGCACAGCTGCGCAAAACGATGTACCTGTACGTCGTTTCGTGAACAACCCGCGTGGGTGCGCGCGCTTATTGGCCAGAGGGGGGAGCCAATCAGCGGGTCTGGCAGATGCAACGTCCTCTGGCCACCCGCAATCGTTCCCCACAGAGGCAGAAGTGGAGGATATAAAGCTAAGCAGGAGGACCGATCTCTGTTGTCCCAGTCAGTCCATCCCCCACACAGTTAGAAAGCACTCCCAGGGAACACACTGATCACTGCAATAATGTCATTGGTTCCCAAAAAAAAAAAAGCGTCACTTTCAGTCAGATTTGTCCACCGCAATGTCGCAGTCCCACAATAAAAAAATAATATATTAACCACTTAAGACCCGGACCAAAATGCAGGTAAAAGGACCTGGCCAGTTTTTGCGATTCGGCACTGCGTTGTTTTAACTGACAATTGCGCGGTCGTGCGATGTGGCTCCCAAACAAAATTGGCGTCCTTTTTTTCCCCACAAATAGAGCTTTCTTTTGGTGGTTTTTGATCACCTCTGCGTTTTTTATTTGTTTGCGCTATAAACAAAAATAGAGCGACAATTTTGAAAAAAAAAAAAAAAGCAGTGGGCCAGATTCAAGAAGCACTTGCGCCCGCGCAACCATAGGTTGCGCGGCGCAAGGGCTTACTTGCTCCGGTGTAACGAGTGCCCCTGATTCAGGAACCTCGTTACACCGAATGCAGCCTAGGATGTGACAGACATAAGCCTCCTTATGCCTTCACATCCCAGGCTGCATTCTTGCGTTGTCCGCTAGGGGGCGCGGCCATTGTGATCGGCGTATAGTATGCAAATTGCATACTACCACCGATTCACAAAAGTTGCGCGGGCCCTGCGCACGCAAGGTACGGAGTTTCCGTACGGCGACTTTAGCATAAGGCTGCTCCTGCTAATAGCAGGCGCAACCAATGCTAAAGTATAGCTGCGCTTCCCGCTCGCGACGTTCAAATTTTACGTCGTTTACGTAAGTGAACCGTGAATGGCGTTGGACGCCATTCACGTTCACTTAGAAGCAAATGACGTCCTTGCGACGTCATTTGCCGCAATGCACGTCGGGAAAGTTTCCCGACGGAGCATGCGCTGTTCGCTCGGCGCGGGAGCGCGCCTAATTTAAATGATTCCCGCCCCGGCTGTTTAGCATATCGCCCGCGCAATTTACGGAGCAATTGCTCCGTGAATCGCGGGCAAAGCGCAATATTTGCGTGGGCGCAGAGAAAAATTTTTGCTCTTTGCCCACGCAAATATTGCGCGAATCTACCTGAATCTGGGCCAATATTTTTTACTTTTTGCTATAATAAATATCCCCCAAAAATATATAAAATTGTATTTTTTTTCCCTCAGTTTAGGCCGACACGTATTCTTCTACATATTTTTGGTAAAAAAAAAAAAAAAAAAAAAAAAAAAAAAATCGCAATAAGCGTTTATCGATTGGTTTGCGCAAAATATATACGGTTTACAAAAAAGGGGATAGTTTTATTGCATTTTTATTAATAATTTTTTTTTTTACTACCAATGGCGTCGATCAGTAATTTTTTTCGTGACTGCGACATTATGGCGGACACTTCGGACAATTTTGACACATTTTTGGGACCATTGTCATTTTCACAGCAAAAAAATGCTATAAAAATGCATTGTTTACTGTGCAAATGACAATTGCAGTTTGGAAGTTAACCACAGGGGGCGCTGAAGGGGTTAAGTGTGATCTCATATGTGTTTCTAACTGTAGGGGGGCGGGGCTGGACGTGCGACATCATTGATCGTGCTTCCCTATATCAGGGAACAGACGATCAGTGACAGCGCCACAGTGAAGAACGGGGAAGCCGTGTTTACACACACCTCTCCCCGTTCTTCAGCTCCGGGGACAGATTGCGGGACTCCAGCGGCCGTGGTCACGGAGCTTCGGACCGGGTCCCTACCTGCAGCTAAATCAAGCACAGGACAGTGCTTGATTAGCTACTCCCCTAGCTACTACAGCCAGGGAATGACGCTCTGAAACCGGAAGAGAGACAAAATCCTCATCGTGGCCGGTCTCATTCATTGCAGCAGAGATTGGGCAACTGGCGTTAAATGCATCTCCACTGTGGGTAGCTGACCTGACCACTGGTGGAACGGGAGAGCCTGGCAGCGGTGAGATTCCACAGCACTGTAAAAAGGATTGGGTGCCTATCGAGCTGCCACCACCACAAAGAGCCGAGCGCTTCCAGAGGAGATCGAGGAATGCATGTTCATCAATCTCTTCCCATTCACCACTCTAGGTAGTATACTGTAGTTCTGAACTTCCTAAAAGAGCGGGAGCGCCCGGGAACCACAGAGCGGAGACACCATGCTGGGGAAAGCGATCTGGCGGCAATATAGCTACCCGGATCGCTTTCTACACGACAGCCGGTAGCAGCCATGAGCTCGTTTTAAATGCTCGTTTCTCTGGATATACCGTATTTATCGGCGTATACCGCGCATTTTTTTGCCCTGAAAATCAGGGCAAAATCGTGGGTGCGCGGTATACGCTGATACCCGCTTTCCCGCACCGAGTTTTGTATACTGCGCCGACATATACCGAGCGCAGTACACTCGGGTATAGTCGGGCAGTCTCGGCTTCTTCCGCACTCACGTCCTGGACGTACAGGACGTCAGCGCGGGTAGCCGAGCATTGCCGACAATACACGAGTGTACTGCGCTCTGTATATGTCGGCGCAGTATTCAAACTCGGCGCGGGAAACGAGCGGGGAGGACGCCGCAGAAGGACACAGGACCCGACGAAGAGGACACCCGAAGCCGCAGAAGGACGCCGGACTCGACGAAGAGGACACCCGAAGCCGCAGAAGGACGCCGGACCCGACGAAGAGGACACCCGAAGCCGCAGAAGGACGCCGAACCCGACGAGGCCGCCGATGGATGCCGCGCAAGACACCAAAACTGTAAGTACAAAAAAAACATTTTTTCCACAGGATTGGGGTGCGCGGTATACGCGGGAGCGCGCTATACCGCGATGAATACGGTATGTGTAGTCCAAAGAGGCGAAGGAGTTAAATCCTCGCCTTCAGTCTGGCACAGTCGTCCCGGCTCCTCCCACGTACTGATCACATGATTGGGCGAGTTGTCGCAGGTTCACTTACTTGGCGTCCACCACATCGTAGAGGTTCTTGAGAAAGTCGGAGTCCAGGTGGTTGTGTTCTCTGGTCAGCGTGTGGAAATACACCAGGATATAGTCCTTGGCCGCTACGTGATCCATCATATGGATAAAGTACAGGAGAGCCTGCAAAAGGACACACAGGTCAAAAAGTGTAAAGTGGGTGACCCTGCAGGTGACGTCACCCAGAAAGAAAAAAAAATGATGAGATAAAAAAGTCACTACATGACAAACCACAGAAACTTCATAGGCCTTACTACTATTTTGTAAAATTGGCAATTCCCGAATCTGCTTTCAGATAAATATCCTAAGATGGGTCAGCAATCACCTGCATGCATTTTCATTGGAATATCGCCATTGACAGGTGCAGGAATTGGGCTGAGGTGTGCAGGAATTCAGGGGCGGATTTGCGGTGGTGAAGGCACAGGAAGTGGGGGTGGATCTGCGGGGGGTGAAGGCACAGGAAGTGGGGGCGGATCTGCGGGGGGGTGAAGGCACAGGAAGTGGGGGCGGATCTGCGGGGGGGTGAAGGCACAGGAATACAGGAATTGGGACATGTCTGCGGGCTAGGGGGGGATGGGAAAGAGGCGCAGGAATTCTGACAGATCGGGGGGGGGGGGGGGGGGGTGGGGGGTGAAGGCGCAAGAATTGGGACAGATCTGGGGGGGGGGTGAAGGCGCAGGAATTGGGACAGATCTGCAGGGGGGGCGCAGGAATTGGGACAGATCTGCGGGGGTGAAGGCACAGGAATTGGGACAGATCTGCGGGGGGTGAAGGCACAGGAATTGGGACAGATCTGCGGGGGGTGAAGGCACAGGAATTGGGACAGATCTGCGGGGGTGAAGGCACAGGAATTGGGACAGATCTGCGGGGGTGAAGGCACAGGAATTGGGACAGATCTGCGGGGGTGAAGGCGCAGGAATTGGGACAGATCTGCGGGGGGGGAGAGGCGCAGGAATTGGGACAGATCTGCGGGGGTGAAGGCACAGGAATTGGGACAGATCTGCGGGGGGGGGAGAGGCGCAGGAATTGGGACAGATCTGCGGGGGGGGGGTGAAGGCGCAGGAATAGGGACAGATCTGCGGGGGGTGAAGGCGCGGGAATTGGGACAGAACTGCGGGGGGTGAAGGCGCAGGAATTGGGACAGATCTGCGGGGGGTGAAGGCGCGGGAATTGGGACAGATCTGCGGGGGGTGAAGGCGCAGGAATTGGGACAGATCTGCGGGGGGTGAAGGCGCAGGAATTGGGACAGATCTGCGGGGGTGAAGGCGCAGGAATTGGGACAGATCTGCGGGGGGTGAAGGCGCAGGAATTGGAACAGATCTGCGGTGGTGGAGGGGCGCAGGAATTGGGACAGATCTGCGGGGGGGGAGAGGCGCAGGAATTGGGACAGATCTGCGGGGGGTGAAGGCGCAGGAATTGGGACAGATCTGCGGGGGTGAAGGCACAGGAATTGGGACAGATCTGCGGGGGTGAAGGCGCAGGAATTGGGACAGATCTGCGGGGGTGAAGGCGCAGGAATTGGGACAGATCTGCGGGGGTGAAGGCGCAGGAATTGGGACAGATCTGCGGGGGGTGAAGGCGCAGGAATTGGGACAGATCTGCGGGGGGGGGAGAGGCGCAGGAATTGGGACAGATCTGCGGGGGGGGGGAAGAGGCGCAGGAATTGGGACAGATCTGCGGGGGGGGGGGAGAGGCGCAGGAATTGGGACAGATCTGCGGGGGGTGAAGGCGCGGGAATTGGGACAGATCTGCGGGGGGTGAAGGCGCAGGAATTGGGACAGATCTGCGGGGGTGAAGGCGCAGGAATTTGGACAGATCTGGGGGGGGGGGTGAAGGCGCAGGAATTGGGACAGATCTGCAGGGGGGGGCGCAGGAATTGGGACAGATCTGCGGGGGTGAAGGCACAGGAATTGGGACAGATCTGCGGGGGTGAAGGCGCAGGAATTGGGACAGATCTGCGGGGGTGAAGGCACAGGAATTGGGACAGATCTGCGGGGGTGAAGGCGCAGGAATTGGGACAGATCTGCAGGGGGTGAAGGCGCAGGAATTGGGACAGATCTGCGGGGGTGAAGGCGCAGGAATTGGGACAGATCTGCGGGGGTGAAGGCGCAGGAATTGGGACAGATCTGCGGGGGTGAAGGCACAGGAATTGGGACAGATCTGCGGGGGTGAAGGCACAGGAATTGGGACAGATCTGCGGGGGTGAAGGCGCAGGAATTGGGACAGATCTGCGGGGGGTGAAGGCGCGGGAATTGGGACAGATCTGCGGGGGGTGAAGGCGCAGGAATTGGGACAGATCTGCGGGGGGAGAGGCGCAGGAATTGGGACAGATCTGCGGGGGTGAAGGCGCAGGAATTGGGACAGATCTGCGGGGGTGAAGGCGCAGCAATTGGGACAGATCTGCGGGGGTGAAGGCGCAGGAATTGGGACAGATCTGCGGGGGGTGAAGGCGCAGGAATTGGGACAGATCTGCGGGGGGGGAGAGGCGCAGGAATTGGGACAGATCTGCGGGGGGGGGAAGAGGCGCAGGAATTGGGACAGATCTGCGGGGGGGGGGAGAGGCGCAGGAATTGGGACAGATCTGCGGGGGGTGAAGGCGCGGGAATTGGGACAGATCTGCGGGGGGTGAAGGCGCGGGAATTGGGACAGATCTGCGGGGGGTGAAGGCGCAGGAATTGGGACAGATCTGCGGGGGGTGAAGGCGCAGGAATTGGGACAGATCTGCGGGGGGTGAAGGCGCAGGAATTGGGACAGATCTGCAGGGGTAAAGGCGCAGGAATTGGGACAGATCTGCGGGGGTGAAGGCGCAGGAATTGGGACAGATCTGCGGGGGTAAAGGCGCAGGAATTGGGACAGATCTGCGGGGGTGAAGGCATTGAGGCGATGGTGCAGGAATTGAAAATGACATAAGTATTCATTAGCACCTGCCACTTTACTTGATAGTAGAGTAAATGGCTGTTAAATGTATTAATAAAAAAGGCAACAAGACACATACAAAGCAAGTCACACAGAACCGAAAAACACACTACAGACGACGTTACCTTCTCCATGTCTATTACCAAGACGGGAATATTCCTTCCCACCACCACAATGACCGTCCGGCCGCAGTTATCCACTCCTGAAAGAGAAACACAATTCTTCGTTATAATGCAAAGTATTTAGATGGAAAGGCTACAAATTTTTTTTTTTAAAAACACATGTCCAAGGCACCTAAAGTGATATTAATGGTTGGATTTTATTTTATAATTTTTTTTTTAACTAAAACTTACCTGCTCTGTGTAATGATTTGGCACAGAGCAGCCCAAAACCTCCCGTTTTTGGGTCCCATGCTGGTGCTCCCGGCTCCTCCTGTTCCCCCATACCAAGGTTTTTTACCTTAAAAGCGAAGGTCCGCAAATTATTATGATTTTCTTAAAATAAAGGACACTGACCTGTCCAGGGCGCCCGCGATGTCGGCACCTGAAGCTGATCTATCGCTCGGCTCTTGGGTGGTGCCACCGCCATCTTCGGTTGGTGGTGGCACCACCACTTCCTGGTTTCCTACTGCACATGCGCGACTCGCGCTGTGTGATCCCTCTGGTCCCTGCCGTCAGGGAAGGAAGCATTGTCCCCAAAGAAGACGTAGCAGTCGTGGTGGGAACAATCGTGAATTCCAGACTGGACTATGCTAACGCTCTGTACCTCGGACTCCCAAAGTACCAAATCTCTCGTCTGCAAGTCGTACAGAATACGGCCGCCAGACTGGTGACTGGGAAAAGGACATGGGAATCAATCTCACCTTCGTTGAGAACCCTTCACTGGCTGCCAGTAAAAGACAGAATTGTATTTAAAGCACTCTGCCTGACACATAAGTGCATCCATGGGAAGGCTCCGCAATATCTTTGCGACAAGATAGAACCTCACAATTCGAATCGCGTTCTGCGATCCACCGACCAAAATCTGGTCAGGGTACCAAAAACCAAATACAAGTCCAAAGGAGAAAGAAGGTTTGCTTTTCAGGGTCCTAGACTATGGAACGCTTTACCAACCAGCATTCGGTTGGAGGAAAACCACCTGACTTTCAGAAGACAGATCAAAACTCTGCTCTTTTTTTTTTTTATCAATTCTTTATTTTTCATTTTTCCTTATTTCACAGTTCCACAAAAACAGGGACATTACCATGCCATATTGGAGAATAAAAGTCAACAACCAAGCAACTATACATTGTCCTTTTTCCTGACCTATCTCTAACCCTGCTTACCGTTAGGTAGTTAGACTACTATATAGCTCCCGCGTTAATTTACCGCTTTTCTGAGTTCCTATTCCCCTAAACCATTTGTCATGTCCTCTCCCCTTTTTGAGGTAGTGAAAAATCCCCATCACCCCCCTCCCACCCCAAAGTCCGGGCCCCTGTCCAAGACCTTCATAAACAAAAAAAAAAAAAAAAAAAAAGAAAAAAAAAAAAAAAAAAAAACAAAACAATCATTCCTCCAAAATTATTCCTCCTCCTCCACCCCTCCCCTCCCCCACTCCTCACCCCTCCCCCCTACTCCCTTCGTTCCCTATAACTATCATAGGGGGCCCATACCTCCCTGAACCTCTCCTCCTGTTCCCTCAGAGCCATCGTGAGACTCTCCATACATTGGATTTCCCTAATTTTTTCATGCCATTGTGGTCTACTTGGTGAGCACGCATTCTTCCATAACGCTGGAATACATGCTCTGGCTGCTATTAACAGATGTCTTACCAAGGATTTTTTGTAATTTGCTACTGATATCGGAATATCTAACAGTAGATAGGCCGCTGGATTTTCTCCAAGAGACATTTCAGTTATCCCTTCTATTTCGTCTGAAACCATCTTCCAAAAATCTTTCACTCCTTCACAATTCCAAAAAATATGTAGCAGAGTTCCCTCTTCTTTTAGGCATCGCCAACACATATTTGACGTTTGTGGAAAAATTTGATTTAAAACTTCTGGGGTCCTGTACCACCTGCTCAGAATCTTATATCCTCCTTCCTGGTACTTAGATGCTAGGGAGGCTTTATGATTAAATTCAAAAAAATTTTTCCTCTGAGTCTCAGTAAGGGTTACCCCTAAGTCTCTCTCCCAGGTTTGTATAAAACCTATTTCTTGTGGAGCTTTCATTTCATTGATCAGGGAATAGAACAGTGATAGTGAATGTCTAACCGCTTCTCCCTTTAGACACAATTTTTCGAATTCCGATAATCTTACCCTCACCGTAGTCTGACTCTGTATTGATCGCAGAAAGCCCCTTAACTGTCTTCTCCTATATGGCTCCAAGTCCTCTGCTAACTCGCTTTCTATTTCCTCCCATGTCATTACTCGGTTTTCCTTCTGGAAGTGGATCAATCTAATTTTGCCATGTCTTTTTAAGTTCCCAAACCCTGGGTCGTTCAAACCTGGCATAAATGCCGGGTTTCCCAGGACTGGTGTCATCGGATTTACTTCTATTTCATCATTTGATTTTCTAAATACTTTTTTCACCACCCTAATTGTCGTCCCAATCGTTGGATGCTTTTTAACTGCTTGTGGTAAAATAGTTCTAGAAAGCCAAATTAGTCCTTCCAATGGTAATTCTATCATTGCCTGTTCTAAAAGAATCCATGGTTTAACTTTCGGGGTGACGCACCAATCCAACACTCTTGACAGATGCACAGCCTCGTAGTATGTGAGTGGGTCTGGAAAACCTATGCCTCCTTTTTCCTTTGGTAAAGTTAAAATGTCTCTCCTAACTCTGGCTGGTTTCCCTGCCCAAATGAATCCCGCAAACTTCGCTCTGATCTCTTTCAAAAATCCCTGAGGTATGCTAGTAGGGAGTGTCTGTAATAGATATAATAACCTCGGCATTGCATTCATCTTTACGATATTGACCCTACCGAACCAAGTAAATACCTCCTTATCCCATTTTTGTAGGTCACGTTTTATTTGTCTTACCAGCGGTGCTAAATTTAGTTCTAAAATTCTATTTAATTTCTTCGGGATTTTGGTCCCCAGATATCCAATATGTGAATTTGTCCATTTGAATGGGAAAAAAGAGGCCAATTGTCGTTGTTGTGCCATGTTCATCTCTACCCCCATTGCCTCCGATTTGTCATAGTTTACTTTAAAATTTGAGAGCTCACCATATCTAGCAATCTCGGCCAGCAATGGAGGGAGAGATAAAATAGGTTCCGTAAGAGAAAACAACAAATCATCGGCAAAAGCCGCCAGTTTGTAAACTCCTCCCTTTACACAAATACCTCTGATATCGGTGTTCTGCCTTATTGTCCTCAAAAAGGGTTCAAGTGTCAAAATAAAAATAATTGGTGACAGAGGGCAGCCTTGTCGCGTCCCATTCCGTATCTCAAAAGGTTCCGACATAATCTCGTTTATTTTTATTCTAGCTTTCGGCTGCGAATATAGACTCATGACCCATCTTTGCATCCCCTCCCCTAAACCAATATATTTTATGATTGTTTTTAAAAACTTCCAGTCTACCCTATCGAACGCTTTTTCAGCGTCAGTTGATACGAGAACTAGAGCTTTCCTAAATACCTGGGAGAAATGAATCGTATTAATCACCCGCTGCGTATTCTCCCTGCCTTCCCTTCCTGGGGTAAATCCCACCTGATCTTGGTGTATCAGGTCAGGGATATATGGTAATATTCTATTTGCTAGAATTTTGGTAAAGATCTTCAAGTCAACGTTTAGAAGCGATATAGGACGGTAATTCGAGCATAGTGTTAAATCTTTTCCCTCCTTAGGTATAACCGCTATATGTGCCAAAAGAGCTTCCTCCGGAATCCCCTGTCCTTCTCTTATCGCGTTATATGCCTTTAAAAATCTTGGCATAAGTTTTTCTGCATAGGTTTTATAGTAGAAAAGAGTGAACCCATCAGGGCCGGGAGCTTTACCTGGTTTTAACAATTTGAGGGTGTTTGTAAATTCCTCAGCTGTAATCGGCCCTTCCATACTTCTCCCAATTTCCTCTGCTAATTTCGGCATTCCTGACTTCTCAATGTATTCCTTTATCCTTTCCTCCTGCCCACTAGTCTTTCCTGTGTCCAGCTCTTCTTTTAGTTGGTATAACTTCGTATAATAGTTTTTAAATACTTTTGCAATTTCTTGTGATGATTTCACTATCCTATCCCCTGTTTTGATACCTTCTATGCGGTTTTGGGTCCTCGTTTCTCTTAATGCCCTCGCTAGCATCCTACTAGGCTTATTACCGTATTCATAGAAGGCACGTTTACATCTTCTTAATGAGGTTTTTGCATTGTCTGTTAGTAGCAAATTCAATTCATCTCGCGCCTGCCTCAACTTCTCCTCAATCTGGATTGCCAGTGACTTTTTATGTACCCTTTCCAATTTTCGAATTTCTCTCAGTAATGTTTCCATCCTTATTCCTATCCTACGTTTCCGTCGTGTTCCCATTGAGATTAAAATCCCTCTCATGAAACATTTATGTGTTTCCCAAATGCAGCTTGGGGAAACCTCTCCCACCTCATTGTCCGAAAAGAACCCCTCCATTTCCTGGACTATCTTTCCCTCATACTCTGGGTCTTTAAGGAGCGATTCATTTATTTTCCAGTGCCACTCGCGTGCTACAGGTTCTCCCCATTCTAGTGTGCAGTTTGTCGGTGAATGATCAGAGATTGTGAATGACCCAATGGAAGCCTCGACTATATTCTGTAAAAAATTTTGTGATACGAATATATAGTCTATTCGCGAGTATGTTTTATGTTTAGCTGAGAAGAAAGTGTAGTCCCTCTCCTGAGTGTGCCTGGTCCTCCAACTGTCTACAACCTGTATCTCCTGTATCAGGCTCTTTGCTTTACTTAATTTGCTATATGAAATATGCGATGTTCCTTTCGATGTATCTAGGATAGGATCCAGGGCCATATTCAAATCCCCTGCAAAAATAATCATACCCTCTGCATTCAGCTGTATTAAATTAATATATTTCTCCAACGCTACAATCTGTCCTTCATTAGGCATATAAACATTAACCAAAGTTACTTTCTGATCGTTTAGATAGCCTTTTACTATAAGTAGGCGTCCTTCCTCGTCCTGGATAACCTTTATTTCTTTCCATGAAGTCGTCTTTGCTAACATGATTGCAACCCCCTTTGTCTTTGTTGTCGATGAGGAACTCTGATATATAGTTGGAAATCTATAATTACCCAATTTTGGACTTTTATTTTTCTTGAAATGGGTCTCTTGGAGAAAAACAATATGTGTCTTTAGTCTCCATAATTCTGCTAGCAATTTAGATCTTTTCTCAGGGTTATTTAGCCCTTTCACATTATAAGACATCAGATTAATCCTTGCCATTTTGGGGTCTCAGTCACGTGACTCTTTGGGACACCAGTAGAGGTATCCAAGGGGCCCAATAAGTAGATAAAAGGGCGGTGGGCAAGAGAATCCCCCCCGGAGAGGAAGGGGAAAAAATAGGGAGGCGAGGAGGAGGAAGAAATGGAGAGAAAGAAAGAGAAAAAAAAAAAAAAAAAAAAGTCTCCTTAGTCCTCCAATCCGGTTGATCCCCTAGGATCCCAGAGAGGACAAATCAAAAAAAAAAAAAAAAAAAAAAAAAAAAAAAATATATATATGAGCGTCTCCGACTTCCCTCCACACGGAGGAGAGACGCTTTAGTGGGCTAAGGTGTGTAAGCACCGAGGAGAATCAAGCCTTACTATAGGTCCGAGTGCGCCTCCCTGAATTCACCCATAAGATCCCTTTCCCCTCCCCCCCCATTTCTTGTCTACTATAAACTCTGCACACAAGATGGGGTACCCCCCCTCTCCCAATAGACCTTAAAACATTAAACATTCCAACATAGAAATATATAGACATACATAAACCTATTTAGACATAAAAATCTCTGTCTTACGGTCTAACCAATTAGAGGTCTATTCTCTTCTTTCCCCTTTCCACCCCCCCAAAAAAAAAAGAAAAAAAAAAAAAAAAAAAAAAATTAGGACCTACAGGCCTCCCTCTGAGCTCCCCCCTCCCTCCCAGCTCTCTCTCTTCCACTTCTTTAATCTATTAGCGTATTAGCATGTTACTCCTTATATTTTACTCCCCCCTCCCACCATCATTTCCATCTTTTCCTGTCCCAACTCTTCTTTGTTCTCTCTTCCAATTTTCCCATTAGATCCTCTTATTAGGCCCCCGTTACCTCCAGACCCCGCTCTCCCTACCTCCCCTTACCTCACCCTATACCTCCCCCAATACCCTCTACCCTTACCCCTCACCCCTGTGACATACTTCTAAATAGGTGTCATGGCCTGTTTGACCTTTAGTGTCCATGTGTCAATATATCAATATTTTATCGTGACCCCACTTGCCCCCCCACCCCACCCTCTTAACTGTATCCCCAAAAATATTACAAATATTACTGAAAATTCCATCAGATATTTACCAAAAAAAAAAAAAAAAAAAGACCCCCCCCCCAAAAAAAAAAAAAAAAAAAAAAAGAGAAAACCCCCCCATTCCCTTCCCTTCCCTTCCCCAGATTCTCAACTTCCACACACCCCTATTTACCCTTAATAGTACTCCCTGTACACCTTTGTGTAGCTTATCTCATATCTTCTCTGATCCTTAATCCATCGGATCTAGAGGTAGTGACATAGTGACGTTAGTGAATTAATGAATTAGTGAGACCCCCCCCTCCCACCCCCCACCCCTATCCCTCCTACCCCATGAGCAGGTCTAGGAGTGCTAGCCTACCAACCCTCCTATATTTTTAGATCCTCCTATTTCATTTAACTGTACCCCTAATAGGGCCATAGGGCCATAATAAACCAGTCCCAGGGAGAAGGAAGCATCCATAAATCCATACACATTTGAGAGGTGGGGTCCAGCCCAGCCCACCAGAGAATTGCTCTCTTAAATTATATCCTTCACCAGGAGAAATATTATCATCGTCCCTAGTCCAAGTCTGGATAATCCCCAAAAAAAAAAAAAAAAAAAAAAAACACCAAAAAAAAAAAAAAAAAAAAAAAAGGGGGGGGGCGAAAAAAAAAAAGTAATCATTCTTCCATCGGTTTCTCCTTCTCCTCTTTCTCTCTCTCTCTCTTCAAAAAAAGGGGGGGGGTTCCCCCATATCTTCTATGGTCCACTGCGATCTTACCCCTTCTGTCCTTCCCTCCCACCCCTTCATCTAATGTCTCTCTCAGCTGCCGCCGGCAGATCTAGCCAGTTAGAGACTACAATTGGTGCTGACCCCAGAAATTCGAATAGCGCTGGGAGCTGGGAAGGTTCTCTTAAATTAAAGTTCCTTCCTTCCTTCTTCACGTTGACAGCCAGTGGAAACCCCCATCTATACATGGCTCCTTGCCCACGTATGTGCTCTAGTAGGGGTCTTAACATCCGCCGTCGGGCTTTGGTTTGCCAGCACAAATCCGGGAATATCTGTATATTCAATCCCTCCCACCTCACCGTTCCTTCTTTCCACGCTTCCCTAAGAATTTCTTCTTTTTCTCTAAAAAAGTGAATCCTGCATAACACATCGCGAGGGTTGGTCTGGTCTGGGTTCCGTGTTGTAGGGACCTTATGGACCCTATCTAATTCAAGGGGGGAGTCTGGGCTTTTTTTTAAAATTTTATTGAAAATGGCCAAAGCCGCTTCCCTTACCGCCCCCCCCTCATAGCTTTCTGGTATTCCTTTTATTCGCAGATTATTCCTCCTGCTTCTGTTGTCTGCCTCCTCTGCGTTTAATTGCAATCTTACCAACTGCTGCTGCTGTTTCTCATACTTCTCCTCTAGCACACCCAGTCTATAGTCCACGACCACTTGTTGCTCCTCCAGTATGCCCACTTTTTGCTCCCCCACCCCCACTTTCACCCGGATCTCTTCCAACTCTTCTTTCAGGGTACTCGTCATTGACATTAACATTTTCTGGATGTCGTCTTTGGATGGGAGAGCCTGGATAAGCCTGCTTAACTGTCGCATGTCTGGTATCAGCTCTGGTTCAGATGCATTCCCTGTGTCCCACATACTTTGTGTGCTCTGTGTGCTAGGCTGCTTAAGCTCATCCGATAGATGTTCACTCCCCTTAGTACTTAGTATAGCACCACTTAGTACACTCTTCTCTCTCTGGGTTAAAGATGAAGGGAGGGCAGGGGGTATGAAGGGTGCAGACATTCCAGCCAGTGTAAATAGTGTCCTTGTTTGCTCACTGGATCCCACAGTCACATCCCCCGCTACTTTGTCATCAATTCCCAGCCCCACTGACCTTGTCGCAGCAGAAAATGGTGAAGTACCTCTATTCCAAGCCGTTGAATCTATTTCCACCTCCGTCTGCTCCTCCGCTGCTGATCTTTCAATCTCCCCCGCACGGTCCCGGTCTCCTATGACGTTCAAAGCTTTGTCTGCTGCAGCGGCCGGGATAAGGACAGGTCCTGGGGTGACAACACACCCCCCACCAGCGATCAGCTGTTGTCCTTCTACCGCCGCGGAGACAGGTATAGATGTGCTCAGAGTTACTGCTGCAGCTTTAAGGGACCTCTCGGTCAGTGATTCCCTCCTCAGAGCGCTACTTCCCCCGGCGTCCTCCTGTTGTTCAGCCCCCCTTCTCACTGTCATATAACGAGTGATATATGAGTGGCTGGGGGCTTGGACACCTCCTGCACGTCCTCCTTGGCTCTTTCCTCGCCGCCGCGACATCAGCTGTCAGGGACCTCTATTAAGTGCCGCTCTCTTCCCCTACTCACAGCGGCTCTCCGTGGGGGGAGAGGGGTCTCGGATCTCTGATCTGCCGCTCTCCTGCTTCAGCGCACCCTGGACTTCAGGCTCTCCTCGCTAACGCGTGTTCACTCCTCCATGCTCACATCACCGTCCCGGAAACGGAAGTCAAAACTCTGCTCTTTTGATGTCATAAGACACGAACAACTAGCGCCCAGAAGCGATTCAGTTCGCATGCGCCGCGCTTTATAAGTTTTTCATTCATTCATTCATTCATTCATTCATTGTAAATAGCTGCGGGTGGCTTGGGTATCTATGCCCAGAAATGGGAGCAAATACCTGTATTACACAGGTATCTGCTTCCCCCTCCCCCTGAAAAGGTACCAAATGTGACACCAGAGGAGGAGGGGGGGGGGGGGCGGTAGATCCCGAAAAGCGGAAGTTCCATTTTTGGGCATATAATGCAGTGAGGTAAAAAACAAACACAACCTTCTGCCTTTTTTACAACCACTTTAAGTAATGGCTTTAAACCCTTCCCGCCAAGCACGGTTGTCCCCTTAGCGGGGTCTTTACGCCCGGGGGGGGGGTTGGGCGGACAGGAAGAACCAGTTGACTACACTGCCACAGCCGAGTCCCCCTAGAGACATTGGCCGAGGCCACCACGTCAGTAGTAGCTACAATACCAAACGCAGTGGCTCAGATACACCCGACACCACTGGTCTACCGGGAGATGTGAACGCCACCAGATTATGAACAGAGCCTTCTGGACCCCAATGGCAAAGCACCTAGGCCTCTCCCGGCTGACTCCGCCTTCTGCAATACGCTAAAGCGTATGACAGGTAATAACGTAGCAATTATGCTGCCAAAACCCAATCATTCAGTCCTGCAGGTATGCAGGTTAAGCTGCAGTTCCTCTGCTCTGCCTTCTGGAACACATTCCTCACCCAAGTGTATGGTTGCGTATTCCTCACCCAAGTGTATGGTTGCGTATTCCTCACCCAAGTGTATGGTTGTGTATTCCTCACCCAAGTGTATGGTTGTGTATTCCTCACCCAAGTGTATGGTTGCGTATTCCTCACCCAAGTGTATGGTTGCGTATTCCTCACCCAAGTGTATGGTTGCGTATTCCTCACCCAAGTGTATGGTTGCGTATTCCTCACCCAAGTGTATGGTTGCGTATTCCTCACCCAAGTGTATGGTTGCGTATTCCTCACCCAAGTGTATGGTTGCGTATTCCTCACCCAAGTGTATGGTTGCGTATTCCTCACCCAAGTGTATGGTTGCGTATTCCTTACCCAAGTGTATGGTTGTGTATTCCTCGCCCAAGTGTACGGTTGTGTATTCCTCGCCCAAGTGTATGGTTGCGTATTCCTCACCCAAGTGTATGGTTGCGTATTCCTTACCCAAGTGTATGGTTGTGTATTCCTCACCCAAGTGTAGAAGCAACTGCACATATGCAACCTCCATGCAGCTTCAATGCAGGTTTATGCAGTCCAAAAGGTCCCACACCGGTGTTTAGCCTCAAGCCAACTCCACAACAAGGTACTCAGGTGCCCCGGCTAGTCAGCCTGCTCTGTGTCCCACCAGCAGTGGTCTCCAGCCTCACAAGAGCCCTTTCCTGGCTTGGACTACATAAAGCAAGATGGGCCGCCAGTAGCTGTCAGCCGCTACTGTGCATGCGCCAATGGGCGCGCCCGTGAGAACAACATGCGTGCGTCCAGCGCCATAGACCGGTTCAGGGAAAAACCACAGCCTATGCAACCCTGCAGCTGTAGCGATGTCCAAAATGTTTCTCCCCCCCCCCCCCCCCTAATTGGAACCTTTCAAGACAACCAATACTTTTAAGCAGAGAGCTGAACTTCAGTGACTATCACCTTAAAGTGGAACTCCCGCTGATCGGAAACCTCCCCCCCCTCCGGTGTCACAGACACCTTTCAGGGGGGAGGGGGGTGCAGATACCTGTCTAAAGACAGGTATTTGCACCCACTTCTGGCCACACAGTCTCAGGCAGACTGCGGGCAGAACGTCACCTCCCGTCCTCCCCCCGGTGTGCTCTGGGAACACTCGGCTACCAGAGCACAGCGGGAGCCAATCAGTGGCGCAGCGCAACTCGCGCATGCGCCGTAGGGAACCGGGTAGTGAAGCCGGAGCGCTTCACTTCCTGGTTCCCTCACTGTGGATGGAGGGGGCAGCAGCAGAGTGACGAGCGATCGCTCGTCCTCTGCTGCGGACGGCGCTGGACTCCAGGACAGGTAAGTGTCCTAATATTAAAAGTCAGCAGCTGCAGTATTTGTACCTGCTGGCTTTTAATATTTTTTTTTCATGGCACATCCGCTTTAAATTCGCTAGCAAAAAAAAAAAAAAAACCTGGTGTGCTTCCTGAATGGGAGGACTTCCTGTCCGTTTTGGTGTCCATTCATTTATAGGTGTCGCAAAACCCAAATGTCCTGTGATGTCGAGCTGCACGATTAAATATCGTAAAAAAAAAAAAAAAAAAAAAAAATCGATTGAAAACCCCCCCCACGATCTTCATACCGCATTTCCTCGATTGAATGCAGCAAGTTCTCTGCTCACAGTTGATAAAAAATAAATAAAAAAAAAACACAAACAGAACACACACACACACACACACACACACACACACACACTTACCGGACTGGTATAAAGCTTTGAGTGCAGCGATGTCAGACAGGTCCTCCGTCCGTGCCCGGGACAGCCAGCGGTTATAACTAAAGAAACAGCAAAGACGTCAGGCGGTATAGAACATGAAGCAGGACATCACACCAAGAGCTGCGCTTACAGTTTATTTCTAACAGTTCAATCCCCATTATGTTAATGGGCTACTGAAAAAAAAAAAACTGGGAGGATAAGAAAAAGGCGAGCCCTGCCCATGCCAACAAATACATCTCTCCATCAATGCACATACACCTTTAAATTGACTTAAAAAAAAAAAATGCAACGATGATTAAAACTCCAAGGGGGGGTCTACTGATAAAACAATGTCAGAAGCATTTGTACTGTCTGGAAGAAGTGTCCCCGTATTTTCATTAAAGGGGTTTTCCACCTTTTTTTTAAGTTTATTAAAAGTCAGCAGCTACAAAAAGTGTAACTGCTGGCTTTTAATTAACAGACACTTACCTGCTCTAGCGTTCCAGCGACGCGCCGGCCAGGGTCTCCGCTCCTCTCCCCCCCCTCGCCGGCCGGCGTCTTCATTCTTAGTGTGGGCACCCGGCAGTGACAGCTTTCGGCTTCACGGCCGGGCACCCACTGCGCATGCGCGAGCGGCATTGCGCATGCGCGAGCGGCGCCGTCCGATTGGACAGGCGCTCGCCTACAGGGAGGGGCTGTGAAAAGGCGATTAAGCTAATCGCCTTTCCAGCCCCTCGGCAGAAGGAGGAAGTGGGACAGGAAGTCCCCTTTTCCTGAAGCCCCCACTCCCCCCCCCCCCAAAAAATGACATGCCAAATGTGGCATGTAAGGGGGCGATGAGTGGGTTAAGCGGAAGTTCCATTTTTAGGTGGAACTCCGCTTTAATAGATTAATTCCTTTAAAATCGCCAGCCCCATCTAGAGGCCGAAATGCGGTATGGTTCCCAGAAACACCTGAATGAGAAAAATATACTGCATTGTGACCATTCGATGGAGCCTAAAATATAGTAAACTATCAAAAAAAATAAAAAAAAAAAAAAAAAAAAAAAAGAAGAAGGGGGGGGGGGATTGTATCCAGGTTGCACGATTGTAAAATAAACACCCATGTTTATAAAAAAAAAAAAAAAAAAGTTTTCTCCCTTCTTGATTTATTTTACAAACAAAAAATTATTTTTTATACATACACACACTATATATATATATATATATATATATATATATATATATATATATATATATATATATATATATATATATATATATATATATATATATAATATAAAATAAAACACACACACACACACACACACACAATTTTATATATATATTTCGTTTTCTTTTTCATTTATTTTACATTCTAGTTTTCTTCTTTCACAATATATATATTAGAGAGAGATCGCTAGCAATAAAAACAATTCTCCATCAATAATACACACACACACACACACACATTTTATTGATGAAGAATTTTTTTTATTTATAGCGATATCTATCTATCTATCTATCTATCTATCTATCTATCTATCTCTCTATCAATCTATCAATTTTCTTCTTTTTATTTATTTTAGTTTTTTTCCTCTATTTTTCTACATCAATTCCCCCCCCCCCCTTTTTTTTCTTTTACACACCAATTTTTTTTCTTCTTTTAAAAATGTACTGCTACTACAAAAAGGGGCCAACAAGCCCCCCCCCCCCTATGTAATTGAATAGGCAAGAGACAGGTTCCCTTTAAGGAAACATCCATTTGACCCATGCCCTGCAGCTAATCAAGTAGAGATTGTTTAATCGTCATTACTCCCGGGATGGGGGAAGCGATATTCTGAATTCAGGCGTGTTGACCTACCTATAGCTTAGGGAGGGGGGGGGGGGGGTCATACCTCCTGGGGAGTGTTATTCTTATGTACAAGGTGTGGGGTGGACATGGTTTTCTATCACTATTACACGGCTTTATATAAAGAAGATATGGGTCCCATCATACGATTGACGTTTTGTTTGTGTTCAGGTATCCCGGGTGCTGCCCGGATCTTTTATATGAAATAGGAGAACATGTAAGACAAGCAGCTCAATGTTGGGATATCTTTTCTTTCACACAGAGATTATTCAGTGTTGACTTTTTTCAGTTTGTAATTCTTTCCAATAGCAAAGAGAGAGATCACTGCCAGTTCCTATGACCAGCGGATGCCACTCACCCAACAGGATAAAGGAGGTATATATACTATTCTACAGTCCCCCAATCTCCACCGTCTGCGATTCCTGATCCACCCCCACTGTGTACTCCCTTCCCCTAAATCATCCCCCCTGTATACTCCCTTCCTACGAAATCATTCCCTCCCCCTGTATACTCCCCTCCTCCAATACCCCCCCCTGTATACTCCCCTCCTCCAATATCCTAATCCTCCTCCCCCTGTATACTCCCCTCCTCCAATATCATCCTCCTCCCCCTGTATACTCCCCTCCTCCAATATCCCCCCCCCTAAATACTCCCCTCCTCCAATATCCTCCCCCCTGTATACTCTCCTCCTCCAATATCCTCCCCCGTATACTCCCTTCCTTCCATATCCTCCCCCTATTATACTCCCTTCCACCCATACCCTCCCCCTGCATACTCCCCTCCTCTAATACCCTCCCACCCTGTATACTGCCTTGCTCCGATATCATCCCCCTCTGTAATTCTCCCCTCCCTCTAATATCCCCCCCACCCCCTATATACCCCTGTATACTCCCTTTTTCCAATATCCTCGCCCTATATACTCCCTTCCTCTGATGCCCTCCCCCTGTATTACTCCCTTCCACCAATATCCTACTCGACCCTGTATACTCCCCTCCTCCGATATGCTCCCTTCCTCCAATATCCCCCCTCCCTTATACTCCTTTCCTCTGATAGCCTCCAATATCCCCCCTCCCTTATACTCCTTTCCTCTGATAGCCTCCAATATCCTCCCCCCTGTATACTCCCCTCCTCCAATATTCTCATCCTCCTCCCCCTGTATACTCCCCCTCCTCCAATATCATCATCCTCCTCCCCCTGTATACTCCCTTCCTCCAATATCCTCATCCTCCTCCCCCCTGTATGCTCCCCTCCTCCAATATCCTCATCCTCCTCCCCCTGTATACTCCCCTCCTCCAATATCCTCCTCCTCCTCCTCCCCCTGTATACTCCCTTCCTCCAATATCCTCATCCTCCTCCCCCTGTATACTCCCCTCCTCCAATATCCTCATCCTCCTCCCCCTGTATAATCCCTTCCTCCAATATCCTCATCCTCCTCCCCCTGTATAATCCCTTCCTCCAATATCCTCATCCTCCTCCCCCTGTATACTCCCCTCCTCCAATATCCTCATCCTCCTCCCCCTGTATAATCCCTTCCTCCAATATCTTCATCCTCCTCCCCCTGTATACTCCCCTCCTCCAATATCCTCATCCTCCTCCCCTGTATACTCCCCTCCTCCAATATCCTCATCCTCCTCCCCTGTATACCCCCTCCTCCAATATCCTCATCCTCCTCCCCTGTATACTCCCCTCCTCCAATATCCTCATCCTCCTCCCCTGTATACCCCCTCCTCCAATATCCTCATCCTCCTCCCCCTGTATACTCCCCTCCTCCAATATCCTCATCCTCCTCCCCCTGTATAATCCCTTCCTCCAATATCCTCATCCTCCTCCCCCTGTATACTCCCCTCCTCCAATATCCTCATCCTCCTCCCCTGTATACTCCCCTCCTCCAATATCCTCATCCTCCTCCCCTGTATACCCCCTCCTCCAATATCCTCATCCTCCTCCCCTGTATACCCCCTCCTCCAATATCCTCATCCTCCTCCCCCTGTATACTCCCCATCTCCAATATCCTCATCCTCCTCCCCCTGTATACTCCCCTCCTCCAATATCCTCATCCTCCTCCCCCTGTATACTCCCCTCCTCCAATATCCTCATCCTCCTCCCCCTGTATACTCCCCTCCTCCAATATCCTCATCCTCCTCCCCCTGTATAATCCCTTCCTCCAATATCCTCATCCTCCTCCCCCTGTATACTCCCTTCCTCCAATATCCTCATCCTCCTCCCCCTGTATACTCCCTTCCTCCAATATCCTCATCCTCCTCCCCCTGTATACTCCCCTCCTCCAATATCCTCATCCTCCTCCCCCTGTATACTCCCCATCTCCAATATCCTCATCCTCCTCCCCCTGTATACTCCCCTCCTCCAATATCCTCATCCTCCTCCCCCTGTATACTCCCCTCCTCCAATATCCTCATCCTCCTCCCCCTGTATAATCCCTTCCTCCAATATCCTCATCCTCCTCCCCCTGTATACTCCCTTCCTCCAATATCCTCATCCTCCTCCCCCTGTATACTCCCTTCCTCCAATATCCTCATCCTCCTCCCCCTGTATACTCCCCTCCTCCAATATCCTCATCCTCCTCCCCCTGTATACTCCCCATCTCCAATATCCTCATCCTCCTCCCCCTGTATACTCCCCTCCTCCAATATCCTCATCCTCCTCCCCCTGTATACTCCCCTCCTCCAATATCCTCATCCTCCTCCTCCTGTATACTCCCTTCCTCCAATATCCTCCCCCCCTGTATACTATCCTCCAATATCCTCCCCCCCTGTATACTATCCTCCAATATCCTCCCCCCCTGTATACTATCCTTCAATATCCACTACCCCCCCCTCTGATATCCTCCCCCCACCCCCGTATACTCACTTCCTTTGATGCTGCTTCTGTAGAGTGGCCCCTGACAGCTGTCCCTGGAGTGCAAGGCGTCGCTGTTTGTCGACATCCCCTTCCATGCGAGCAAAGGCGTGCGAGCCAATCAGACACAAGTCATGATCCAGCCCCTCCTCTTCATCTGTGTCATCTGGAAAAAAAAAAAAAAGGAATAAACACCACACACAAAATTTAAATTTTCTTCTACCCAGAACATGATTTTCTTCTGATAGTGTGTGGAAGGGCTACAGTGTCTCTTTCACGCTCTCTATTGGGGACAATCAATCTCTTTCCTTGTGACAAAGAAACACAAAATGTTACCGGTGTCACCACAGCAGGAAGATACAAGGAATGTCCAAGAGGGACACCTGTCCTTTAACATCCCTGAAAACCAACCACCACCCCCTCCCCCATCAGCATACCAAGCATGTTCTCCAGATGGAAGCCTGATTTCAACTTTTAGCTGGTGAGCGGAAACTTGGCATAAAGCCAATGTTACAGTCTGATCTCTGATCTCCCCCTACAAAGTTACAGTCTGATCTCTGGGCTCCTCCTACAAAGTTACAGTCTGATCTCTGGGCTCCTCCTACAAAGTTGCAATGTTACAGTCTGATCTCTGGGCTCCTCCTACAAAGTTACCTACTGATCTCTGGGCTCCTCCTACAAAGTTACAGTCTGATCTCTGGGCTCCTCCTACAAAGTTACAATGTTACAGTCTGATCTCTGGGCTCCTCCTACAGAGTTACAATGTTACAGTCTGATCTCTGGGCTCCTCCTACAGAGTTACAATGTTACAGTCTGATCTCTGGGCTCCTCCTACAAAGTTACAATGTTACAGTCTGATCTCTGGGCTCCTCCTACAAAGTTACAGTCTGATCTCTGGGCTCCTCCTACAAAGTTACAGTCTGATCTCTGGGCTCCTCCTACAAAGTTACAGTCTGATCTCTGGGCTCCTCCTACAAAGTTACAATGTTACAGTCTGATCTCTGGGCTCCTCCTACAAAGTTACTGTCTGATCTCTGGGCTCCTCCTACAAAGTTACAATGTTACATTCTGATCTCTGGGCTCCTCCTATACAAAGTTACAATGTTACAGTCTGATCTCTGGGCTCCCCCTACAAAGTTACAATGTTACAGTCTGATCTCTGGGCTCCTCCTACAAAGTTACAGTCTGATCTCTGGGCTCCTCCTACAAAGTTACAGTCTGATCTCTGGGCTCCTCCTACAGAGTTACAATGTTACAGTCTGATCTCTGGGCTCCTCCTACAATGTTACAGTCTGATCTCTGGACTCCTCCTACAAAGTTACAATGTTACAGTCTGATCTCTGGGCTCCCCCTACAGAGTTACAATGTTACAGTCTGATCTCTGGGCTCCTCCTACAAAGTTACAATGTTACAGTCTGATCTCTGGGCTCCTCCTACAAGTTACAGTCTGATCTCTGGGCTCCTCCTACAAAGTTACAATGTTACAGTCTGATCTCTGGGCTCCTCCTACAAAGTTACAGTCTGATCTCTGGGCTCCTCCTACAAAGTTACAGTCTGATCTCTGGGCTCCTCCTACAAAGTTACAGTCTGATCTCTGGGCTCCTCCTACAAAGTTACAATGTTACAGTCTGATCTCTGGGCTCCTCCTACAAAGTTACAGTCTGATCTCTGGGCTCCTCCTACAAAGTTACAATGTTACAGTCTGATCTCTGGGCTCCTCCTACAAAGTTACAATGTTACAGTCTGATCTCTGGGCTCCTCCTACAAAGTTACAGTCTGATCTCTGGGCTCCTCCTACAAAGTTACAATGTTACAGTCTGATCTCTGGGCTCCTCCTACAAAGTTACAATGTTACAGTCTGATCTCTGGGCTCCTCCTACAAAGTTACAGCCTGATCTCTGGGCTCCTCCTACAAAGTTACAATGTTACAGTCTGATCTCTGGGCTCCTCCTACAAAGTTACAATGTTACAGTCTGATCTCTGGGCTCCTCCTACAAAGTTACAATGTTACAGTCTGATCTCTGGGCTCCTCCTACAATGTTACAGTCTGATCTCTGGGCTCCTCCTACAAAGTTACAGTCTGATCTCTGGGCTCCTCGTACAAAGTTAGTCTGATCTCCTCCTACAAAGTTACAGTCTGATCTCTGGGCTCCTCCTACAAAGTTACAGTCTGATCTCTGGGCTCCTCCTACAAAGTTGCAATGTTACAGTCTGATCTCTGGGCTCCTCCTACAAAGTTACCTACTGATCTCTGGGCTCCTCCTACAAAGTTACAGTCTGATCTCTGGGCTCCTCCTACAAAGTTACAATGTTACAGTCTGATCTCTGGGCTCCCCCTACAGAGTTACAATGTTACAGTCTGATCTCTGGGCTCCTCCTACAGAGTTACAATGTTACAGTCTGATCTCTGGGCTCCTCCTACAAAGTTACAGTCTGATCTCTGGGCTCCTCCTACAAAGTTACAGTCTGATCTCTGGGCTCCTCCTACAAAGTTACAATGTTACAGTCTGATCTCTGGGCTCCCCCTACAGAGTTACAATGTTACAGTCTGATCTCTGGGCTCCTCCTACAAAGTTACAATGTTACAGTCTGATCTCTGGGCTCCTCCTACAAAGTTACAGTCTGATCTCTGGGCTCCTCCTACAATGTTACAAATGTTACAGTCTGATCTCTGGGCTCCTCCTACAAAGTTACAGTCTGATCTCTGGGCTCCTCCTACAAAGTTACAGTCTGATCTCTGGGCTCCTCCTACA
The DNA here is from genome assembly GCF_905171775.1 of Rana temporaria. Classification (NCBI taxonomy): domain Eukaryota; kingdom Metazoa; phylum Chordata; class Amphibia; order Anura; family Ranidae; genus Rana; species Rana temporaria. The sequence goes on along the minus strand of NC_053490.1, from coordinate 538,342,024 downwards.
AAGTTACAGTCTGATCTCTGGGCTCCTCCTACAAAGTTACAGTCTGATCTCTGGGCTCCTCCTACAAAGTTAGTCTGATCTCTGGGCTCCTCCTACAAAGTTACAATGTTACAGTCTGATCTCTGGGCTCCTCCTACAAAGTTACAGTCTGATCTCTGGGCTCCTCCTACAAAGTTACTGTCTGATCTCTGGGCTCCTCCTACAAAGTTACAATGTTACAGTCTGATCTCTGGGCTCCCCCTACAGAGTTACAATGTTACAGTCTGATCTCTGGGCTCCTCCTACAAAGTTACAGTCTGATCTCTGGGCTCCTCCTACAATGTTACAGTCTGATCTCTGGGCTCCTCCTACAAAGTTACAATGTTACAGTCTGATCTCTGGGCTCCTCCTACAAGTTACAGTCTGATCTCTGGGCTCCTCCTACAATGTTACAGTCTGATCTCTGGGCTCCTCCTACAAAGTTACAATGTTACAGTCTGATCTCTGGGCTCCTCCTACAAAGTTACAGTCTGATCTCTGGGCTCCTCCTACAAAGTTAGTCTGATCTCTGGGCTCCTCCTACAAAGTTACAATGTTACAGTCTGATCTCTGGGCTCCTCCTACAAAGTTACAATGTTACAGTCTGATCTCTGGGCTCCTCCTACAAAGTTACAATATTACAGTCTGATCTCTGGGCTCCTCCTACAAAGTTACAGTCTGATCTCTGGGCTCCTCCTACAAAGTTACAATGTTACAGTCTGATCTCTGGGCTCCTCCTACAAAGTTACAGTCTGATCTCTGGGCTCCTCCTACAAAGTTACAGTCTGATCTCTGGGCTCCTCCTACAAAGTTACAATGTTACAGTCTGATCTCTGGACCCCTCCTTTGTAGGGGGAGCCCAGAGATCAGACTGTAACATTGTAACTTTGTAGGGGGAGCCCAGAGATCAGACTGTAACATTGTAACTTTGTAGGAGGAGCCCAGAGATCAGACTGTAACATTGTAGGAGGAGCCCAGAGATCAGATTGTAACATTGTAACTTTGTAGGGGGAGCCCAGAGATCAGACTGTAACATTGTAACTTTGTAGGAGGAGCCCAGAGATCAGACTGTAACATTGTAACTTTGTAGGAGGAGCCCAGAGATCAGACTGTAACATTGTAGGAGGAGCCCAGAGATCAGACTGTAACATTGTAACTTTGTAGGAGGAGCCCAGAGATCAGACTGTAACATTGTAGGAGGAGCCCAGAGATCAGACTAACATTGTAGGAGGAGCCCAGAGATCAGACTAACTTTGTAGGAGGAGCCCAGAGATCAGACTGTAACATTGTAACTTTGTAGGAGGAGCCCAGAGATCAGACTGTAACATTGTAGGAGGAGCCCAGAGATCAGACTAACATTGTAGGAGGAGCCCAGAGATCAGACTAACTTTGTAGGAGGAGCCCAGAGATCAGACTGTAACATTGTAACTTTGTAGGAGGAGCCCAGAGATCAGACTGTAACATTGTAGGAGGAGCCCAGAGATCAGACTGTAACATTGTAACTTTGTAGGAGGAGCCCAGAGATCAGACTGTAACATTGTAGGAGGAGCCCAGAGATCAGACTGTAACTTGGTAGGAGGAGCCCAGAGATCAGACTGTAACATTGTAGGAGGAGCCCAGAGATCAGACTGTAACATTGTAGGAGGAGCCCAGAGATCAGACTAACATTGTAACTTTGTAGGAGGAGCCCAGAGATCAGACTGTAACATTGTAGGAGGAGCCCAGAGATCAGACTAACATTGTAATTTTGTAGGAGGAGCCCAGAGATCAGACGGTAACTTTGTAGGAGGAGCCCAGAGATCAGACTGTAACATTGTAACTTTGTAGGAGGAGCCCAGAGATCAGACTGTAACATTGTAACTTTGTAGGGGGAACCCAGAGATCAGACTGTAACTTTGTAGGAGGAGCCCAGAGATCAGACTAACATTGTAACTTTGTAGGAGGAGCCCAGAGATAAAACTAAAGACGGCTCCGCCTCCTCTCATAATAAACAGTCAGTGAGGTACAAGAACGCCGAGGCACTAAGGTGGGAGAGATTTCAGGAAATACATAAAACACGGATTATTTATAGCAGAACTGACCTTCATGTGCACCGGGTTTCTCACTAATTCGGATCTGTCGCTCCGGCACAATCGGCTCACCATCAGCGTTGCCGATATCAGGCGGTAGGAGGGGCAGGGAGCTTTGCTCCTCCCACTGGGAGCGAGGGAAATACAAGGGCAGCAGTCGCAAATAAGTAGCCTGAAAAAAAAAAAAAAAAAAAACAAAGTTTCCATCTGCCGAGAGAAGAACATCACAGATCCTTTCCTAGGGTTTGACAAATTTGCTTGGAATCTAGGAGCCAGCTAAAAAAGTTAGGGGCCAGAAAACGCGCCCCGTCCCGACGAGGTCGCGCGCAGAAGCGAACACATACGTGAGCAGCGCCCGCATATGTAAACAGTGTTCAAACCACACATGTGAGGTATCGCCGCGATTGGTAGAGCGAGAGCAATAATTCTAGCCCTAGACCTCCTCTGTAACTCAAAACATGCAACCTGTAGATTTTTTTAAAACGTCGCCTATGAAGATTTTAAAGGGTAAAAGTTTGTCGCCATTGCACGAGCGGACGCAATTTTGAAGCGCGACATGTTGGGTATAAATTTACTCGGCGTAACATTATCTTTCATAATATAAAAAAAATGGGGATAACTTTACTGTTGTCTTATTTTTTAATTAAAAAAAGTGTAATTTTTCCCAAAAAAGTACGCTTGTAAGACCGCTGCACAAATACGGCGTGATAGAAAGTATTGCAACGATCGCCATTTTATTCTCTAGGGTGTTAGGATAAAAAATATATATAATGTTTGGGGGTTCTAATTAGAGGGAAGAATATGGCAGTGAAAATAGTGAAAAATGACATTAGAATTGCTGTTTAACTTGTAATGCTTAACTTGTAATACCAACGGCCACCACCAGATGGCGCCAGCTCACACAAGGAAGAGCTGGGGACTTCACCTTCCAAGGTGCCCCCCCGATCAGAGCCGCACCACCAGTGCCCCCCCCCGATCAGAGCCGCACCACCAGTGCCCCCCCCGATCAGAGCCGCACCACCAGTGCCCCCCCCGATCAGAGCCGCACCACCAGTGCCCCCCCCGATCAGAGCCGCACCACCAGTGCCCCCCCCGATCAGAGCCGCACCACCAGTGCCCCCCCCGATCAGAGCCGCACCACCAGTGCCCCCCTCGATCACAGCCGCACCACCAGTGCCCCCCCGATCACAGCCGCACCACCAGTGCCCCCCGATCACAGCCGCACCACCAGTGCCCCCCCGATCACAGCCGCACCACCAGTGCCCCCCGATCAGAGCCGCACCACCAGTGCCCCCCCGATCACAGCCGCACCACCAGTGCCCCCCCGATCACAGCCGCACCACCAGTGCCCCCCCCGATCACAGCCGCACCACCAGCGCCCCCCCGATCACAGCCGCACCACCAGTGCCCCCTGATCAGAGCCACACCACCAGTGCCCCACTGATCAGAGCCACACCACCAGTGCCCCCCTGATCACAGCCACACCACCAGTGCCCCCCTGATCACAGCCACACCACCAGTGCCCCCTGATCACAGCCACACCACCAGTGCCCCCTGATCAGAGCCACACCACCAGTGCCCCCTGATCAGAGCCACACCACCAGTGCCTCCTGATCAGAGAAAAAATGTGGTCTTTGTTTAGCAAAATAATAGAAACCGCAGTGGCGATTACAGTATATACAGGCATACCCCACTTTTAAGTACACAATGGGACCAGAGCATGTATGTAAAACGAAAATTTACTTAAAGTTTAACAATACCTTTTTTCACTTCTAGGGTGTAGTAGGGGGTCAGGGGCTGTATTTGGGGTGTCAGGAGCTGTCGTTGAGATCTCAGGGGCTGTAGTGGGGGTGTCAGGCGCACACTGGAACAGGGCGGACTATGCTCTCGAAGCTTCAGCTCCTTCTACTGCAGCTGCAAAATGTCTGTACAGTACTTGTAAGGCACTTTACATACACTCGGGGGTATGTAAAGTGAGTGTACTTAAAGCGGGGTATGCCTGTACTAGAGTATGAGCCGAGGCACCTAATATTACAACATAAAACTGGGAAAACGTATTGACTCGAGTATAAGCCTAGGGTGTCCATCTGTATGCCTCACTGTGTCCATGCCTCACTGTGCCCATGCCTAGACTGACGTTTAACAAGTGAGTCTATGGAAGGGGTGCCTGGCTTTGTAAAAAAATAAAATAAAAATAAAATAAAAAACGGTGCTCCCCGGCCAACAAACTTTGCACACTTGTAGAAAAAGAGTGGGGCTACATGTGGCGGGTACCAGGTCCCCAAAGTCCAGGAGATCAGGCGCAAAAAGGTGACTTATAAGCCGAGGGGGGCATTTTCAGCAAAAAAAAAAAATTAAAAAAAATGTGCTGAAAAACCCGGCTTATACTCGAGTACCGGTATATACGGTAAATAACACCAAAATAAAGCTCCATTTGTGTGGTATAAAAAAAAAAAAAAAAATCATAAAAATATCATTTTGGTACAGTGTTGTATGACCGCGCAATCGTCATTCAAAGTGTGACAGCGCTGAAAACTGAAAATTGGCCTGGGCAGGAAGGGGGGGGGGCGAGGAGTGCCCAGTAAGCAAGTGGTTAAATGTGATAAAAGCCATTTTATTTTTAATATTACATTTTGGGCCAATTTTCTTTTGTTCTTGGTGCTTTGTTCATGTTTGAACTGGAAAATAAAAATAAAAAAAATAAAATAAAAAAATAAAAATGAAGATTTGTGTTGAGTTCAACCAATTTGCATCAGGAAAAGATGATCAGCGCTGGGAAAAGCGCAGCAATCGGAGCATTATGAAAAGGTGACTGGGAGGTTAGAAAATATAAAAAAAAAATAAAAAAAATAAAAAGAAAGATTCTAATCTTTCAAGATACCTCTTCCTGCTCTGTGACTGCAAATACCACTTTCTCCAGAGCGCTTCCATGTGACTCCAGGAACCTCCGCACTGTGCCTGCAGGATGGGAGACAATGTGAGATACATACACATCGAATGATAAACACCCCCCCCCCCAACACACCCCCCCCCCCCCCCCCACACACACACAATGCACAGGAACCATGTTCATTATTACAGGGGTTGTAAAACCCTCAGAACTTGATCAGTGTTACTTTGTATCTTTCCATCTCCCATCTGATCAATGTTTATAAACAATGTTACTTTGTATCTCTCTATCTCCCGTCTGATCAATGTTTATAAACAATGTTACTTTGTATCTCTCTATCTCCCGTCTGATCAATGTTTATAAACAATGTTACTTTGTATCTCTCTATCTCCCATCTGATCAATGTTTATAAACAATGTTACTTTGTATCTCTCTATCTCCTGTCTGACCAATGTTTATAAACAATGTTACTTTGTATCTCTCTATCTCCCGTCTGATCAGTGTTTATAAACAATGTTACTTTGTATCTCTCTATCTCCTGTCTGATCAATGTTTATAAACAATGTTACTTTGTATCTCTCTATCTCCTGTCTGATCAATGTTTATAAACAATGTTACTTTGTATCTCTATCTCCTGTCTGATCAATGTTTATAAACAATGTTACTTTGTATCTCTCTGTCTCCTGTCTGATCAATGTTTATAAACAATGTTACTTTGTATCTCTCTATCTCCTGTCTGATCAATGTTTATAAACAATGTTACTTTGTATCTCTCTATCTCCCATCTGATCAATGTTTATAAACAATGTTACTTTGTATCTCTCTATCTCCTGTCTGACCAATGTTTATAAACAATGTTACTTTGTATCTCTCTATCTCCCGTCTGATCAGTGTTTATAAACAATGTTACTTTGTATCTCTCTATCTCCTGTCTGATCAATGTTTATAAACAATGTTACTTTGTATCTCTCTATCTCCTGTCTGATCAATGTTTATAAACAATGTTACTTTGTATCTCTATCTCCTGTCTGATCAATGTTTATAAACAATGTTACTTTGTATCTCTCTGTCTCCTGTCTGATCAATGTTTATAAACAATGTTACTTTGTATCTCTCTATCTCCTGTCTGATCAATGTTTATAAACAATGTTACTTTGTATCTCTCTATCTCCTGTCTGATCAATGTTTATAAACAATGTTACTTTGTATCTCCACTTCCAGTCTAATCAATGTGTTAACAAACAATGTTACTTTGTATTTGCTCTACTTCCGGTCTGAGCAATGTTTATAAACATTGATTAGATGGGAGATGGAAAGATACAATGCAACATTGTTTATAAACATTGATCAGACTGGAAGTAGAGAGATACAAAGTAACATTGTTTGTAAACATTGATCAGATGGGAGATTGTTTATAAACAATGTTACATTGTATATTTCTATTTCCCATCTGATCAATGCCTTTAAACAATGTTACTTTGCAAAAGAGATGTGCACAAAAAGAAAAAAAAAAAAGAAAAAAAAATGTTTTCGGATAAACAGGGTTGTAAAGAAATTTTTTCCCCCTAAATCTCTTCCTTTCCCTTAGTGCAGTCCTCCTTCACTTACCTCATCCTTCCATTTTGCTTTTAAATGTCCTTATTTCTTCTGAGAAATCCTCACTTCCTGTTCTGTCTGTAACTCCACACAGTAATGCGAGGCTTTCTTCCGGGTGTGGAGAAAGCCTCTTGAGGGGGCGAGCAGGAGAGTCAGGACACTCTCTAACACACAGCTCCTTTCTCTACAAAATAAGAGAGGGTCCTGACTGTTAGTCCAAGGGAGGGGTCGAACACGACACTCCATACCAGGGAGAAAGCCTTGCATTACTGTGTGGAGTTACAGACAGAAGAACAGGAAGTGAGGATTTCTCAGAAGAAATAAGGACATTTAAAAGCAAAATGGAAGGATGAGGTAAGTGAAGGAGGACTGCACTAAGGTAACGGAAGATATTTAGGGGGAAAAAAATAAAAAAAATTACTACCTTTACAACCCCTTTAAGTTAATAATTTTGTTTCGTCATATTCGTTGTTAAAAGGATTTGTTTTTGAAAATTTGTTTCATATATTTTTTAATTTTCGAATAAAAAAAAAAAAAAAAAAAAAAATGAATACGAATTCAAAAATGAACGTGAAATGAAAACATATTGCAATAAATACAAGAAGAGATAGAAGTGAAATAAGATGAAGATTCCTACCTAGGGCCGCTTTATAGAATAGAATAAAAAATAAAATATTCTATTCCTTTAATTTGTATGGAGTTTGATTTACTCTTTTCTATTCTATAAAGTAAGAATAAGCCAGGGTTTGACAAATTTGCTTGGAATCTAGGAGCCAGCTAAAAAAGTTAGGAGCCAGAAAACGCGCCCCGTCCCGACGAGCTCGCGCGCAGAAGCGAACACATACGTGAGCAGCGCCCGCATATGTAAACGGGGTTCAAACCACACATGTAAGGTATCGCCGCGATTGGTAGAGCGAGAGCAATAATTCTAGCCCTAGAGCCTAGACCTCCTCTGTAACTCAAAACATGCAACCTGTAGATTTTTTTAAACGTCGCCTATGAAGATTTTAAAGGGTAAAAGTTTGTCGGCATTCCACGATCAGACGCAATTTTGAAGCGTGACATGTTGGGTATCAATTTACTCGGCGTAACATTATCTTTCATAATATTAAAAAAAAAATGGGGATAACTTTACTGTTGTCTTATTTTTTAATTAAAAAAAGTGTAATTTTTCCCCCAAAAAGTGCGCTTGTAAGACCGCTGCGCAAATACGGCTTGACAGAAAGTATTGCAACGATCGCCATTTTATTCTCTAGGGTGTTAGGATAAAAAATATATATCATGTTTGGGGGTTCTGATTAGAGGGAAGAAGATGACAGTGAAAAATAGTGAAAAATTACATTAGAATTGCTGTTTAACTTGTAATGCTTAACTTGTAATACCAACGGCCACCACCAGATGGCGCCAGCTCACAAAAAAAAAACCTGGCGCCCGGGATTTGTCGAGCCCTGGAATAATCCATTTCACTTTCATACCTCACTCTATCTATTGCAATAGGTTTCCAATTCAACCTCAAGTGTGAAATCGAGATCATTCGTTTGGTTAGAATTTGTTTCAGATTCATTAAAAATTGTTTACCATTCAATCGTTACGATAAAAAGAAAAAAAAAAATGTATAATAATGAAAATTGTGTCTGAATTTTGATTGGTAGCCACGCCCCCTTCATTTATCCATCTCCTGAGAGATCTTATAAATCGGAGGTCCTCCTAAACACAAGTAAAATGAGGGGCGATATAAATGGGATAACAACTCGGGGTTCAGCAGAGTGAAGGAGACTCACGCAAGGCAATATGAGTGGCATCTTCCAGCGGGTAACACCTCTTCTGAGTGCTGACCACACAGAACCCCACGGTGGACATGGACTGCTCCCTGCATGGCACAAAGATGGAGGAAATAACATAAGTAAAACACCAGCGCCCTCTACTGACCAGAGGACAGAATACAGGACAAACACAGCACCCTCTACTGGTTAGAAGACAGAATACAGGACACAGAGCCCCCTCTACTGGTTAGAGGACAGAAAACAGGACAAGCAAACACAGCACCCCCTACTGGTTAGAGGAAAGAATACAGGAACCATAGAGCCCCCTCTACTGGTTAGAGGACAGAATACAGGAGCCACAGAGCCCCCTCTACTGGTTAGAGGTAAGAATACAGGACAAACACAGCACCCTATACTGGTTAGAGGACAGGCTACATAGAGCCCCTTATACTGGTCAGAATACAGGACACACAGCGCACCCCCTACTGGTCAGAGGACAGAATACAGGACACACAGAGTGCCCTCTACTGGTTAGAGGACAGGATACATAGAGCACCCTCTACTGGTCAGATGACAAAACACACAGAGCGCCCTCTACTGGTTAGAACACAGAATACAGGACACACAGAGCCCCCTCTACTGGCCAGGGGACAGAATACAGGACACACAGAGCCCCCTCTACTGGTTAGAACACAGAATACAGGACACACAGAGCGCCCTCTACTGGCCAGGGGACAGAATACAGGACACACAGAGCGCCCTCTACTGGTTAGAGGACAGAATACAGGACACACAGAGCCCCCTCTACTGGTTAGAACACAGAATACAGGACACACAGAGCCCCCTCTACTGGCCAGGGGACAGAATACAGGACACACAGAGCCCCCACTACTGGTTAGGGGGACAGAATACAGGACACACAGAGCCCCCTCTACTGGTTAGGGGGACAGAATACAGGACACACAGAGCACCCTCTACTGGTTAGGGGGACAGAATACAGGACACACAGAGCACCCTCTACTGGTTAGGGGGACAGAATACAGGACACACAGAGCCCCCTCTACTGGTTAGAGGACAGAATACAGGACACACAGAGCGCCCTCTACTGGTTAGAGGACAGAATACAGGACACACAGAGCCCTCTACTGGTTAGAGGACAGAATACAGGACACACAGAGCCCCCTCTACTGGCCAGGGGACAGAATACAGGACACACAGAGCCCCCTCTACTGGTTAGAACACAGAATACAGGACACATAGAGCCCCCTCTACTGGCCAGGGGACAGAATACAGGACACACAGAGCCCCCTCTACTGGTTAGAGGACAGAATACAGGACACAGGAGCACCCTCTACTGGTTAGAGGACAGAATACAGGACACCCTCTACTGGTTAGAGGACAGAATACAGGACACACAGAGCGCCCTCTACTGGTTAGAGGACAGAATACAGGACACACAGAGCGCCCTCTACTGGCCAGGGGACAGAATACAGGACACACAGAGCCCCCACTACTGGTTAGGGGGACAGAATACAGGACACACAGAGCGCCCTCTACTGGTTAGGGGGACAGAATACAGGACACACAGAGCACCCTCTACTGGTTAGGGGGACAGAATACAGGACACACAGAGCCCCCTCTACTGGTTAGAGGACAGAATACAGGACACACAGAGCACCCTCTACTGGTTAGAGGACAGAATACAGGACACACAGAGCACCCTCTACTGGTTAGAGGACAGAATACAGGACACACAGAGCCCTCTACTGGTTAGAGGACAGAATACAGGACACACAGAGCACCCTCTACTGGTTGGAGGACAGAATACAGGACACACAGAGCCCTCTACTGGTTAGAGGACAGAATACAGGACACACAGAGCACCCTCTACTGGTTAGAGGACAGAATACAGAACACACAGAGCACCCTCTACTGGTTAGAGGACAGAATACAGGACACACAGAGCACCCTCTACTGGTTAGAGGACAGAATACAGGACACACAGAGCCCCCTCTACTGGTTAGAGGACAGAATACAGGACACACAGAGCACCCTCTACTGACCAGAGGACAGAATACAGGACACACAGAGCACCCTCTACTGGTTAGAGGACAGAAAACAGGACAAGCAAACACAGCACCCCCTACTGGTTAGAGGAAAGAATACAGGAACCATAGAGCCCCCTCTACTGGTTAGAGGACAGAATACAGGAGCCACAGAGCCCCCTCTACTGGTTAGAGGTAAGAATACAGGACAAACACAGCACCCTATACTGGTTAGAGGACAGGCTACATAGAGCCCCCTCTACTGGTCAGAATACAGGACACACAGCGCACCCCCTACTGGTCAGAGGACAGAATACAGGACACACAGAGTGCCCTCTACTGGTTAGAGGACAGGATACATAGAGCCCCCTCTACTGGTCAGATGACAAAACACACAGAGCGCCCTCTACTGGTTAGAACACAGAATACAGGACACACAGAGCCCCCTCTACTGGCCAGGGGACAGAATACAGGACACACAGAGCCCCCTCTACTGGTTAGAACACAGAATACAGGACACACAGAGCCCCCTCTACTGGCCAGGGGACAGAATACAGGACACACAGAGCCCCCACTACTGGTTAGGGGGACAGAATACAGGACACACAGAGCACCCTCTACTGGTTAGGGGGACAGAATACAGGACACACAGAGCACCCCCTACTGGTTAGAGGACAGAATACAGGACACACAGAGCGCCCTCTACTGGTTAGAGGACAGAATACAGGACACACAGAGCACCCTCTACTGGTTAGAGGACAGAATACAGGACACACAGAGCGCCCTCTACTGGTTAGGGGGACAGAATACAGGACACACAGAGCACCCTCTACTGGTTAGAGGACAGAATACAGGACACACAGAGCGCCCTCTACTGGTTAGAGGACAGAATACAGGACACACAGAGCCCTCTACTGGTTAGAGGACAGAATACAGGACACACAGAGCCCCCTCTACTGGCCAGGGGACAGAATACAGGACACACAGAGCCCCCTCTACTGGTTAGAGGACAGAATACAGGACACAGGAGCACCCTCTACTGGTTAGAGGACAGAATACAGGACACACAGAGCCCCCTCTACTGGTTAGGGGGACAGAATACAGGACACACAGAGCCCCCTCTACTGGTTAGGGGGACAGAATACAGGAATCACAGAGCGCCCTCTACTGGTTAGGGGGACAGAATACAGGACACACAGAGCCCCCTCTACTGGTTAGGGGGACAGAATACAGGACACACAGAGCCCCCTCTACTGGTTAGGGGGACAGAATACAGGACACACAGAGCACCCTCTACTGGTTAGGGGGACAGAATACAGGACACACAGAGCCCCCTCTACTGGTTAGAGGACAGAATACAGGACACACAGAGCGCCCTCTACTGGTTAGAGGACAGAATACAGGACACACAGAGCGCCCTCTACTGGTTAGGGGACAGAATACAGGACACAGGAGCACAACATATACAGTTTATAGAAAATTTAGCATTTATATATTGCATAAAAATGTAAAGAATTGGCCATCAACAAAGAAAATCGGACCAAAAAATAAAAGGGCCGTTTACACCGATGTGCACATTTTCAAACACTAGTCAATGCGTGTGATGTTGCCCTTTTATCATTGCAAAAACCATCCCTGCCTACTTTTTTTTTGTATCTAGTTCACTACAAGGTATTGAAGGTGCTCTTTATCACATTTACACTCACCGGCCACTTTATTAGGTACACCTGTTCAATTGCTTGCCAAAACAAATTGCTAATCAGCCAATGCCATGGCAGCAACCTAATAGATTTAGGCCTCTAGACGTGGTGAAGACGACTTGAAGTTCAAACTAAGCGTCAGAATGGGGAAGAAAGGGGATGGAAGTGACTTTGGACGTGGGATGGGTTGTTGGTGGCAGACGGGGCTGGTCTGAACATTTCTCATATTTTCAAGCACATCCATCTCTCGGGATTACAGAGAACGGTGGGGAAAAAGGAGAAAATATCCAGTGTTGCCCTTAACATGTGTCGGAAGAATTGCAGAGATATATTTGTGTAGGGGATGCGTTTGAGTTTCCTGCACTGCCCATCGTTACAAAAATATGCCCCCTTCTGTTGCCATCCACCCCTCGCACGCTCCCATCCCAGAAGCGATTCAGTTCGCATGCGCCGCGCTTTATAAGTTTTTCATTCATTCATGAACTACTCCGCCCCTTGCACGAGCATCGGGAACGTATTGCAATTTTTGGCGGCTCCGTACTATGCGTGTGCAGTACAGGGCGGGCATTATTCGACAGGGGGGGCCAGGTCTCGTCAGAACGCTGGTACAACTGCGCACAACTGAAGGGCTGAAATTCAGGTTTGAAATCCTGGCAGAGTCTAAGGCCCCTTTCACATTGGGCAGTGGAGGTGCGGTGACGGTATAGCAGCGCTATTTTTAGCGCCGCTATACCGTCGTATTTACCGCAATATTAGTGGTGAGGGTTTTTACCCCCGCTAGCTGCCGAAAAAGGGTTAATACCGCCCGTAATGCACCTCTGCAGAGGCGCATTGCGAGCGGTATTATCGGGGTTTCCCATTGACTTCAATGGGAAAGCGCGGTATAGGAGCGGTAAACCCCCCCCCCCCACTCCTATACCGCTCCAAAGATGCGGCTAGCAGGACTTTTTGGACGGTCCTGCTAGCGCACCACTTCAGTGTGAAAGCCTTCGGGCTTTCACATTGAAGCCTGCAGGGCACGATTTTTTCATGCGGTATAGCAGCAATATTTTTAGCGCTGTACCGCATGAAAAACGCCTCAATGTGAAAGGGGCCTAAAGCCCCACACACACACACACATTAGATTTTCTGCAGATTTTTGTCTTCAGATTTACCAAAAAAAAAACATGTAGTGCGGGGGGACGGCCCGATTGCATACAAATTGAACCTCCTAAGGTTTGACCTCATACTGCATGGTTTTGGTAAATCTGAAAACAAAAATCTGCAGAAAATCCAATAGTGTGTATGAGGTCTAAGTATTGCCGGCAGTATCGGAGTGACGCAGCCCGACCCCCCCCCCCCCCCCGCGCAAGCAATGCACACCGATGAATCAGCCTCTGGACGGTCTCTAAGGGAGGATCGTTTTATTACAGCTTCCTTTGCTAGATGAAGTTCTGCTTTTTATCAGGATATTGGAGATAACCGCAGATCACACGCTGCACACCCCCCAGGCAGCACATGACCAACGCACTGCAAAGTGCCAACCAGAGAACCCCTGGAGGGGGAGGGGGGCAGCGGATCTGCCTGCATTGTATGGGAATAACCCTTGTGAACGCTCTCAGGGCGGGTGTATTTACTTTGTGCCGAGTACACTCGTCCTCTCCTCTCATGCGTGGAGTAATGCTGCCTGCCAACGGTAATAAAAAATAAAAATCCACGGCTCTCCCTGGCATGACCCAACACTAGTGCCAGCCTGTCTGATCTGCCCATCTAGTTTTACACCCCCCCCGGGAGAGAGGGGACGATCCCCTCCACTCCCTCACCCGAGTACCCTTAACCACTTGCCGACCTCCTCATGTACATATACGTCAGCAGAATGGCACGGACAGGCACATGCACGTACATGTACGTGCTCTGCTTGACGTGGGTCGGGGGTCCGATCGATACATGCGGCGGTCGGTAAGCCTCGGGGAGCGATCCGGGACGACGGCGCGGCTATTCGTTTCTAGCCGCTCCGTCGCGATCGCTCCCCGGAGCTGAAGAACGGGGAGAGCCGTATGTAAACACGGCTTCCCCGTGCTTCACTATGGCGGCGCATCGATCGTGTGATCCCTTTTATAGGGGAGACTCGATCGATGATGTCAGTCCTACAGCCACACCCCCCTACAGTTGTAAACACACACTAAGTGAACACTAACTCCTACAGCGCCCCCTGTGTTTAACTCCCAAACTGCAACTGTCATTTTCACAATAAACAATGCAATTTAAATGCATTTTTTGCTGTAAAAATGACAATGGTCCCAAAAATGTGTCAAAATTGTCCGAAGTGTCCGCCATAATGTCGCAGTCACGAAAAAAATCGCTGATCGTCGCCATTAGTAGTAAAAAAAAAAAAAAATGCAATAAAACTATCCCCTATTTCTCTTTCGTTCATAGACGGACACAGCATCCTTTGACCTTAGGGTTATGTTCCTCCTACCAGGAGATTTTAGGCAGAATTCTTACAGCACTTAAGGTGTTAAAACTTTCCTTCATGCCGCTCCTCCCAGGGGGCGTGGCTCCCCCAGGCATAACCCACACCCTGCTCCAGCAGCTTCAGTTTGTTTCTGCCTAACCGTCAGGAGAGTCGGGCTCTCTCTGGAGTCCTGGACTCTGGAGTTTTTTCTTGCAAATTTTTTTGCATTTTGCGAGTTTTTTCTCGCTTTTTTATTTTATTTTTATTTTGAATCCTGCGATTCTTCTATCAACAGCCGACTGGGTGACAGGCTGGGTCCTCGACCCTTGTAGTCCCCCCAGGTTCGGCCTTCGAGCGTGTGCCGGCCCTCAGCTCCGCTTTGGGACGTCCACGACAGGCCCCATTGCTCCAGGGGCGGCCGGGGAACTTCAGGTTCTAGGGCACACATATGACCGGTCTCTATGGCCTTGTCACAGTGTGTCTGGCTGACAGCCATGCCGTTCGCGGACGTTGGTTCTGTCTGGGATACCTCCAGCCGGGTAGTCGCAGGACAGGTAAGTAGTGGCCCCTTACTCAGGTAAGTGGTCTGGCTGGAATGTTTTCCCTTGGGAGGTCGACTGAGGGTTTTCCCCTGCTTTCCTCTCTCCCTTATTCCTCTCCCTCCTTCCCCCTTTGGGTGACGGCTGTGCAGGGGTTTTTTTTCCCTGGGGCTCATATTTTTTCACTCGGGTATGGCTGGGGCTGTTCTGTGTCACTGCAGGGGACTGTGGTGGACATTCTGGGCATTTTTGTGTGTGCTGTGTACTGTTTTGGTGTACTGTCATTTTTGGGTACACTGTCTTTTTAAAACTGCGCAACGGCGGCCATTTTGCCGGAGCCGCGCTTGTATTATTCGGCGGCCATTTTCTTGTGGCCGGCGCCGTTTTCAGCACTAGTTCGGCCTCTAGTGGCCGTTTCGGCGGGGAAAAAAGACCGCGAATCATCTGAGGGGACAGACGCAGCGCTGCAGCTTCTCCTCAGCACACACTTGTCCTTCACAGACCGCGCTGTACCAGGGGGGTGGTGAGTCTCAGGGGGCCCCAGACTGTGCTCTAGCGGCCGGGAGGTGACCTGTGGGGGACTTTTTTCCTGCCATTGGCAGTGGGGGTGACACGGCAGCTGCAATATGGAGCCTGAATCAGGCCCCTCATTCCTCACAATGCCGGAATTAACCCTTAGCGCCCCTCCCCCTGCCACATCTGTTGAATCGGTGTCGGCTGTCCTGGAGTCTTTTCTCACCAGGTTTGAAGCTGCCAGTGCTCGGTTGGGGGGTAAAAAGCGCCCCCCCCCAGAGGCTGTTTCTGGGGATATCTCTGACGCAGAATCTGATAACGCTGTTGCTGCTTCTGGTTCTGTCATGTCAGAGGATGCGGGCTTAACCCACATGGACAGCGAGGATGACTCTGCTGCGGAGTCTGCTGACAAGGAATTTGTTGGAGCTCTTATAACTGCGGTACGTGAGACTCTTCATTTAGAGGATGTGGCGGAGACACCAGCGGTGTCAGTCCCTTTTGGATTCCGCAAACCACCGCGTACCGCTAAGGTATTCCCTTGTGTTCCTTATTTGGACAATTTGTTGTATAAGGAATGGGATACACCGCAAAAGGCTTTTACTGTTCCTAAAAGCTTTGCTACCCGTTACCCCCTGGAGGAGGACTTTTTAAAAAAGTGGGTCACTCCTCCGTCGGTGGACCCTCCTGTGTCCAGACTGAGTAAGGCTACTACGTTGCCTGTGGAGGGGGCTCCTGCTTTCAAGGACCCCGCTGATAGGAGAGTGGAGGCCGTGGCCCGCTCCCTGTTCTCGGTGGTGGGTTCGGCGGTAAGGCCGGCTCTGGCCGGCGCCCTGGTTGCTCAGACGCTAACTGAAAGGGCGAAGCTCCTGCTGCAGGATCTGGAGGTCCAGGGTGCTTCCGAGTCCTCTAGGGACCTGGCTGAGCAGTTGATTCAGGGTCAGAAGTTTCTCTGTGAGGCGGCTATGGATTCGATTCCTTTGCTTTCCAGGGCTTCTGTCTACGCAGTGGTTCTGCGCCGCCTTATATGGCTGAAGTGCTGGTCGGCTGACCAGTCCTCGAAAAAGGCCTTGGTGGATTTGCCCTTTAAGGGCGGACGGCTCTTTGGGGCATCCCTGGATGACATCATTAAGGATGCCACTGGAGGTAAGAGCACCTTGCTCCCTCAGTCGGGGAAGGGTAAGGAACCTCGCCGCAAGCAAGGTCCTACTTTTACTACCCCTAAGCGGTTTTTTCGTGCGCCCAGCGCGGCTGGAAAAGGTCCGCAAGGGGAAAAAGCCCCTGCTGCCGGGCGTAAGCGCCCCTGGTTTAACAAACCAAACAAGCCTGCGGACAAGCCTGCTTCCGCATGAAGGTCTGCCCCCGCCCGGGTCTCGGGTGGGGGGACGGCTTCACGACTTCGCGGATCGGTGGAACTCTCTTCTGACCGACCGTTGGGTTTGCGAGGTGGTCGCCTCGGGGTACAAGATAGAGTTCCTCTCTTGTCCCCCAAACAGATTTTTTCCATCCAACCTCCAGCTTCCTCAGGATCGGCGGCTAGCCCTGTCCGGGGCTGTCCAGGATCTTCTGGACAGAGGGGTGGTTGTGCCGGTTCCCTCGCTGGAACGGTTTCGGGGGTTCTACTCCAATCTGTTCGTGGTTCCCAAGAAGGGAGGGGTTCGCCCTGTCCTGGACCTAAAGGCCCTCAACTCCTTTGTCAAGGTGCAGCGATTCAGGATGGAGTCGGTCCGTTCTATCATAGCGGCCCTCCACCAGGGGGACTTCATGGCGTCCTTGGACATCATGGACGCATACCTGCATGTCCCCGTTTGCACAAGCCACCAAAGGTATCTGCGTTTTGCGATCGGGGAGGACCACTATCAATTCGTGGCCCTCCCGTTCGGGCTGGCGTCGGCACCACGGGTGTTCACCAAGGTGCTCGCCCCGATCCTGGCCTTGCTAAGGCAGCGAGGGATCGCTATCGTGGGATACCTGGACGACCTTCTCCTGAGAGCTTCTTCAAGCTCAGAGTTGGAGGAGGACGTGTCCATCACGTGTCGGACTCTGCAGGAGTTCGGCTGGCTTCTGAATCTCAAAAAATCAGTGTTGGTTCCGTCCCAGAGGCTGGAACACCTGGGGCTGGTTTTGGATTCGGGGGAGGCAAAAGTGTTCCTCCCATCGGAAAAACTGCGGACCCTGCAATCTGCAGTGAGACAGTTGTCGACCCAGAAGTGGTCGTCTCTTCGCTTCTGCATGCGGGTTCTGGGTCTGATGGTGGCCTCCTTCGAGGCGGTTCCGTATGCCCAATTCCACACCAGGGTACTACAGAAGGAGATTCTGTCACGATGGGACAGGGTCCCATCTTCTCTGGATCGCCAGATTCGGTTGAGCCATCTGGCCAAGTCTTCCCTGGCATGGTGGCTGACGTCTCCGGTGCTTCGGTCCGGGAAGTCTTTTCTTCCGTGCCGCTGGACAGTGGTCACGACGGATGCCAGCCTCTTCGGCTGGGGGGGCGTCTGGGGCACCCAGTCAGCCCAGGGGCGCTGGACTCAGGAGGAGTCCCGCCTGCCGATCAATATCCTGGAGCTCCGAGCGATCAAGCTGTGCCTTGTCAGGTGGTCCCTGGAGCTGCAGGGCCGTCCTGTCAGGATCCAGTCCGACAACGCCACGGCCGTGGCGTACGTCAATCATCAGGGCGGCACAAGGAGCTCGGCCGCGGCGACGGAGGTCGCTCACATACTTCGGTGGGCCGAAAGGTCCGTTCCGGCCCTGTCAGCGGTATACATTCCGGGAGTTCTGAATTGGCAAGCCGACTTCCTAAGTCGCACGACTCTGGATCAAGGGGAGTGGTCTCTCCACCCGGAGGTTTTTCAGATCCTGTGCCAAAAATGGGGCACTCCAGACGTGGACCTTCTGGCGTCCCGTCTCAATCGGAAGGTACCACGGTTTGTGGCCAGGTCAAGGGACCCGTGGACAGACGCGTCAGACGCGTTAGTGGCTCCCTGGGGTCAATATCACCTGATTTACGCCTTCCCTCCTCTAAGGCTCCTACCCCGCCTGCTGCGCAGGGTGGAAGCCGAAGGGATTCCAACAATCCTGATCGCCCCAGATTGGCCGCGTCGCTCTTGGTACGCGGACCTGGTACGTCTGGTGGCAGACGCCCCCTGGCGCCTGCCTCTGAGGGAAGATCTCCTGTCTCAGGGCCCGATCTTCCATCCTGCTTTACGGTCACTGGCTTTAACGGCGTGGCTGTTGAGAACCAGGTACTGAAGGACCGGGGCCTGTCGGGCCCGGTAATCTCTACCATGATGCGTGCACGGAAGTCCACTTCTCGAAAAATTTATCATCGTACATGGAAAGCATACATCTCTATGTGTGAGGAGATGAAGTGGCACCCCCGTACTTACGTGGTGTCCCGGATCCTGCTGTTCCTACAGCGGGGAGTGGACCAGGCTCTTGCCTTGAGTACGATCAAGAGTCAGATTTCTGCTCTGGCTGTTTATTTTCAGCGTCCCGTGGCAGCGCACTCTTTGGTTCGCACGTTTGTGCAGGGGGTCCGGCATGTGGCCCCCCCGGTGCGCCCTCCGCTACCTTCTTGGGACTTGAACTTGGTCCTCTCGGCGCTTCAGCGTGCCCCCTTTGAGGACATTCGGGAGATCCCCTTGCTGACTTTGTCGCAGAAGGTGGTCTTTCTGGTAGCTATTACCTCTATCAGACGAGTGTCTGAACTGGCGGCCTTGTCTTGCAAGGCCCCCTACTTGGTCATCCATCAGGATAAGGCGGTGCTGCGCCCGCGACCTTCTTTTCTTCCGAAGGTCGTTTCGGCCTTTCACATTAACGAGGACATTGTTGTTCCATCATTATGTCCTCAGCCGAAGAACCCGAAGGAAGCCGTTTTACATTCTCTAGATGTGGTTCGGGCCCTTCGAGTTTACTTGTCGGCGACAGCTCCGTTCCGGAAGTCGGACTCGCTGTTCGTGTCTGTGTCCGGTCCCAGTAAGGGCCTGGCAGTCTCGTCGGCCACCATTTCCAGGTGGATCCGACAGGTTGTGCTTCAGGCCTACGCCCTGAAGGGGCGGGCGCCTCCCTTTCGGGTCACGGCGCATTCGACCAGGGCGATTGGAGCCTCCTGGGCTTTCCGACACCAAGCCTCTGTGTTACAGGTGTGTAAGGCTGCGACCTGGTCGTCGGTCCACACTTTTTCAAAGTTTTATAAGGTGGATGTGAGTGCATCTTCTGATGCCTCATTCGGCCGCAGGGTGTTACAGGCGGCAGTTTAAGGTTGGAGTTCCTCCGTTGAGTAACTCCGGTTTTGTTTGGGGTGTAACCTGTTGTTTGCGGTGTTATTTTTCCCACCCCTCGTTTTTTGACACTGCTTGGGGACGTCCCTAAGGTCAAAGGATGCTGTGTCCGTCTATGAACGAAAGAGAAAAAAGGATTTTTGTACTCACCGTAAAATCCATTTCTCTGAGTTCATAGACGGACACAGCACCCAACCCTCCTTGGTTTGTACTGCTTGTTACGAACTGAAGCTGCTGGAGCAGGGTGTGGGTTATGCCTGGGGGAGCCACGCCCCCTGGGAGGAGCGGCATGAAGGAAAGTTTTAACACCTTAAGTGCTGTAAGAATTCTGCCTAAAATCTCCTGGTAGGAGGAACATAACCCTAAGGTCAATGAAGGCTGTGTCCGTCTATGAACTCAGAGAAATGGATTTTACGGTGAGTACAAAAATCCTTTTTTTGTAAACGCTATAAATTTTGCGCAAACCAACCGATAAACGATTATTGCGATTTTTTTTACTAAAAATAGGTAGAAGAATACGTATCGGCCTAAACTGAGGAAATTTTTTTTTTTTATATATGTTTTTGGGGGATATTTATTATAGCAAAAAGTAAAAAATATTGCATTTTTTTCAAAATTGTGGCTCTATTTTTGTTTATAGCGCAAAAAATAAAAACCGCAGAGGTGATCAAATACCACCAAAAGAAAGCTCTATTTGTGGGGAAAAAATTACCAATTTTGTTTGGGAGCCACGTCGCACGACCGCGCAATTGTCTGTTAAAGCGACGCAGTCCCGAACTATAAAAACCCCTTGGGTCTTTAGGCAGCAGATTGGTCCGGGGCTTAAGTGGTTAAAGCGGAGGTTCACCCTAAAATATTTTTCTAACATTACATTGTGATCACTTGCAACATTGACAGAACATTGATTGAAATCTCATTGTGGGAGGGGCAGAGACACAAACTACCGCAGGAAATCTCACCATTGTGGGAGGGGCAGAGACACAAACTACTGCAGGAAATCTCACCATTGTGGGAGGGGCAGAGACACAAACTACTGCAGGAAATCTCACCATTGTGGGAGGGGCAGAGACACAAACTACTGCAGGAAATCTCACCATTGTGGGAGGGGCAGAGACACAAACTACTGCAGGAAATCTCACCATTGTGGGAGGGGCAGAGACACAAACTACTGCAGGAAATCTCACCATTGT